>NC_067162.1:52852570-53152570 GCF_903995435.1 Acomys russatus | reverse complement strand
CAAAAGCAAAGGCCTTTATAGAGCACAAATGTTGTGTTTACTTTCTCGAGTCATTTTCTTTAACAGGCAGTAGCTTACATAAAGCTATTTATGTGTGCAATGTGTAAAACAATAGCGTAAGATGGAAAGGGAACAGAGCCGTATATGAACATTTATACTGCTTCCTGTATGTGTAGAAGCACAATCTGAATTGCCTTCTAAAGTTGCCTATAGGCTTAACACTAACTTGTGAATTTAGTTGTCACCAATCTAGATCTCTAGATCTCCACATTTCATTACAAATCTCCTTTTGGTAAGCCCAATAGCAACTTTCACAAAAGATATGGCAAATACTAGTTAAAGGCACCAGTTTGCATAAGAATTACATTATCACTTAGATGTGTGGTTTTGGAACAACAATCTTGAGCTTCTGTGCATGGATGTTTATATGCTCACTCACAAATCTGCCTATTCTAGTGTTCAGTGACGCGACAGTCTAGAGGTCATCAATAACAAAGTCTAATTCAGTTAATATCTCTCTTTCTCACACACACACACACACACACACACGCACACGCACACACGCACATGCACACGCACATGCACGCACACGCACACACACACACGCACACGCACACGCACGCACACACACACACGCACACGCACGCACACGCACATGCGCACACACACACGCACACGCACACACACACACGCACGCGCGCACACACACACGCACGCACACGCGCACACACACACACGCACACACACACACGCACGCACACGCACACGCACGCACACGCACACACACACGCGCACACACACGCACACGCACACGCGCACACACACACACGCACACGCACACGCACACCTTATATCTATCTTATAATTGCCTTATCAAATGTCTTTGAAATCCATTGTTTCTACAGAGAATGACCCAAAAAACTTGAAAGAGCCCTTTGGACAACAATTATTAAGAGATGAAATAAAAACATACTCAAAGCGTGGACTTGGTAAGAAAACCTTTTTAAAATATTTTATTAATTTATTCATATTACATCTCAATTGTTATCCTATCCCTTGTATCCTCCCTCCCATTTTCCCCCTGTTCCCCTCCCCTATGACTGTGACTGAGGGGGACCTCCTCCCCCTGTATATGCTCATAGTGTATCAAGTCTCTTCTTGGTAGGCTGTTCTCCTTTCTCTGAGTGCCACCAGGCCTCCCCATCAAGGGGACGTGGTCAAATATGGGGCATCAGAGTTCGTGTGAAAGTCAGACCCCACTCTCCACTCAACTGTGGAGAATTTCCTCTCCATTGGCTAGATGTAGGTATGGGTAAGAAACCTTTTTAAGCCCAATACTTTTCATTATTTTTGATTAATGTGCACTTTTAATGGAAATGCTTACATTATTTGACATGGACAAATGTCTGCATGCACACTGTCCTTAGGATATGTTCCATCAAAATCCATCACAGTTTTAGGGAGCATAGAATATTACTAAAGCAAGTGTGTATAGTGTTGTTCTTATTACGTTCTATGTCCACTTTGGGTAGTAAGGTGAGATCTTAATCTGTGAGGGGCAACACTGGCTCACAGGTATAATAAAAAAGTGGTACTTAGCAGTTCTTTCACTAGCTAACAGTTCCCTCTCTACTCTGGAAAGAGGAAGAGAACAAGGGAAAGGGAATAGAAGGGAAAACTGGAAGGTGAATATCTTCTAAGTACATGTGCCAACTATGAATCCCTTCACTCGTTACAGTGAATATACACTAATAAATATGTCTAAGGTGCAGCTGAGTTCTTCAGAGCAAGACCTCCACTCTGTGTCAGAATCAGGAAACATTTTCAGCTTCCCATATGTGTCCTGCTGCAACCAGCTTTCATACAAAAAACAAACAAAAAACAAATGACAACAGCAAAACAAAAACCAATTAGGCATGATAGACTACCCAGTTAATGTGTTAACTAACTCATTCAAATAGAAGTTCTTTTGACATATTTCATTTTAGGGTTTGTTTTTGGTACTGCTCCTAGAATTCATTTCTCAAGAAAAAGTACAAACACTAAAAATTAAATGCAAAAAGACACAATCCTAATTCCAATACTTATTTAAATTACCTTTTTCTCTCACTGAAGTACTAAAGCAACCTATTGAGATGATGTATGAGAGGCTTCCATTCCTTGGCACTGCCTGTTATTAATTTCCAACAACAGTACTTACTGTGTTTAGGGTTATATAATGTAAGAAGACCACTAAAGGGCCCTTAGGTGAATTTAAGAACGACTGCTATGGGCTACCATCAGCAACTTGACATTGGCGGGGGGGGAATACTATATTCCCACCTCACCAAATAGATCCCTGCAGTGCTCGTTGATTTTAACATATGCTTAAAGGTCATATTACTGTCAAAACTATGTATGATTAGGCAAATCTGCAATAACTTTCTGCTGCCTGGAAAAATTACCAGTTAAGAAATTGTAAGGCATGGCCCTGTGCATCAATATTGTTATCAATGTGCTGAGGTAGCAAATCACTGGATGTGTAACTCCCACTACAGCGGGGTTTCTGTGATCAAGAATTTCTTCTCAGATGCACTCACATTTCTACCCTGTTCTGTTGAAAAGTGCTAACCAACATAGTACTGAGCACATGAAATGCTTGTATATTATTTAGATCATCATTTTATAGAGACTGATACAGGACAGGTATAATAATACAACGCAGATGTTACCACATAAAGAGCACTTTTAAAAATATACTTCTGTCATGCTCATATCTTATAGAGTTTAATTAAATAATGGTAACTAATGACAATAGAACTTACAGTTTATTGTTACATAAGAACTTTTCATAAATTCTTTCCTGTCTTAACTAGAATTTTAGTGTTTATGAATAAAAAATAAGCTATATATTTTTACATCTGGAGCTTTTCTATTTAAAAAAAAACGATGCATAGAATTGCTTTTTCATAGTGACTTTAGAATATATGTTATGGAAATATTTTAAATACATTGCAATCATTTGCTAAGTTTGGTGTGTTGGCACTTATGAAGCTGAGGTAGAAAGATCAGAAGTTCAAAGCCAGTCTAACCTACCTAACATCTTCTCGGTCAGCCTGGGCCCTAATACTCTGCATAAAAAAATTAATTTCTATTTCTGGCAAGTTAGGAAAATTATTTTTCATTTTTCCAATAGGAAATGCTAGCTTGCATTTTGGATAGCAAGGAGAATATAGCTAATAATTATGCTATTGGATATTAATATCACTCTTAATGATTACAAGATCCAATAATCCTAATTTCTCTGAGAGGGCATTTTCTCTTGCTTTATTGTTGTCACTTGATGCATAGTTACATCATCAACAAGAGCTAAAATACTCTCCTACTAGGGAACTTCTATGACTCTTAAATCTAGGACTGTGTGTTTTCTCTCATATGTGGAATCTAGTGGGGGGAAATTGTGAGATAGAGAAGACATTAGGGCAAAGAAAGGACGTGGGAGCATATAGAAAGGATAATGAGAGTCAAGTGCACACGTCCAATCCCAGCACATAGGGAGGCCGAGGCAGGTAGATAGCTGTAAGTTAAAGGTCAGCCGGCTCTACAAATCAAGTCCAGGACAGCCAAGGGAACAAAGAGAAATCCTTCCTTGGAAAAGATTTGTGCTAAGAACACACTAGAAGCTATCTGATAAGTGATGGAGGGTAATGATGGTGATAGCCTGCACTAAAGCATGATGGTAGTTGTAAGGATGATGATGATGATGATGACGACGATGACAACGATGCCAACTGTAATATTACTAGCAGTGAAGGACAGAGTTTAAAAAATTATATAGTAGATATAGGCAGTGTAAAAAAAAATAACTAAGCTGATTATTTGGAGCAAATTGGAGCAAAATATTGATTTTCCTAAAATTGATCACATTCTCCACGAAATGGTGAATAATAGTAATCTAATCCATGAGTATTTGTTTTGAAAATTAGGGAAATAAAGTCCTGTTAATAGCTTTCAAAAAAAGAAATAAGGAAAGAGGAAAAAGAAAAAAGAAAAAAAGGAAAGAGATAACAGGTAATTAAAGAATATGAGGAAACCCAAAGAATCATTAGGTTTTACTCCAAAATCCAGTATCACAAAATTAGAAAATCTAAAGAAAATGGACAATTTTCTTAAGAAATTTCATTTACCAAAGTTGAATTAAGATCAGCTAAACAGTTTAAGCAGTCCTATAACCCCTAAGGAAAATAAAAGAAATCATCAAAAGTTTCCCAAACAACAACAAAAAGCCCAGGGGCCAAATGGTTTTAACACAGAATTCTACCAGGCATTCAAAGAAGAACTAATACCAATACTCCTGAAATGATTCCACCAAACAGAAACAGAAGAAATATTGTCAAACTCATTCTATGAAGCCACAGTCACTCTGATAACTAAACCACAGACTCAACAAAGAAAGAGAATTTCAGACCAATTTCACTCAAGAACATTGACACAAAAATACTCACAAATCGAATCCAAGAACACATCAAAAATATCATTCACCATGAGCAAGTAATATTCATCCCAGGGATGTGGGGTTGGTTCAACATATGAAAATCCATCAATGTAATTCACCGTATAAAGAAATTGAAAGAAAAAAATTACATGATCATTTCCTCTTAGATGCCAAAAAAGCATTTGACAAAATACAACACCCCTCCATGATGAAAGTCTTGGAGAGATCAGCGATACAAAGCATATACCTAAACATAATAAAGGTTATATATAGCAAGCCAATAACTTAACATCAAATTAAATGGAGAGAAACTCAAAGAAATTCCACTAAAATCAGGGACAAGACAAGGCTGCCCACTCTCTCCATATTTCTTTTATATAGTGCTTGAAGTTCTAGCGAGAGCAATAAGACAACAAACTGAGATCAAGGGGGCACAAATTGGAAAAGGAAGAAGTCAAAGTATTGCTAGTCACAGATGGCATGATACTATACATAAGTGACCTCAAAAATTCCACCGGACAACTCCTACAGCTGATAAACAACTTCAGCAAAGTGGCTGGATACAAGGTTAATTTTTAAAAATCAGTATGCCTCCTGTATACAAGTGACAAGCAGGCTAAGAAAGAAATTAGCGAAAATATACCCTTCACAATAGCCACAAATAATATAAAGCATCTTGGTGTAATTCTAGCCAAACAAGCCAAAGACTCGTATGACAAGAACTTCAAGTCTCTGAAAAAGAAATTGAAGATAAAAGAAGATGGAAAGATGTCACATGCTCATGGATCAGTAGGCTCAACATAGTAAAAATGGCCATTTTACCAAAAGCAACCTACATATTCAATGCAACCCCCATCAAAATATCAATACAATTCTTTACATACCTTGAAAGAACAATTATCAACTTCATATGGAAAACAAATAAAACAGAATATCTAAAACAATACTATACAATAAAAGAACTTCTGGATGTTTCTTCACTCCTGACTTCAAGATATACTACCGTGCAACTGTAATATAACTGCATGGTACTGAAATAGAAATAGACTGGTTGATCAATGGAATCCAATCAAAGACCCAGAAACAAACTCACAAACCTATGAACACTTGATTTTTGACAAAAGAGCAAAAATCATACAATGGAAAGAAGAAATCAACTTCAAATAATGGTGCTGATCTAACTGGATGTCTACATACAGAAAAATGCCAATAGATCCATATTTATCACCCTGCTGAAAACTCAAGTCCAAGAGAATCAAAGACTTTAATCTAATACCAGATAGACTAAATCTATTAGAAGAGAAAGTGGGGAAGAGCCTTGAACTCATTGCATAAGAGACAACTTCCTGAACAGAACACCAACAGCTCAGGCTCTAAGATAAACAATAAATGTGACCTCTTGAAAGTGAAAAGCTTCTGTAAGTCAAAGGATACTGTCAATAGAACAAAATGATAGTCTACAGATTGGGAAAAGATCTTCACCAACCCTACATCTGACAGAGAGCTAATATCCAAATATAAAGAACTCAAAACTTTAAACACCAACAAACAAAATAACACAATTAAAAAATGAGGAACAGACCTAGCAAGAGAATTCTCAACAGAGGAATCTTGAATGGCCAAGAAACACTCAAAAAAATGCTCAATATCCTTAATCATCAGGGAAATGCAAATCAAAATGACTTTGAGATTCTGTCTTATACTCATCAGAATGGCTAAGATAAAAAACTCAACCGACAGCACATGTTGGTAAGGATGTGGAGAAAGGGGAACACTCCTCCATTGCTTGTAGGATTGCTAACTTGTACAGCCATTTCAGAAATCAATCTGCACTTTTTCAGAAAACTGGAAATAATGCTACCTCAAGACCAATCCATACCACTCCTGGGCATATACCTGAAAGATGCTCCACCATACAATGACACTTGCTCAACTATGTTCATATCAACTTTCTTTGTAATGTACCTCAACTGAAGAATGGATGAAGAAACTATGGACATTTACACAATGAAATACTACTCAGCTATTAAAAACAAAGAAATCATGAAATTTACCAGCAAATGGATGGAGCTGGAAAAGATCATCTTGAGTGAGGTAACCTAGACCCGGAAAGATACACATGGTATGTAGTCACTTGTAAGTGGACTTTAGCCATATAGTACAGGGTAAGCATCATACAATGCACAGCATTGGGAGTTTTATAGAAAAGTTGGGGGTGGGGAGAAAAGGATCTGGAGGTGACAGTAGCTCCACAAGAAGACCAACAGAACCAACTAGCCAAGCCCCAGAGTGGCTTGCTGAGACTGAAGCACTAACAAAGGACCATGCATGGACTGGACCTAGGCCTCCTACACAGATGAAACCAATGGGCAGCCCAGGCTTAAGGGGAGTCAGGGCTGTCTCTGAAATGGACTCTGGTACCAGATTTTTGATCATTCCTCCGTGGCAGGACTCATTTGCCAGACCACAGAAAAAGAAGACAGGCATGGTCCTGATTTGATGGGATGAGGTGGAGTGGACGAGAAGGGGAGCTCCCCTTTTTTTCTGATGAATGGGAGGGGAGACAGGGGAGAAGGAGGAAGAATGGGACTGGGAGGAGGCATGGGGGCTATGACCAGGATTTAAAGTGAATAAAAATAAATAAAATTTAAAAGAAATATCATATAAGCCACTATGTATACATGCAAACAACAGAGAGGAGAGAAGGGGAAGGGAGAGAAAGAAGGAGAGAGGAGAGGGAGAAAGAAGAGAAAGACATTATGGCTTGTCTTTAAAAGGATTTTACAAATCTGTTTAATTTTAAAGAGATTGGCATAGACACAAAAGTACCTGCAAGATCCAGATCAAGAGAACAAGTGAGAACAGAATCAAATAGTAAGCAGAGTAATAACAGTCAGTTTTTTTCAAGTTTATGTTCTTTTTATATGGATACTAATCACTGTAAGAGGCCACTGAGTGTCATCAGAAGCAGGGTGTCTACCAACACACTGTCTAATACTTTACCCTGTTGATATTTCATCTTCATTTTTAAAAGATACTTTTGGTCACTGTGATGTTCCTGGGTGAATTTTTTCTCCTAGCGTTTTGAATACATATACCCAGTGTTTTCTGTGATTCTTAATTTCTGATAATCTCAGGGTCTTTCATTTTAATTAACATAATTAAAATTAATACAATAATTATGAGACTGTGTATGTTCACATTGCATCTCTTTATGTTAATAACTTGATACAGTATAAGACAATATCTTTGGGCCTGAATGATAGTAGAAATACAGCACAAAAATCATAGTGAAACACGTCATTATTTGCACAAATAATATATGCTGATAAACTAAAAAAGAAATGAAGTACATTTCCTACTGCAGCATAAAAGAAATAAGTGAGAGTGATAGCGTATTCATGTAAGAAAACAGAACCAGTTGTTAACTCAGATTCACAGAAACAAAGAACCAGGTAATTTAAGCAAAAGAGTTAATGTAATGAATATTGTAAATATATAGTTTCTCCTGTCTTCTTCCAACTTTTTTCATAGGCATAGCATGACAT
Source organism: Acomys russatus (assembly GCF_903995435.1). Lineage (NCBI taxonomy): Eukaryota > Metazoa > Chordata > Mammalia > Rodentia > Muridae > Acomys > Acomys russatus. The sequence goes on along the minus strand of NC_067162.1, from coordinate 53,144,548 downwards.
AAACAAATAATTATGACATTAGAACAGTATCTGTAATATGAAGCTGTATTTTGTTTAATAATAGTGCAGAACTCTTGAGAGGGGCATAACACAGAAGAGTCCTGTTTTCATATACAGGCTGCTGCTGTCCACCTTTTCTTCACTTACCCCTCTCTGGAAACATGCTGACAGACACACTCAGAAGTATATCTCCTAGGTCATTCTAAATCCATTTTAGTTTGACATTAAAAAATAACCATTACTATAATGTCCATGAAACATGGTTATCAACAGAGTTGGGAATGTCAAAGGGAAAAACAAAACTTGTACATTAATTTTTCCTTTATACAGTATTCTTTAATGTGCTTTGTGTCTTTAGATAATAATCTACAGTTTTCTGAAGACATGAAACTACTTGGAAAACTGAAGGGTAAACATGGTAAGAATAGTAATTTTTCAAGTCATATATTTATGATTTATTTATTAATCTGTAATAACAGTAACTTTGTCATTGCATAAGCAACATTTTTGTTATTTATCCCTTATAAAGAAATTCTAGTATGTATTATAAGTAGGCATAATATAAATAACATGAATCTTAAAACTGAGCTAATTAGAAAATATCCCATTCAAATTAGTACTACATCAATCTTGGAGTGTCTGGGGAAAATACTCCTGATGCCATTTCATTCACTTTCCATTTCTGGCTTAGATTAATGCATTGTGTTGAACTTGATAAATAAAGAAATCTCTCTGGTGAGTGTGCTGAGAAAGGAACTACAACACAGAGACCCTTCCCTGCTGGTTACTTTTTACAAGATTAAGTTAGTGAAAGCAGATGTTGCAGCCCTATCCGTTACAGATCATTGGTCCTGAATGGTGTTATCCACACCTGTCTTTGAGCCCATAAAGGCTGCATCTATGAACAGTTTTTCAGAGTTGATTCTGATTAGTGTCTTCAGAGACTTGCCATGCCTGCCTCCTTGTAAGGACATGGGGAGAAGGTGGATCCTCTACACCAAACTCCCTGCAGAGTCTGAAGTTTGAAATACAATTTTCCCATCCCAACATATACGCATGTGCTGTAATGGAGGTTTAGTGGCAAGGCATGGTCTCTTTAGCTTTGCATATGTATGTTGTATACTCATGTGCTATTAAGTATAAATAGAGTAAAGCCTCTTCACCTAAACCACTTACAACTGAGGGAGAGCTAGGATTGAAAATTGAAAGTATTTACCCAGAAAAACAAGTCTGGGACAGTCAACCTCAAGGCTACCCTCAGGGACTCCTTTGCCCATGTGAACCTCCCCTTCCTAAAGATTCCACAGCCTTTGTAAACACCATCAACAGTGTGTCCAAGCACATGAACCTGTGGGGATGTTTCACACTCACCTTTGTTAGGATTATATTTCTCATCAATTTATATTGGTCAGGATTTAAGTGTAATAAATAGTTTCAAATAGGAAGAAAAGGAAACATTTAGGAATAGGCTACTGACAAAATATCAGAATGAACAGTCATGTCAAAGTTAAACAGGGTTTTGATAAAGGCTAAAACTACCAAAGATGCCATTGTAGGGTGCAAAGCTAAAGCATAGACAGATGATAACATGACAAGATACTTTATAGAAGGTGAAGTAACAGACAAGTGTGCACTGCACATAATTCACAGGGAGAGCATTACAAATAAAGATCAGCACATAGAGCTTCTATCTATGATATCGTAGCATCATCTAACACATTTGTTTTAGATATGAGTCCATCTCCAAACAAAGACAATATTAGTCCAGGTAAGTTCCTTAGGAAATCACTCATGAACAATCAAGGTAAAGAAAATATATTAATATGTAAGATAAATTAGAATTTTCAGACATGCAGGGTTTTTTTCCAGTGAAATATTTTAAAATTTGGAAGATATACAAAGACTTAGTATCTTAGGCTGGATGGTCTATACACAACAGAGACATATTTCTCATGGAATTTCTACTTCTTCCTTCAGAAATATATCTCTTGCTGTGTCCTCAAGTGCTAGAAGGAACAAGCAGAGGTTAGGGGCCTCTTAGGACAATACTAACAGTTCTCCTGACCTTATAACTACCTGTATCCAGTACCATCAAAAGGTGATTCCAGCCAATGTGAAGATGGAGGACAGGACATTCAGAGCACAGCAAAGATGCATGGTAATAGTACAAAAACAGAGTCCTTTCTACACCACCATCATCTCATTCTCTAGTTCCTCAGATTTTTCCATGGCCAGTAATAGAATCCATATAATGATGTTTTATGCAAGTATTTTCTAAAATAAAATTGCAACAGCATTTTGTTTTTCCTATATCCTATATTGCTATTTCATGAATCACATTTAATAATCATAACACAACTCTTTCTTACAAATATCTCTCAATTAAATGTTTTTTCTTTTTTTTTTTTTTTTTTTGGTCTTTAAATTTTATTATTTACTATTTTACATCTTAGCAATATTTAGGAAATATATGTAAATGCCATCTATTAAAATTAAATCACTTGGGGTAGACTTTTAAGACAACTATATAGAAAGTTACATTCAACTTACAGTATCAAGCTATACCAAAGAATCTTCATATGAATCATTGTACATGTATGGTTCCATGAAAATTATGTACATAATAATCATAAATTGTGGGTGTGGCCATCATACTACATTAAGGTTGCTATTTTTATTGACTTACACATTTTCCTCAGCTTCTTTGACTGACTAAGCCATGGCTTCTGAAATCTTCGACCATAATTTATTCTCTTGGTGGTCTGTAGTTGTGACCTTACTAAATCTCTTATCACTCAGCTTTAGTTTAATATCTAAGCAACGATTGAAGCACATGAATCCTATAGTCTGTCCTACTCTCCCTCCACCCTCTCCCCCTTTTCTTATGTGTATTTGACCCAGGGTCTTGCTAAGTTGCCAGGTACTCATTAACTTGCTCTGAAGCCTATCCTGGCTTTGAATTTGTAATCCTCCAGATTCAGCATTCTAATTTTCTGATATCACTAGCCTGCACCACAAGACCCAGCTCGGTTTAAGTTTCCTGTTCGATAGTTACCTATATTACTTTTGTAACAGTGTGACTTATAACAACTAAATATAACAATTGTTGCTTGTGTTTGGGCCACGAGGTTCAGCAGCTTAAGAACAAAGCTTTTTTTCTGTAAAGCGAGCCGTCAGCTGTGTCTACATACGGATCAAATGCAGAAATGAGCACAGTGGAGGGGGGAGGTGGGTGCAGGGGAGGTGGGTGCAGGGGATGGGGGTGCAGGGGAGGGGGTGCAGGGGAGGTGGGTGCAGGGGAGGGGGGTGCAGGGGAGGGGGGTGCAGGGGAGGTGGGTGCAGGGGAGGTGGGTGCAGGGGAGGGGGGTGCAGGGGAGGGGTTGCAGGGGAGGGGGTTGCAGGGGAGGGGGGTGCAGGGGAGGTGGATGCAGGGGAGGTGGATGCAGAGGAGGGGGATGCAGGAGAGGTGCAGGGGAGGGGGGTGCAGGGGAGGTGGGTGCAGGGGAGGTGGGTGCAGGGGAGGTGGGTGCAGGGGAGGGGGGTGCAGGGGGGGGTGCAGGGGAGGTGGGTGCAGGGGAGGGGGGCACAGGGGAGGTGGGTGCAGGGGAGGTGGGTGCAGGGGAGGGGGATGCAGGGGAGGTGGGTGCAGGGGAGGGGGGTGCAGGGGAGGGGGGTGCAGGGGAGGGGGGTGCAGGTCCAAATGAAGAAAAACACTATCACAGAGCACAAGGACAAGAAAGAGAAAATGATGAACAGCGTTGTAGAAACTAAAGTAATAGTGAACATTTTATAAAAACATGGGAAAGAAAAATATAAGTGAAAACATACAGATGAGTATACAGAGTTCGGGGTATAGATTATGAATACTCAACTGTCATGCAAATATCCTTTTCAAACTTTGTTTCAGACACGAGTTCATTGAAAACCAAACTTTATGAAAGTACTAATGCCAAGAACCACCCACCGACATTTCCAACAAAAGTGATCAATCTGTCACCTTTTGCCAGTAACGGTAAGAGAGTATTCACAAAGACAATAGGGTCTAATTGCATAAAGTAGTTCAGAAGTATGCCTTTTCATTATTCTGTAACATATTCTTTTATTTAACTGTGTCATGGGGAATGCCCCTGGTGCCTGAAAATGAAAAGACTTTCTTCCTTCCTTCCTTCCTTCCTTCCTTCCTTCTTTCTTTTTCTGTCAACAGTGTAAAAGTTCATGGTTTATAATGCTTTATTCAGCTTTATTTAGACACGATGGCTGCTCAGTGTCTGAAGCTGAGAACTCAGCGTTAGGGTAGTCCCACAATGGCTGTCTCATAGGAGCGTATTATCAGACATCATGAGAGTTTAATTTCTAGCATCACATCACTTTGTTTTTTCTCTCTTTTTCTTTTTCTTTTTAGGCAGAGATGAAATTTGTTAAAGGACACACTCTTAGTACAATGGCTGTGTCATGCTCAGAAGACAGCATTTCATAGCGCTCTCCCTCCATCCTTTGGCTCCTGCATTCACTCTTCCCACCCCTCCTTCTACGATAGTCCCTTAGCCTTAAGGATAAAGGAGTTTGTTTGTTTGTTTGTTTGAGACAGGGTTTCTCTGGGTAGCCCTGGATGTCCTAGAACTCATTTTATATATCAGGCTGGCCTCAGACTCAGAGATCTGTCTTCCTTTGCTTCCACAGGGCTAGAATCATGGGTATACACCAACACTGCCTGGCTTACAAGGCATTTTTATGTTGTTTAAATATATTTTTGAATTATGTGGAAAATTTTTATTAATTAAATTTCTTCTTTGAGAATCTTATTTATGTATATGGCACACTCTGATTGCTCTCACTCTACCCGCCTTTACCCACCTCCCATCCTCACTGAATTTAACTATAGCCTGCTGAGCTACCCAGTAATGAGGGGTAGGTCCCCCTGAGACTGCTGCCCGTATATGTCCAACTGTTTGCAGGCCCATTTTTGCACAGACCGAGTGCCAAGAACCACAAATCCCATACAAAAAAAGCATAATTCTTGATTATTATTTCTTAGCTTCTTTAGACCCACAGACCAAGGCAACTACAAATGCTCTTTGTTTCTGGAAGACTTGCTCATATTAGTTAGCATAGAAATGGAATCTTACCCTTCCCTAAAACTCTTCTTTGCACATATATCTTTATGTTCTTAATTGAGTTAATGGCCTCAAACTATTTTATTTTGAATTATCTACATTCCTTTAATTTTTATTGAAAACTAATTTACTGTGGCGATTAAAAGCAACTACAAACATGATGCATCTTATACCTAACAATCTATGTTTTCCTAGAAGAAAACTTGGGAAGCTCTTCACCATATATGGATGTGGTTCCAAAACCACTTTATAGGACATCTAGGGGAAGTTCAGCCATCTCTGCAACCTTCCAGCATTTACTAAACAGAAAGACTTCAGGTAATGTTTAATAATTATCTGTGTGAACACGTTAGTTATATAGGAGCAGTTTATTATATTTAGGCATAAGATAAATAATACAAATATTAAAACTGAGCCAATTTTAAAATAACCTATTCAGATCCATCCAAATCTAGAATGGAATTTTGCAAAATGTAAGTGGATGCGTACTGAACTGTGTTCAGCTAGCACATGACGGTGAGTGACATCTCTGACATGTTGCCACATTCTAACAGACAGCGCCATCATCTGAGCCTTAACAGGCCTGAACGTCCTAGCCCAATGGCCTTGCCAGCTCAATACACCTGCCAGAATATGCACCACCTACTCAGAGTATCACCCACTCGGAATATACACCATGTGTCTTTTATCTCCCTGCTTAGAGAAAATCGTGTTTTCTTGTTGTGTCTAGAATATAATTATGAGCTGATAAACCGTTTCCTACTGGAGTTTTAGACTTTCAGTGGAAAATCTAGCCACAGGGAGGACATTCTTCATGTGCTCAATCAATGGAAGACCTGAATATGGAAACTCAGGGTTTTAATGTAGTTGTTGCCCATTAACATCGACAAACTATGTTCTAACTGCAAACATTCTGCTACCATATTTCCAGATTTGTCCTCAAATAGAGTCAGACGTTTTCATTACATTTGGTCCACAATAATGTTAAAAACAAAATGTTCCTAACAGTATTCATTACACCTCTCTGCAGTTTTCCTCTGTATTTTCACCATATAAATTCCACCACCCCCTTTATAAAAATAGCTTTTCCTACAACTGAAATCCCATCTACAATATAGAGTGAAGTGACTGATGGAATTGTATATAATCCTATGGTTTTAAAGATGTTCTCCTAATGTTCTTATATAGCATTTTTTTTCTTTCTTCTTAATGTTTATAGTAAGGCTTGCATCAAATTCACTATTTAGTCCAGGTTGACATCAAGATTTCCAGCCCCAGGCATCTCAAGTACACACCCCCACACTCCCCCAAAGGCAAGTCTAGTCTTGAGTTTCCTCACTTGTATGCTTACAATGCAGTTATTTTGTATCATCTCTAAATTTATAAGAAAAAAACTGTGTTTGTTCTGTTTTTAAATTTTTTAATTACTTTATTTCTTATATAATTTTATAATGTCATTTTTTAGGAGCTCCAAAACCAATGGACAAAAAAATACAAGCAGCTGAACTTGAAAATCAGCTGCGTATGTCGATCACACCTTCAAAAAAATATATACGTAAAGGTAAAAAAAGTAAGACAGATAGATATATGAAATAAAATTATATTCTATTTCCACTGTTTCTATTCACCAGAACTGTCAATCTTGTGCCCCTTCCAAAAAACAACCACACAAGTCCAGCGTGCTCTCCACGCTTCCCTATAAACAGACACATGCGTGAGGGCTTGGCGCCTCTGCATCGCCATAGAGTCCTGTGAACAGACGCTTTTTACCTCTAAACCAGGCAAACTGGTGCATTTCTGTCTCTTGGCTTAGTGTTCTAAAAGGTCTGTATTTCAGAATGTATTCAATGGTTTATTGTTTAAATAATGTCTATTTATTAGGGCTATAATCAATATTGCAATCAACATAATTTCATACATTTTTATTATGCTGCTTGTGTTGATGTTTCTGTAAATTTGAGTGGGTGGGACTGGGAGTATGGCTCATAGGGTAAAGTATTCACTGTACAAGCATGAAGACCTCTAGATTGGACCCCTAGAGACCTTCAGACCTTCAGATCTCTAGAGCCGACATTAAAAACAGGTTGTAATGGTGTATGTCTGTAACCCCAGAGCTAGCACAGATCCTGAGGTCTCCTTTACCTGTAATCTGCCGAATTGTAAGCTCCAGGTTCAGTAAAGAGACTTTATCTCAAAAAAAAAAAAAAAGTGGACAGTGATAAAGGGAGACACTCGACACTGACCTCTGTCCTCCATAAAAACACACTTGAAGCAGTAAACTTCGAACCCCTACCCAGATCTAGCCAATGGACAGCACATTCTCCACAGTTGAGTGGAGAGTGGGGTCTGACTTTCACACGAACTCTGATGCCCCATATTTGACCACGTCCCCTTGATGGGGAGGCCTGGTGGCACTCAGAGGAAGGAGAACAGCCTACCAAGAAGAGACTTGATACACTATGAGCATATACAGGGGGAGGAGGTCCCCCTCAGTCACAGTCATAGGGGAGGGGAGTAAGGGGAAAATGGGAGGGAGGGAGGAATGGGAGGATAAAAGAGATGGGATAACCATTCAGATGTAATATGAATAAATTAATAAAATATATTTTTAAAAAAGAATACACTTGAAGAAGCACACTAACATGCACATGTGCACACACACACACACACACACACACCACAGAAAGACACACACAAAATGATTAAAATTAAGTATATAATGGTACTGTTGATATATATATATATATATATATATATATATGATTTTAATTGTAACATATATTGCTAAATACTTTCCAAAATATTTATAGTTCATTAATGGTTTTGCCAGTAAATCCAAGGAAACCCTACATTCCTGTATCTTAGTCATAACTAGATACTTTATGAATTAAAGATATTAATATCTAATAAAAAGATATTAACAATATAAAATTATGTTTTTATGTCAATACAACAGAAAGTTATCTAAAGGCTGAAAACTCCTTAGAATTCTAAAGAATAATTTACAGAAATAGAAAAGGACACTTTTTAATTCATGTGGAATCTTCAGAGACCATAATATTCTAAATCTAAAACAAAAACAAAATAGAATGAAGAATCACTTTATAATTCCCAAACGTTCTCCCAGGCTACAGTAATGGAGATATTATGGTTTGTATACAAATGAGACCCAGGCCAGTGAAATAGACTAGAGATCCCAAAATTAAGCTCACACCTACACGATCAAGGCATCAAGACTGCTCAGTGAGGAAAGGGCATTCTACTCCATGTGGTGCTGGGGAAGCTGGGTACCCACACACAGAGGCATATGGAAGGGAGTCCTCAGCTTAAACTAGGTTCAAAATATGACTCAGCATGAATCAAAGGCCCATAAGAAACAACAAAACTGTAGAAGAGTTAAAACTCTTTAAAATCCTACAAGACATAATGTGTTTTTGGATCGACATCAAAGACATAGTCAAGAAAGAAAAAAAAATGGACAAGTTGAGCTTCATCAGAATTTTTAAACTTGCACATCATAGGATAATGTAATTTTGTACATTTAATATTTGCTAGTAAAAAATAAATAAAATAAAATAATGATGTCATCAGAATAAAACGCAACCCCTAGAATGGGTGAAAATATGTTCACATCTTTATCTGATAAAGGATTGACAGCAGTGCTGTATTGATTGAGACCTAACCCTCAGGTAGGAGCCAGGGAAAGCACATCAGTGTACACATCACTCCTAAGACGGTATTTCGAATAGTAAGCAAACACAAGAAAACATGGATGGATGGCAGCACTGATCTTTGGAGCTAACTCAGTAGAGACTGCCAGTGGTAGACCCCTTCGCACCCATTGGATAGTTCTTACCACAAAGAGAAAGAGGAAGAGATGAAAAAAAAAAAAAAAGTGGGAAAGCTGGATCTAGGCCTGCAATTCTAGCTGCTTTGTAGACTGAGACTAGGATGGAATGTCCAGGGCCAACCTGGGCAATTTAGCAAGACACTGTAAAAAAATAAAGATGAAATGGTTATGGCTGTAGCTCAGTTGTATCACACTTATTTACCATACGTGAATCCCTAGGTTAGAAACAGGATAAAAGAACAAACATTGGCTATATATCTAGAAACTGAGACCATGATCACATGGTCCTCCAGCAGCCCTCCCCTCTGCAGCCCTCCCCTCTGAAGCCCTCCCATATGCAGCTCTCCCTCTGCAGCCCTCCCCTCTGCAGCCATCCCCTCTGCAGCCCTCCCCTCTGAAGCCCTCCCATATGCAGCCCTCCCTCTGCAGCCCTCCCCTCTGCAGCCATCCCCTCTGCAGCCCTCCCCTCTGCAGCCATCCCCTCTGCAGCCCTCCCCTCTGCAGCCCTCCCCTCTGCAGCCATCCCCTCTGCAGCCCTCCCATATGCAGCCCTCCCTCTGCAGCCCTCCCCTCTGCAGCCATCCCCTCTGCAGCCCTCCCCTCTGCAGCCATCCCCTCTGAAGCCCTCCCATATGCAGCCCTCCCTCTGAAGCCCTCCCATATGCAGCCCTCCCCCTCTGCTGCCCTCCCTCTGCAGCCCTCCCCTCTGCAGCCTTCCATATGCGGCCCTCCCCTCTGCAGCCCTCCATATGCAGCCCTCCCCTCTGCAGCCCTCCCCTCTGCAGCCCTCCCTCTGCTGCCCTCCCTCTGCAGCCCTCCCCTCTGCAGCCTTCCATATGCAGCCCTCTCCTCTGCAGCCCTCCATATGCAGCCCTCCATATGCAGCCCTCCCCTCTGCACCCCTCCCCTCTGCAGCCCTCCCCTCTGCAGCCCTCCATATGCAGCCCTCCCCTCTGCAGCCCTCCCCTTTGCAGCCCTCCCCTCTGGACCCCTCCCCTCTGCAGCCCTCCCCTCTGCAGCCCTCTCCTCTGCAGCCCTCCCCTCTGCAGCTCTCCATATGCAGCCCTTGCCTCTGCAGCCCTCCCCTCTGCAGCCCTCCCTCTGCTGCCCTCCCTTTGCAACCCTCCCCTCTGCAGCCCTCCGTATGCAGCCCTCCCCTCTGCTGCCCTCCCCTCTGCAGCCTTCCATATGCAGCCCTCCCCTCTGCAGCCCTCCCCTCTGCTGCCCTCCCCTCTGTAGCCTTCCATATGCAGCCCTCACCTCTGCAGCCCTCCCCTCTGCTGCCCTCCCCTCTGCAACCCTCCCCTCTGCAGCACAGGTGTCTCTTAGTCTCAGTGACCCTCAGCTACATTTTGTTTTCAAGTGAACAGACATTAAAATTATTTTAATTATTATATTTTGGGGTTACTTTTTGTTTGGAGATTTTTATTTGGGAGAAAAGGTTTTAAAAGAGTTTGTGTAGCTCAAACAGGCCTCAAATTCCTTACTGAACTTAAACTTGTAATCCATCTCCACCCACCTCCTGAGCACTGGGATTACAGACATGTACCGTCATGCCTGGTGTGAATGGTGCTGGAACTTGAACTCTGGGGCTTATGGCGAGTAAGCAAGTATTCCACCAACTGAATGATATCTTCAGCCTCCAATTTTATTATTTATTATTTGAGACAAGATCTCTCTATGTACACAAAGATGCCATCAAATTCACTAGCTTGGCCAACCTGGTGCGCAAGTCTCCATTTACCTGCATCAGCGCCCCCGTGTGGCAGAAATATGAGTAGACAAATGCCAACATGCCTAACTCTTCTGCAATATTCCTAGCTTAGACCTTTATAAGTACCAGGCAAGAAAAATTCATATATGTGTGCTGCTTACACAGCTTCAGCAAAACTGCTGTGCTTTGGGGCCGGAGAGATGGCTCAGAGGTGAAGAGCATAGCAGCCACATGGTGGCTCATTACCATCTATAATGAGATCTGGTGCCCTCTGCTGGCCTGCAGGGGTACATGCATGCAGAATACTGTATAAATAGTAAACCTTTTTTTTTTAATTACTGTGCTTTAGAAAAGGGATAGAATTTGTTTTAACTTCCAAAAGATGAAGTGTTTAATTTTAATACAATTTAATGACATTTTTCTCACTTTTCAGGGAAGTCTAAACATCAAAAGCTAAAGAAAAAGAATGCTGAGCCTCCAGTTAACCTACATACTTTGAGACCTTCTACCAAAAAACAGAAACCTAAAGGTGAAGGAGTCATTGTAGCACAAATATGTGAAGTGCCATTGCATTTTATTCCCATTGCTTCTACTTACCAGTGTCCCCAGCATATGTGTGGCAGATTTCCTTCCTCCCTCAAACCTTACATATGGTGCTCTGAATAATGGTGTGTAATGAATTAGTCAATAGTTCTTACTGAAATGGAAGGCCTTTAGTTTTTAGTGTTTGTTGCAGTTCCATCCGAGATGCAGTGAATATATTTGCACATATTTTTACTATAGTGCTTACATTTCTGTAAAACAATATAAGTAGGATTTGGGGGTTAAATTTTACTTTAATAGCCATCCCCAAATACTTTTGAGAAGTATAACAGATAATAATTTTGCCAACAAATGCACAAAAAGCCTATTTCCAGATATGTTATCCAGCACTGGACTACTTATAAATTGGAAAACTAAGCTATTAAATTATGCCATTCAGATGTCAGTACCACACAGTTGTGGTCTAGAGACTCTTGGGGAAAGTCCCTGGAACTACAAAGAGCTCCTGCAATAGAAAAGTCCATTTTAAAATTCATATGGAATCTTCAGAGACCATAATATTCTAAGTAATCTCGGAAAAGAAAAAACTAGAGTCACACTTCATAATTTCAAACATGCTACCAAGATGTGGACATTATAAGTTTGGCATATGCTTATTCAGTCATTCATCAAAATCCATCCAATCAGATACCAAGGACCCAGGCAAGAGGAGGTGCAAAGAGTGTAAGAGCCAGAGGGCATGGAGGACACCAGGAGTGGCCCTTTGAGTCAGTTAAGCAAGGTACATATGAGTTCACAAAGGCTGAAACAGCAAGCACAGTGCCTACATGGGTGTGCACTCAGTCTTCTGCATATATGTTATAACTTTTAGCTTAGTATTGATTTTGGAACTCCTGAGAGTCAGAACAAGTGGGTCTCTGACTGTTTTTCCTGCTCTTGGGACTCTTTCCTGTCTGTTTCCATGTCCAACTTCAATATAATAGGTTTTGTCTCATCTTATTTTATTTTGTCATGTTTGGTTGTTATCTCTTAAAAGCCTATTCTTTTCTGTGAGTGGCAGAAGGGGAGTGGATCCAGAGGGGATGATGTGGAGAGGAATTTGGAGGAGTAGAAGAAGGGAAAACTATAATCAAGAATATTGTGCAAGAAAAGGCTCTAATGTCAGTAAAAGGAAAAGCACTCATGGTGTCATCTGGGAATGTGGACGACCACAGATATAGAGCTTAGTAACTTATTATTAATTGTAGCCAATACTCATAACTCGGGTCCATCTTTGTGACCCCTTCCAGGCATCCCTTCCCCCACCAAAAATATATCTGGCATACAGACAGATAACATGTAGAGCAAAAAATAGCAAAGTGATCCCAGAAGTAACCTCCTTGCAACCTGTATGGTCAAGACTACTTGGTGGGCAAAGCATTCCACCACAGATGGTGCAGGGGAAACGGGCATCCTCAAGCAGGAGAATAAAACATGGAACTGAGCTTAAACTATATTAAAAAACAATTCAACACTAAATCAAAGACTTATAAGTAATGCCTACTATATGGAAATTTTACAGGAAAATATAGGGAAAACCCTTCTTGACACTAGATTTGGCAATATCTTTTGGCAATGGTCTCAAAGACACAGAAAAAAGGTAAAAGATGAAAAAAATATATTAATGGGAATCTAAAAATAAACAATAAAACTCAGGAAAACTGAGGTAATTGCTCTAAAAGGTACTTCTCCTAAGAAGATGTTATGATAGCCATGGATATATGAAAAAATTAAAAGGTAGCTATCACTAATCATTTAGAAATTCATCCCCAAACTATAATCAGATAGCACATCATGAATGGCTAGTATCAGAAATGGAAGGAAACAGGGAAGAAGAAAGGAAAAAAGACGATGGACCTGGTGGCGTAGGCCTTTAATTCCAGCTACCCTGAGACTGAGAGCCATAAGGTACACATGAGCCTCAGTTACAGAGCTTAAGGCCAGACTGGACAACGTGGAACCTATCCCAAAAGAAAAGGGGAGGTCAGCATTGCTATCACTTAACACACGTGTCTAGCACACAGACATACCTACATTCAATTCTCAGGACCACGAGCAAACAAAACAAAAACAGATGAAGAAATAAATACATGCTAGCAAGGACACCCGAGCTCCAGCAGGCGGCTTGAGCAGCCCTCCCTTTATGGCCCTGCCATTCATAGCACAGGGTACTCTCTCAGTCTCAGTATCTCACATCTGCATGTTTACTCTCTGATTAGAAAGAGATAATGGTCTTCTTTGTGTGTTTAATTGAAATAATTCCGGGACAATTTTTTTTTGTCAGAATATCAGATTTTTCAGTCTGAAAACAATGTCAAGTGCATATTCTTCAAGCAGATAAGTGCAGTAAATAAGTAAAGCATTTCATTTTTTATGCCAAAAAATGTAACTTTCCTGTTTTGTGCTTATTCCCTGTGTGGTTTTTGAATCAGGGTCTCATGTTCCTAGACTAGCCTAGAGCTTTGTAATTGAAAAAGACCTTGAACTTCTGGTCTACCTAACTTTTTGTCCTGAGTGCTAGAATTGCAAGCGTACACTTTGATCCATCCAGATGGATAAATAAATGCTTTTAAAGATTTATGTCATGTATATAAGTGTTTTGCCTGCATTTGCGTATGTGCACTGTGTGCAGACCTGGTGTTTTGTAGAGCCAGAAGAGGCCTTCAATTTCCTAGAACTGGAGTTATGAGTGGTCAGGAGCCCCCATGTAGGTTCAGAAAAATCAAACCCCAGATCCTCTGAAAAAATAGCAAGTGCTCTTAGCCACTGAGCCATCTCTCTCTCTAAGAACTGAATAAATGTGTTTTTTTTTTTTTTTTCTGAAACAGGGTTTCTCTGTGTAGAGCCCTGGCTATCCTGAACTCACTTTGTAGACCAGGCTGGCCTTGAACTCACAGAGCTTCACCTGCCTCTGCCTCCTGGAGTGCTGGGATTGCAGGCGTGTGCCACCACACACAACTTTTTTTTTAATGAACTAATTTTAAAATAAAAGGAATCCACAAAGCAGAACAAAATGTTCCAAATCAAATACTATTAAAGGGTTAACATACCCAAAGATTTGCAAATAGATATCCAAGTCTCAGCAATAATAAAACTCAAGTAAACACCTTGCATAAATTCTACTAGACCTTTCTTCTAAGAAAATAACACAAATGGCCAACAAATACACTGCACACAAGTAAACATCACTAACCACTGGAGAAATTCAACCTAAAACTAACAAAACAAAACAAAAACTCAAAACACTTAATACACCTTGGATAGGTATTATTATAAAGGGAGAGAGAAATGAAAGACAAAGGTGAAAGAAAAAATAAAAGACACCATTATCAGTAGCCTTTACTAATAGGAAAAGCAGTGCAGGAGGACCATATATTCTAGGACGCTAAGACACAGAGTGAGGTCAAGGTCACTCTATTCCTACATAGGAATAAAAGGAAGGCAGAGGTCCTTGCCTAGTACACACTGAATTCCTTCTTTAGCATATGGAGCAAATGAGCACAGAAAAAGAACAAATGTTGGCAAGGGTGTCAAATAAGTAAAACTAAGTGGCACATACGGCCACACAAGCTCCAACAGGCTCGAGCAGCCTCCATCCACAGCCCTGTCATTTGCATTACAGGTGCCCTTTCAGCCCCTCAGCCACACGGTACTAATTTTTGATTAGAGAAGAGGGTTAGTGGCCTAGTTCTGGGTGCTGGATGAAAGCAATGTGAGGATGCATGGTTTTCTACCAGAGCATCCAACTTTGGGCCAAAGGGAGAACCCCAGGTGCACATTGCTCACGTACATTTATCTCAGTAAATGGAAGTGTAAATGTTTCACTTTTGTCCAAGAAATACAATATAAAATTTTTTTAATTTGTAAAATTGGCCAGTTAACTTTGAGGAAAGTCTCTCAATAGCCCACTACTTTATTTAAGTCTTGCCAACAAATGGAAAGACATAGAAGCTATTTTATTTTCTATTTATTTTCTTTTCTGTTTAACACTTTTCCAAATTCACATACAATAGTGTTTCATAATATCTATCTTGCTCTGCAGTTTTCATTGTGAAAATGTCTCCTTATAATTTTTTAAAAAACAGATATAGCTTTACATGTACAGAAACTATCCTAAAATGTGTTCCAGACACTCATGGTTTCATTATTGTCCTACTTGGGTTTTTTTTTTAGGTGTTTTGTTTTGTCTTGTTTTTTAGTCCTTTCTCTGACATTTTCATATAGCATCTTTGTTTGGTTTGTGAGACAGGAATGTTGTGTATAGCAAGACTGAGTCACACTTAGCTTGTAGGTAGACTGGCAGGCAGACACCTATCTCTCTGCCTCAGCCTTTTGAGTGCTGGGAGCACAGACATACAAGACCTCTCCCTGCTCTATTCGTTCTCCTTATGTGCAATCTTTTACCGGTATTTGGGGGGGGGGTCATGTGCACATGTTCCTGTATATGTGCATATGTGTATGTATGCATATATTTCCGTGGAAGCCAAATATTGGTCTCCCCTGTTGATCTCAAACTTATTCTTCTTTTTTAAATTTGTAAAATGTGTTATTTAAAAACTTTGCAAACATCAAAAAGTAACACCCAATCAAATTAACCAGGCTTAAAGTCTATAGAATTTAATAAATTTCTACACAGATGAGGCATTTGTAACAGAACTCATGAAGCCTCGCATTAAATTTTATACTTTCAGTATAAAACCTATTTTCTGAGGCAGAGTATCTCACCAAACACAGAGTGAGATTATCTAGACAGCAGGCCTTAGGGGCCCTCTTGTGTCACTGTCCTAGCACTCAGATTGCAGTCTCCTGCCACAGCCCCGAACTTTATAACGGGTGCTCGGAAACTAGTCTCAGGTCTGCACGTTTCTATATCAAGCACTTTACCTACTGCTCTGTTTCCTCGGCCCCCGACTCACACTGTTAATACAGACTTACATAAAACATCAACAACCAGACATGGCAGGTTTAAAAAGAATCTACGTTTGCTGATTAAACTGCTTCATATAAATTATGAGGAGTTAAGAGGCTTTAGAGGAGACCGATTGATTTCTCCAAGACCTGAACAATGGCAACTTCTATAGACGAGGGAAAATCTCACAGGGCCCCACCCCTAGACAAAGAACTACGGGAGAATAACAACTTCTGAGAGGGGAAGAATTAGCCTCCCCCAAGCCTGAGCCCCCTGATTGCTTATCCAGTCTGATGTGGTCAGCCCAGATACCATATACATACAGAAACACACAACAGACTGCACTTGTGTGTTTGTACATATATATGTAATGATAAAGGGCTATTAATTTCAGAGTGGGGGCATCTGGGAGAGCTGTAAGGAAAGAACATGGGAAGGCCTCAACATAGAAAGGGGAAGTAATGTAATTGTGGATCAACTTAAACGGATTTAGGCATAAATACATATGTAATGAGTTGATTTTTTTCACCTATAATTTTTGAAATTAGTTTATTTACTGTATCATTTAATAACCTTCCTGTTTTTTCCACAACAGCCTAAACCTGTAACATTACTTGAAAGAGACATTGAACTTTCAAATAATCTGAAGATGGCTGCCTCTACTCCAAATATCAAAGTCATTAAAGGTAAAGGAAATACCTTTAACGTGACTGAATGTGTGTCTGAAATGGAACTCTGTTCCCACTGTTCCTATCTACCAGTATCCTAGATGTGAGCTCCTCTAACAAACAGCCTGCATTATGAGCCCACCATGCTTTTCCTGTAAGCAGACACATGTGTGGAAGGTTTGGTCTTTATCAGGGCAGAGTCCTGTGTGTACATCCCCCCTTACTTCTAACCCAGATAGACTGACTGCTCTCCTTCGTGCTTTATACCTTTCGCTTTCTCTGTACTGTTATAAAGTGAGAACATATTACATCTCTGCAGTTGCAGCTTCAATCAATGGTGCAACAAAATCATAACTTTTTTCTATTGAGACACGGTCTTTCTTACTGTGTAGCCAGCCACAGCAGACATGGAAGTTGCTAGACAGACAGGCTGGCTAGAACTCATGGAGATGGACAGCCTTTGCTTCCCATTGTCCTAGGATTAAAGGCATGTGCCAACATATACCACTAATCACATTTTTATATTAGTTTGTCACTAGAGAGTAAAGTGTGTGAGTGAGATTGTTGTAATTAGGAAATGTATGGTTTTACTATTCATAGATATTTCTATATACATTCTAGAATGACTATTAGTTATTGTGGAAATAATGTTATGAAAAACTTCTGCATAATTCTCAGCACTAGATTTTGTGAATTAAAAATATTAACAATATTAAACTATATTGGTATCTGCCACTAGCATAGAATCAACTACAGCCTGTGGGAAAATCACTAGAATTAGAAAGATATCTTACCAGAGTAAAGAGAGTCCATTTTCAAATTTGTATGTAATCATCAGAGACTGTAACAGTCTAAATGTTTTTTTAATGAGCAGAATGCTGGGGTGGGGTATCTCAGTTGTAGAGCTCTCACCCAGCATGTGCAGAGGCCTGCGTTCATCCCTCAATATCATAAAAACTAAAGAAGAAAGGAAAGAAAGGAGAAATGGAATAGAGAAGAGGAAAAAGCCAAAAATGTCAACAAAGGGAGTGTGAAGAAATAGAAAGCAGAGGCACATGGTGACTACAGGCCTGCGAGATCTCTCACTGCTCTGTATTAGTTTCCTGACTTATGCTCTTATAATGCACCGATAAATCAGACAGAGGCTACTCACGCTTGTTAGCTACTCCGTGTAAATAGCTGGTGAAAGATGTGCTCAGAAATAGTTTATTTCCATGGTCTTTACATGATACTGTGCTCGTTTTCCAGAGCTGTCTAAAGCTTCTAATTTAGATGATGAAGATGTTCAGTTTTCAAATAATCTGCCCAAGTCAACATCTGCTGCAAAGACACCTGAGATTAAAGGTAAAGGAAATGCTGTAGTACAGATGTGTGAATTAAAATGTTCCTTTCCCTCTTTTCTGTTTACCAGAATCCTCAAATCTGTGAGCCCCTTTCCAACAAACTGCCAGGTTACATTACAAGGCTGTGTGGAGAGCTCTGTCTTTCTGCACAGTAACAGGATCTTGTGCACGTAACCCCTCATCTATGACCCAGGTGAACTGCTGGGCTTCCTTCCTCGTTATGCCTCTAAATGAGAAAACAGAATACATCCAACCTATAGTTCCTCTTTACGTCCTCCTTACATTTCTGTTGCTGCAACTACAGTCAATACTATCCTTGCCCCTGTGCTCTTATCTCCTACTTTGTACGATAGAGTGTGTGAGTCTGGTACCTGGACTAATAACATGTACGCTTTTAGTTTTCACAGATACCCACAAATGCTTTGTAGAGTGACCATGATTAATAGTTGTGGCAATAAAAGCATGAAAAAATATAGTCAAATATCAAAGCTAAAATTATATTCTTCTGTAGTTTCCATTACAGTTGATATCTACTTTTATTCCATTGTGGTTAGATGGATTAAAGAGTATTATCTCAATTTTCCTGTATCTGTTGAGACTTACTTCATTTTCTAATGTGTTGATAATCTTAGAGAAAGCTTCATGGTCTGATTCCAACAATGTGCATTCCTTAGTGTTTTGTTGAAAAAAATTTAAACTTTTTTAATTTAAATAATGTATTCAGATTACATCTAGATTGTTATCCCTTCACTTGTATCTTCCCGTTCCCCCCATCCGTCCCTCTTTCACCCTATTCCCCTCCCGTAGGCCTGTGATTGAATGAGACCTTCTCTCCCACCATATGATCATGGCCTATCAGGTCTCATCCTGGTACCCTGCTCACCCTTCCTGAGTGCCACCAGGCTTCCCCACCAAGGGGAAGTGGTCAAATAGGGGACACCAAAGTTCATGTCAGAGACAGTCCCCGCTCTCCATAACTGTGGAGAATGTGCTTTCCATGGGGGATGGGACAGATGATGGGACTTGCTATTGGGACTCCAGGTGAGAGGGGGGGTGAAATGTTTTATTTATGTCTTTACATTCATTTAATTTATGATACCATTTAACTCTAGTGTGTCAATGTTGATTATAGATTTTTTTATACAGGGTCTCTCTGTGTAGCCCCGGCTGTCCTGAAACTCACCATGTAGACCAGGCTGGCCTTGAACTCACAGAAATTCACCAGCCTCTGCCTCTTGAATGTTGGGATTAAAGTCATGCGCCACTGTACTCATCTCAGTGTTCTCTCTCTCTCTCTCTCTCTCTCTCTCTCTCTCTCTCTCTCTCTCTCTGTCTCTCTCTCTCTCTCTCTCTCTGTCTCTCTCTCTCTGTGTGTGTGTGTGTGTGTGTCTATATGATATATCTAATGGTGAAAGTGAATGTTGAAGCCATCCACTATTGCTGCATTAGGGTTCATTTGTGGTTGTGCATCTAGTAGTATTTGTTTTACGAAATTGAGTATGTGTTCAGAATTGCTGTATTTTTTAATTGAGCCCTTTAAATAATATTTAATTTTCTTTTCTGACAGAGCAGTAAAACCGTAAGAGTTCAAGAGTACTTAGCCCCATAAATTCACAAAGGAAATTTAAATAGGGATAAGCTTTAAATACATAATTATTGGTTCTTCTTAGGTAGCAGCCAAGGTAGTTCCCTGAAGCATGTCAAGCATAAACACAGTCTGAATCTACAACAGCCCATCCAGGCATTAGCAAAATAAAATGCCATGATGTCAGCACAGACAAAATGGCAAGCAATGAATAAAGCCTGTGTTCTCCTGTAATAATAGGCAACATTTACTAATCATTTATAAAATTTCATGTCCTATTTAAGTGTTTTCCATCATTTCAATATTTAAATCTTTTACCAACCTCATGCAATGGCTCTATTATTATTTCTGTCTATAGATGAGGAAGTAGGAACATTAGGCAACCTATAATAATATTCTAAGAATATCGTGTCAGAGGAAATACACAGCAAAGGCTATGAGTGTGCCTACAATATCTATTTTTGTTGTTGTAGTTTATTTTTGAGATTGTAATTTAATCACATTTCTCCCTTCTTTTTCCTTCCTCCAAAATCTCCCATATACCCTCCCAGCTCTCCTTCAAGTTCAAATTGTTATTGAATGTATGTAAATATTTGTATATACATAGATATTCCTAAATATAACCTCTTGAGTCTATATAATGTTAATTTTTTGTATGTGTTCAGGACTGACAATTTGGCACTGAACAACCAATTAGGGTGTTCTTCCCTGGGGAGGACTATCTCTCTTGCTCCCAGATGTATTCAAATGCCTGTAGTTCTTTAGTAAGGCTGAGGCCTCATAGGCTTTTCCTGTCACCTTTGGCCTGTGCATTGCTTTCACCGTCATCCAGCTCACATCTGCGTGGTCGTGTTGGTGAGAGTTTACAGATGTAGTCTTGATGTTTCTAGAAGTCCAATCTCACAAACACCCTGATTTTCTGGCTCTTAGAATCTTTTCATCCCCTCTTCTGTAATGTTCCCTGTACCTTGGGTGTGAGAGTATTTTGTATCCATTGGGACTAGGCTCCACACTCTTGTATGTTGCTGGGTTGTGGTTTCTGTAGTGGTCTCTTTTGCAAAGAGAAATTTCCTTGATGAAGATTGAGGACTACACTTATCTGCTCATCTGTAGGTATAAGGACAAATGTTTGCATGGTTGTTGGGTAACTTAGTGGCTGTAGATTCCAGTAAACATGGGCTCACTCAGCTCACCATCACTAGGCTTCCAGTACCAGGTATGGTTTCCTCATATTGGGTGGGTCTTAAGTACAATTAGAAAGATGTTGGTTACAGCAAAGGTCTGTATGCCATGACTGTACCTGTAGGGTTGTCATGCCAGTCTGGTTGTTGACATGGTTCACAGGTATTACAGCTGTGTAGGACTATTTGTGGCCTCCCTCCTTTGGAAGCACATGGCACCTTATTTTTAAAATATATTTTATTAATTTATTCATATTACATCTAAATTGTTATCCCATCCCTTGTATCCTCCCTCCCATTTTCCCCTTACTCCCCTCCCCTGTGACTGTGACTGAGGGGGACCTCCTCTCCCTGTATATGCTCATAGGGTATCAAGTCTCTTCTTGGTAGCCTGCTATCCTTCCCCTGAGTGCCACCAGGTCTCCCCATCCAGGGGACATGGTCAAATATGGGGCACCAGAGTTCATGTGAAAGTCAGACCGTACTCTCCACTCAATTGTGGAGAATGTCCTGTCCATTGGATAGATCTGTGTAGGGATTCAAAGTTTACTGGACATATTGTCCTTGGCTGGCACATGGCACCTTTTGATTCCATGAAATCTAGTCCTCAGAGAGAAAGCATTCAGATCAGTTCTACCTCAAGGGTCTTTGAGCTCTGTTTCTGAAATGCATGGTGTCTTTAGCGGCAAGGACTTACCTTCCACCTCTGGGAGATAACCAAGGACAACAGCAGTAAGCTGTATGTTTGGGGAGTCTCTTAGACAACCCACTGAGGGTTTTGCCCCAGATGAGAAAAGTTCGTTTAAACTATATGTGTACATATGTATGGTTGTTCAATGAACTACATGCATTACAAGAGTTTGTTGTTTGTTTTAGTTTTTCATTAATCTCTTTATTTGATCACTTAGTAGCTGATTACAGCTCCTTCCCTCCTCTTTTCCCAGTCCCACCCTCACATACCCCTCCTCACATTCCTCCCCCCTCACCTTCTCAGAGAAGAAGAGTCCCCTCATGGGCATCAACCCACCCTGTCACATTAAGTTGCAGCAGGACGAAGTACATCCTCTCTCACTGAGGCCAGATAAGGTAGTCTAGCTATGGGAAAGGGATCCAAAGGCAAGCAACAGAGTCAGAGACAGCCCCCACTCCAATCGTTAGGGAGGCAGTATGGACAACAAGCTGTGCATCTGCTGCATATGTGTAGAGCTTCTAAGTCCAACCCACGCATGCTATTTGGTTGGTGGTTCAGTCTCTGTGAGCCCCCATGGGCCCAGGTTAGTTTACTCTGTAGGTCTTCTTATGGCATCATTGTCCCCTCTGACTCTTTCAATCCTTCTCCCCATTCTTCCACAAGACTCCTTATGCTTGGCCTATATTTGACTGTGGGTCTCTGCATCTGTTTCCATCAGCTTCTGGGTGAAGCCTCTCAGAAGGCAGTTACTTATTCTAAGCTCCTGTCTGCAAGCATAGCAGAGTATCACTAATAGTTTCATGGGTTGGCTCTCTCTCATGGAGTGGGGCTCAAGTTAGGCCAGTCACTGGTTGGCCATTCCTTCAATCTCTGTTTCATCTTTATCCTTACACTTCTTGTAAGCAGGACAAATTTTGGATTGAAGGTTTTATGGGTGGGTTGGTGTTCCCCTCCATCTGCTGGAAGTCCCGCCTGGATTCAAGAGGTGATGACTTCAGACTCCATATCCCCCTCAATTAGGGGTCTCAGCTAGGGCCACCCCCATAGACTCTCAGGGGCCTCGCCTCTCCCAGAAATCCCCACTATCACCTATTTCCACTCTCTCTTCCACTCCTCAACCCCTCAAACCTGGCCCCTACCTTTTCTCCCCTCCCTGCCCTCTCTCCCACCCAGTTACCACCCTCCATGTACTTCAGATGTCTATTTTATTTCCCGTTCTGATTGAAATTCAAGGTCCCTCCTTTGGGTCCTCCTTGCTACTTTTTTGGGGTCTGTGGATTGCAGTGTAGAATGGTTATTATGTACTTTATGGCTAATATCCATTTATAAGTGAAGACATGCCACACATGTCTATCTGGGTCTGGGCTACCTCACTCAGGGTGTTATTTTCTAGTTCCATCTATTTGCCTGCAAACTTCATCATGCCCTTGTTCTTAATAGCCAAATAATATTCCATTAATTACATTAATAAGAAAATGTACCATATTTTCCTTATCCATTCCTTGGTTGAGGGATATCTAGATTGTTTCCAGTTCCTGACTATTATGAATAAAGCTGCTATGAACATAACTGAGCAAGTGTCCTTGCAGTATGATGGAGCATCTTTTGGGTATATGCCCAGGAGTGGGATAGCTGCGTCTTAAGGTGAACTACTCCCAGCTTTCTTAGAAACTGACAAATTTATTTCCAAAGGGATTGTACAAGTTTTCAGTTCCACCAGCAATGGAGGAGTGTTCCCCTTGCTCCACATCCTCACCAGGATGTGCTGTCACTTTAGATTTTGATCTTAGCCATTATGAAGGATGGAAAGTGGAGTCTCAGAGTCATTTTGATTTGCATTTCTCTGACTACTAAGGACATTGACCATTCCTTTAAGTATTTCTCAGCCATTCAAGATTGCTCTGTGGAGAATTCTCAGTTTAGCTCTGTACCCCATTTCTTAATTGGATTATTTGGTGTTGGTGCTTAATTTCTTGAGTTCTTTATATATTTTGGATATTAGTTTTTGATTGGCGAAGATCTTTTCCTAATCTGTAGGCTGCTTGCATTTTCTTCTACTGACAGTGTCCTTTGCCTTACAGAGCTTTTCAGTTTCAAGAGATCCCAGCTATTAACTGTTGATATTAGTGCCTGAGCTATTGGTGTTCTGTTAAGGAAGTTTGCCTCCTGTGCCAATGGGTTCAAGGCTATTCCTCACTTTCTCTTGTATTAGATGTAGTGTATCTGGTTTTATGTTGAGGTCTTTGATCCACTTGGATTTTAGTTTTGTGCGAGGTAATAAATATGGATCTAATTACATTCTTCTACATTGCAGCCATCCAGTTACACCAGCACCACTTGTTGAAGATGATTTCTTTTTTCCATTGTATGATTTTGACTCCTTTGTCAAAAATCAAGTGTTTGTAGGTTGTGTGTGTTTATATCTGGGTCTTTGATTCAATTCTATTGATCAATCAGTCTCTATGCCAATACCATGTGGTTTCTATTGTGATTGCTCTGTAGTACAGCTTGAAATCAGGAATGATGACACTCCAGAAGTTCTTTTATTGTACAGAATTGGTTTAGCTATTTTGGGTTTTTGTTTTTCCATATGAAGTTGAGGATTGTTCTTTCGAGGTCTATAAAAGAATTGTGTTAGTATTTTGATAGGGATTGCATTGAATCTGTAGATTACTTTTAGTAAGATGGCCACTGTTGCTATGTTAATCCTACTTCTCCATGAGCAGGGACGATCTTCCCAGCCTCTGATATCTTCTACAATTTCTTTCTTCAGAGACTTGAAGTTCTTATTATGCAGGTCTTTGCCTTGCTAGGTTAGGGTTACACCAAGATGCTTTGTGTTGTTCGTTGCTACTGTGAAGGGTGCTCTTTCCCTAACTTCTTTCTCAGCCCATTTATTGCTTGTATAAAGAGAACTATTGAAAGTTTCGTATCCAGCCACTTTGCTGAAGATGCTTAGCAGCTGTAGGATTACTCTGTAGAATATTTGGGGTCCCCTGACAGAGGTACAAGCATGTCCCAATTTAATAAATTATATGTTCTCAATCTTAAAACTTATTTCTGAAATTTCACTTATATAATATTTTAATGAATTATTGTTTTGGTTCATGTCTGAAGCATAGTCCTAGAAATGACAGCTTCCATCCAATAAAATAATGTAGGCCATGAGATGATAGACAAAAATGGAGTCTGATAGCATCCCAGAGACAGTTGCCAAGAATCTCTGAAATCAATTTTCACTAACAGAGGACATTTGTGTGACTCTGCATACTCTGGGTTAAGTGAAAAACTATCATTTGCCTATTTTGAATGTAATTATACTAGTCAGAATTCCATTTGCTTGACAGAAAGAGCAAGAGGTAGTTACACCTTGAAATATATTGGATAAAAATTTCAGAAGACAAATATGATTAGGAAAAATAGTGCTGAAAGTGAATGGCCTGTTAAAAATTCAGTGTGAATAAAAATAGAAGTTAAGGCAAATCTTATTCCTTCTATAAATTGCTGCATGACCTAGTTTGTATAAGACTCTCTTGCCTTTTCTTCCATGTTCTCCTTCTTGTTTTTGACATTCCTAAAACACCAGTTCATTACTTAAATAACTCGTGATTTTTGTTTCATACTTGCACATTTTCACCTAAACTGCTCTCACCATGATGTCTGTAGAGTTTATGAAGGTTTACATCCTTGCTAGTTTCTAGTATCCTTTTCTTGTGGCTACAGGGCATATGTAGATCATTCTACCTTCCTTGGATAAAGCTATGCAGTGGAAAGTGGCAAGATTGTTAAAATCTAATGAGTCTGGAATGGTTATACACATCTGGAACTATCTATCTGTCTATCTCTGCCCCCCAGGTTTTTTTAAACAAAATATCTTTTTTTGTTTAATGTTGATTAAATAGTGCTTATAACTGCCAGTTCCCTACAAGCCAGTGTGTGATGTTCAGTAAGATCAGTGTGTCTTGGTATATGAACAGAAAAGGGACAAGTATCTTCTTTGAACAAATCACTGGACCACCGGAGATGATGCATATAAGAAATATTTTGCTTCCAGACATTGAGATTTGGTAGTTGCTTAATGCTACAGTCAGTTCTTTTCTGTTTTTTTTTTTCCCCATACATTGAAACCAGTCTTCCAATGAAATGGTATTCAACCATAAAGATGGATGGAATTAAAAATTATTTTGACAAGTGAAAAAATGTGGGGTCACTTAGTACACTATCATATTATCTGAAAATAGTGATGCTTTGACTTCTTTCTTTCCAATGTGTATCCCCCTGATCACTTTTTATTGTCTTGTTGATCTAGGTAGGACTTCAAGTACTATATTGAAGACATATGGAGAGAGAGGGCAGCCTTGTCTTGTTCCTGATTTTAGTGGAATTGATTTAAGTGTCTCTATTTAATTTGATAATGGCTACTGGCTTGCTGTATATTGCCTTTATTGTGTTTAGGTATGCACCTTGTATCTCTGATTTCTCCAGAACTTTTAACAGGACCAAGTGTTGCATTTTGTCAAAGGCTTTTCCAGCATCTAATGAGATGATCATGGGATTTTTTTTTTTTATTCAGTTCGTTTATATGGTGGAGTACGTTGATAGATTTTCATATTTTGAACCATCCCTGGGATGATGCCTACTTGATCATGGTAGACAATGGTTTTTTATGTATTCTTGGATTTAGTTTGCCAATATTTTATTTATTGAGTATTTTTGCATCAATGTTCATAAGGGAGATTGATCTGATATTTTCTTTCTTTGTTCAGTCTTTGTGTGGTTAAGGTATCAGGGTGACTGTAGCCTCATAGATGAGTTTGGCAATGTTACTTCTGTTTCTATTTTGTAGAATAGTTTGAGAAGTATTGTATTAGCTCTTCTTTGAAAGCCTGGTAGAATGCTGTGCTGGCCCTGGCCTTTTTTTGTTGTTGTTGTTGGGAGACTTTAAATGACTACTTCTATTCTTTAGTGGTTATAGGACTATTTAAATTGTTAGCCTGGTCTTGCTTTTAGGTTGTCCAATTTTGTGGAGTACATGCTTTTTAAATAAAACCTAATTATTCTTTGGATTTCCTCAATGTTTGCTATTGTGTCCCTTTTTTCATTTCTGATTTTTGTTAATTTGGATACTGTCTCTCTGCCTTTTAGTTAGTTTGGCAAAGGGTTTGTCTAATGTAGAAGAAATCTTTTGTGTCTGTATGAAAGCATTACCTGTCAATAAAAGCTGATGGCCTATTAACTGAGGCAAGAAATAGATGGTGGGAGTTCTGGCAGGGAGAGAGTGGACTCTTGGATATAGTCAGAGATGTGAGAGATTCTCCCCAGATCTTGAGAAAGATGGATGATGAAACTGGAGGAGAGGTAACCAGCCATGTGGAACACATGAGATGATAAGGTATGAGCTAGTCAGGGAATGATCCATAGCTTATGGCCTAGGCATATATTCATAAATATAAAGTGTCAGGGCCATTACTTTGGGAGCTCTTGGTTTTATTGATTCTTTATATTGTTCTCTTTGTTTCTAATTTGTTGATTTCAACCCTGAGTTTATTTCCTGTCATCTACTAATCTTGTGTGTGTTTGCTTCTTTTTGTTATAGAGTTTTCAGGTGTGTTTTAAATTTGCTAGTATGAGATATCTCCAATTTCCATATGAAGATATTTAGTGCTATGAACTTTCCTTGTGGCACTGCTTTCAGTGTGTCCCATAAGTTTGGGTATGTTGTGCCTTCACTTTCATTTAATTCTAGCAAGTCTTTAATTCCCGTCTCTATTTCTTCTCTGACCCAGTGGTCATTGAATAGAGAGTTGTTTGGCTTCCTTGAGTTCATAGGTTTTTTGTTGTTGACAATTCAGCTTTAACCTATGGTAATCTGATAAGATACAAGGAGCTATTTTAATTTTCTTGTATCTGTTGAGGCTTGCTTTGTAACTGAGTATATATTCAGTTTTGGAGAAGGTTCCATGAGGTGCTGAAAAGAAGGTGTTTTTTTATGTTTGGGTAAAATGTTCTATAGATATCTATCTGATTCATAACACTGGTTAGTTTCATTATTTCTGCTTAGTTTCTATCTTGATGATCTTCCCATTGGTGAGAGTGGGGTGTTGTGTGTGTGTTTTTCCTATTTTTGTTTTGCGAGTGTGGGCTATTTATTTCCCATGTTTTCTTGGGTGTAGTTAGCTTTCTTGGGTTGAAGTTTTCCTTTTAGTATCTTCTGTAGGGCTGGATTATGAAAAAATGTTGTTTCAATTTGGTTTTGTCATGGAATATCTTGTTTTCTCCATCTATAGTGATTAAAAGTTTTGCTGTGTATAGTAGTCTGGGCTGACATCTGTGGTCTCAGAGTCTGCAAGATATCTGCCCAGTACCTTCTGGCTTTTAGAGTCTCTGTTGAGAAGTTAGATATAATTCTGATCAGTTTGCCTTTACATGTTACTTGGCCTTTTTCTCTTACAGCTTTTAATATTCTTTGTTCTATACATTTAGTGTTTTGATTGTTATGTGGTGGAAGGCAAGGTAGAATACAAAGAATGTGATCTCAATTTTCCTATATCTGTTCAGACTTATTTCATTTTATAATATGCTGATAATTCTGGAGAAAGCTTCATGGTCTGATTACAACAATATGTATTCTTTAGTGTTTTGACAGAACATTCTGTAGCTGTCTGTTAGGTCCACTTAATTTATGATGTCACATATCTCTACTGTTTCTCAGGTTTTTGTCCAGATGACTTGTCTAATGTTGAGAGTTGATGTTGAAGTTGCCCAATATTACTGTTAGGGTTAATCTGTAACTTTGCATAGAATAGTGTATGTCTTATGGAATTGGGCACATTTGTATTTGTTCTTTGTGGTCAGAATTGCCAAATCCTCTTGATGGGTTGTTCCCTTAATAGATATGAACTGGCTCCTTTGGCCCTTCTGACTACTTTGGGCTTGAAATCTGCGTTTTCTGAAACTACAGTAGCTATGCTAGTTTTTTTCCTAAATACATATGCTTAGAAAGGCATCTTCTGTCCTTTATTTTGAGGTGGTGCCTATTTTTAATGGTTACATCTGTTTCTAGAAGGAAGCAAAAGGATGGAGCCTGCATGCTAATCCATGCTGCTTATCTGTGTCTTTTATTTGGTAATTTAGGCCATTAACATTCTAAATTACTATTGAAATAAGTATATTATCTCTTATATTTTATTATTTTATAATATTTTCTTAGATTTTTAAAATGTTTTGTCGTGTGTGTGTGTGTGTGTGTGTGTGTGTGTGTGTGTGTGTGTGTGTACACATGCATGTACGTATCACATCTGTACAGATGAAGGGTTCAGATGCCCTGGGAATGTAGTTACAGATGGTTGTGAGCTGTCTGAAGTAATTTCTGGGAACTGAACTTGAGTCTTCTGGAATAGCAGTAAGTGCTCTTAAACCCTGAGCCATCTCTCTAACCTTTTAGATCTTTTGTTTATTTATTTTTTAAATGCATTTACAGGAGGCTGGAGAGATGGCTCGGTGATTAAGAGCACTGGCTGTTCTTCCAAAGGTCCTGAGTTCAAATGGCTTACAATCATCTATATAGTGAGGTCTGGTTTGCAGGCACACATGCAGGTAGAATATTAAATAAATAATAAACAAATCTTTAAAATAAACAAATCATCTTTACTGTCCTGGTGTTATTTATCCCACCATACGCCATGATCACTTGAGTGACATCATTGTTCATTAGGAAAATTAAACCCAAAACTACAATAAAAAATATACTTCACACCCACTGAATGGTAGCCAGGAAGGGGAGCAGAGATGGAAGAAATGGAAGAAAAAAAATGACTGGACCTACTGTTACATACCTGTCATCCTAGCTACCTGGGAACTCATGCAGGAAAATCACAAGCTCAAGGCCAGCTTTGTCAAAAGAGAAAGTTCAAGGCTAGCCTGAGCATGAGACTTTGTCTCAGTATAAGACATAAGTAGAACACTGAGAGTTCACATCATGTGCCCTGAGCTCCAGCTGGCTTGACAAGCTTCCCTCTACAGAGCTGCCATGTCATCACAGGTGTCCTCTTAGCCTCAGTGACCTCAGCTACACTTTTATTCTCTCATTAGAAATAAAGGATAATTGGAATATAAGAGTTTTGTTAAATTCTTATCTATGTATGTGTATGAATATTTTGCCTACATGCATGCATGTGTGCCAACTGCCTACCTATTCAACCCCCTAGAACTAGTTTGAATGGTTTGAGCCACCATATCGGTGTGGGAAATCAAACTCAAGTCCTCTGTACAAGAAACAAGTGCTCAAGTATCTTGGTGTAATACTAACCAAGCAACTGAAAGACTTATGTGAAGGGCACCGGAGTTTATAGGCTTTGGGTTTGCTAACTCAGTTATGTGATTTTTTTTTTTTTTTTTGTGCCAAGTCCTTTATTCGGAAGATTTAATAAATTAGGAAAAAAGATAAAGGGCAAAAGGCAAAAATTTGAATTCCAGTATCACTTAAACAATAAATATGGTTTACATTTTTAAAAGAGTTTATATTGACACACTTTCAGATTATTATGTATGCATAGGCCCATAAACAGTATGTCTAAGTACTTAGAAAATCATATTCATATTGTTACAATTAAACTTGGTTTGTAATTTGTTAAAAAAAAAAAAAAAAAAAAAAAAAGAAAGAAACAAGTGCTCTTAGCCAGTGACCCATCTCTTTAACCTGGAATGTGAACTGTTTATTTTTCTTTGAAAATTCCATATATAGTTATGCAAATTATCTTGTTCATATAGTCGTTCCTACTACTGCCCTGAATGCCACTTTATATGAAAAAAATAAACAAAGAAAAATGCATACACATAATAAAATATTCTGAATTTTTATTTAAGCCATTCACGGTTTTTATTATTGTCCTACTATTTTTTTCAACATTCTGTCTATGAAATTTGCATATACCATTCTATCTTTATTTGATATGACAGCTACATACAGCAATGCCAAGTAACTCTCTAAATGTAGGCAGACTGGCAGGAAGATACCTATCGACCTTCCTCATCCTCCCAAGCGCTGGAACTACAGGTGTGAGAGACTTCTCCCAGCTCTATTCTTTTTTCTTACCTGACCTATACCCTTATAATGCAATTTTATATACTCTTAGCTACCAGGCAAGGTAAAGTAAAATAATATTTATTAGTGCTCATTCAAGTGCTTTACTTCAATAGCTGAAAAGGAAGCTGTGCTTCAGAAATTGGAATATTTAAGTACCGTTATATGAAATTGTTTTCATTTTTTCAGAGACATCTAAAACTACAAATTTGGACAAGAAAGGTGTTGAAGTTAAGAATAATCTGCAGATGTCAAATTTGGCTGCTACAATGAACCATGTGCTAAAAGGTAAAGAAGTCACTGCCAAACAGATATACGACACAGACGTCTGTTCATCTCCCATTGTTTCTGTTTTCCACAGTCTTTGACCTGTGGGCTCTTTCAGCATAGAGCCGATCTTATGAGCATAGTGTTTGTTTCTTCCTCTGCTTTTTATGTATGGAAGGCTTTATAGTTCTGCATACAACTCCCTTATATCTGACCCAGATAAACGGACAGGTCCTTCAGCTCTCACACCTTTAATATTCTGTGTGATATTCCAAAGTATGAACGTACCACACTTAGTAGTTCATTTTTTAATTTCTTTACATTTCTGACCTTGTGACTACAGTTAACAATATGATCACATGTCTTTATTATGCTACTTTGAATCTGCAAAGTAGAGCATGCGAGTGGAACTATTGACTAAGAATATGTGTGCTTTCAGTTCCTATAGATTCTGTGAGTGAAGTATTTACATATTCATTATAGAATGATTATAATTAAGTTATGGCAGTAATTGCTTGAGAAAACTGTTTCCTGGATCCTGTCCCGACTTCCATCAATGATGAACAGTACTGTGGAAGTGTAAGCCAAACCCTTTTCTCCCCAACGTACTTTTGGTCATGGTGTTTTGTCACAGCAATAGAAATCTTAGTTAAGACAAGTTGGTATCAGTGTAGTAGGGTGTTGCTGAACAGACCTAACAATGTGCTGAGGGAATGATTATCAAAGGAACTTTGGGATAGTAAGGCCATTGAGTGTTGAGAGCTCAGTGGGATGTTCTGTCGAAGCTAAGAATGTAGAGATCAGTGCAGAAGATGGAGGCCTGGCTTGGAAGTTTCAGGGGGGAAGTAAAGACTCTCCCAGGACTTTTATGTGAAGAATCTGTGGTTTTGGTTAGCTGGGGCTGAAGAATCAACTGTGATTAACAAGATACCAGAACTAATAAAGTGAAACCTTTGCTGTGCTTGGAGACTTGATGCTGGTCAGCTAGGGCTAAGAATTTAGCAGTGATTAAGAAGAGACCAGCATTGCTGAGGTGAAATCGTCTGGGAAGAATTACCCTGAGAGTACACAAAAGCTGTGTTCCAAAGGTAGCCAAGGTTGTAAGTTGCACTGGTAGACGAATTTGGTAGTATACAAACTTGGTACTATAGGAGTTACCTAGGTGGTACTGGTTTTGAAGGCATAAAGGGGTCATGAAGAAGCAGCCAAGGGTTGGCACTGTGAGAGTCCAGGGCACCATATGATGCACATACGTAAGCATGAAAGATAACCATATATAAGCCGCAGCCTCCCTGGTGCTGTGCTACACCTCTCCCAGCTCTCTTCTATTGTCATCTGGCAAGTACTTGTATAATGAACTTAAGTAAAATACCAGATAGGAGGCAAGGCTGATAGGACAAAGTCTTTTCCTGCTCGCTTATTACATGCTTGAATGCTGAAAGGAAGCTGTGTTTAAGTATCCAGTACCACTGAATTATTTTTTCTTGCTTTTCAGAGCCATCTAAATCCAGTAACTTAGACAAGAAAGTTGCTGAAGATATGAATATTCTACACATGTCAACCTCCGCCATAATGAAACTTTTGTTTAAAGGTAAAGAAGTCACTGGGAAACAGAACTCTATTCTTTTCCCACTGTTTCTATGTACCACTACTTTCTACCTCTGGGCATTTCCAGCATACAGGAAATATTACAAACACAGAATGTGTTCCTTTATTCTTTTTTTCAAACAGACAACTGTAAATAGGCAGCAACTTTTATTCACAAGATGTAATTGTTGTCTCGGAGGCTTACTGCTGAATAAGCTCATCCTTTCTAATTCTTTCTGAACTCTAGCTGGCTGGTTTTGCTTAACTGTTTTGGCTCGAAATTCCTCTCCAAGTTGACTTATTCAAACTGGCTCCTCTCAGCTTCTGACTGAAGTGCCCCACTTGGCCTCAAATTAACACTGGCAGTCTGTTCTAATCTTCTGACTCCTTGTCACTGCCTGGATAGTTCTGTCTTCACTTGTGTCTATCTTGTTCTCTGTATAACCTGTCTCTGTACAACTGTCCCAGTAAAACTGCCTCCTCGCCAGCCGGCGGTAGTGCATGCCTTTAATCCCAGCACTTGGGAGGCAGAAGCACGTGGATCTCTGTGAGTTTGAGTCCAGCCTGGTCTGCAAAGTGAGTTCCAAGACAGCCAGGGCTACACACACAGAAACCATACCTCAAAAAACAAAAACAAACAAACAAAAAAACCTACCTCTTCTCTCCTCCTTCTTTCTCTCTCTCTCTCTCTCTCTCTCTCTCTCTCTCTCTCTCTCTCTCTCTCTCTCTCTCTCTCTCTCTCCTGCTACTGCTCTATTAAGTTGCTTCCCTTTCCCATCTCTGTTCTCATGAGAGTTGAGCATGTCCTACCTCTGAACTCATTCTGTCAAATCTTTCTCTGATTCATCACTTTGTCTGCCCCTAAATTAGACTTCACTTTCAAAACTGGCTGTTTCCTTCTACAAACTAACTTTATCTCCATTGTTAGGGATTAAAGGTGTGTGGTAAGGGTGTGTCTTCATTTCAGCCAGATCACATAGACTTAGAAGGTCTTTGGATGTGACCTCTGGCCAGAGCAGCCATGATGCTGGATTACAGTTCCTCTACAGACAACTGTGTGTAAGGCTTTGTAGTTCTGCACAGTAACAGAATCCTATGTATAGATTACCCCTTATCTCTAGTACACATAAATTGATGTGTGTCCTTCACCTCTCATATCCTTAATATTCATCATGACATTATGAAGTGAGAATATTTCACAGTTCTTCAATAATTCCTTTTTAAATAACCTTTACCTTTCTGCAATCAACATCATTGTATATAGTTTTTTTTTTTTCTGCCACTTTGTGCATATACAGTAGTGGTTAAATTAAGAACATATGTTTTTAATTGATTTGATATCTACATATCCATTCTAGAAAACTGTAGTTAATAATTATGGCAGTGATGGCATGAGAAAATGATTTCCTGATTATTACCACTAGACATTTTAGGGATTCAAAATATCAGCAAGGTTAAATTACATTGATCAGTTGTCATTAGGAAAGAAAGTGACCTACTAAGTCTGAGAGAATCCCTAGGATCCCAAAGTTATGGTATGCCAAGAGCCACCCTGTTGAGGGAGCTCACTAGGCATATGGGCTGTCTAGGAGGTGATCTGGTATTTGCAAGGCCTGAACTGTGATGCACCTCGGAACTGCTTCCAGCCCCTGACATGCTGTCAGGAGCCATTGACTTGTGGAAGTTCAGTAGGCATGAGAGATCTCTGGAGGTGATCTGGTATTTGAAAGATTTGTATCGTGATGTACCCCAGAATTGCTTCCAACCTCTGACTACCCTGTCAATTGTACACTGATTCATCCTCTAAAATCTGGCACTAGAGATGGGCATGGTGGCACATGCCTTTAATCCCAATACCCAGGGAAGCAGAGGCAGGTGGATCACTGTGAGTCTAAGGCCAGCTTGGTCTACAAAGTGAGTCCAGGACAACCAAGGTTGCACAGAGAAAGCCTGTCTTGAAAAACCAAAAGAAAAAACATCTGGCATTGGTGTGAACTGTTACTTTCTGGGTATTGACCAACTCTGATTGAGCAAACTTCCTACAGGATCTTGTTGAGGATGTACTGTTTGTCATTCAAATGAATTAATCCCTGATTATGGGATTCCTGACTTGATTCAAATAGTTTAAAAAGTTAAATTGTTTTAGAAGATCTAAAACAATTTTAGAGAGTTTACGGCTGCAATAAATACCTTTGTGGACCTCCAGATGCCTCACTTAAGGAGAGCCTTGTAACAGATTTGTGGCTTCAGATAAGCCTCCACTCCAGATGGCACCACGAATCCTGGCATTTACCATAAATATAAGCAAGTTGGTTTGAACTTCCCATGAACCCAAATTGGAATGAAGCTACCTAGAGATGTCTGAATTTACTGTTTCTTAGAATGAAAGACAGATAAAATTATTGCCCTGAACTCACTATTAACTAAGAGATACCTGGAAAATGTATAATTAAGTCAGTCCTAATTGGTAAGTCGTATATTCTTGTAACATTTAGGCCTTTGTCACTCTGAACTCACTGTGAATTTATGTAATAGATACCTAGATAAGAAATGTTTAGCTTTAAAACATATAACCTGTTGTTTTATAGAATTCATCTGTTTTTGTGATTAATTGTCCTCTTTTGACTATGAGGTAACTCCCTTTTCTCAGAAGTATAAGCACGGACACCAGCAATAAACGGTGTTCAAATTGGGAAGCTTAACTTCAGTTGTCTAATTTCACCCACCTTTTCTCTTGAATGTATGTGTGTGTGAGTGGTTTATTGCCTATCTCTCTCTCTCTCATTTCTTATTTCCCTGTAGACACGCAAGTAAGTTTGCAGACTCAGGGCCATCAGCCTTCTATGGCTAATGAGCCTAAGTTTACATTCGCTTACTGGAGATCTTCACAAAGAGGCCTATCTACAGATCAAAGAGCCTCCTTTTATGACCCCCCTGCAGTTCCTGGCTAGAAGCCATTTTTACAGCCCCAGCCATAGGAAAATTGTGGTCGGTTTAAAATCTCTTCCCCTGCCGCAGTTCAGCCAGTTCCTAGAGAAGAAACCCTGGGCTCTCTCTTTCCTCTTCCTTCTTTCAATCCTGATCAGTTACCTGAACCATCAGCTCTGAAGACCCAAGAGATGAAGCAAACTGGAAGGGCATCTGCATCCAGGCCCAGAGGCCCTACCCTGGATCTCTTCAGAGCATCAGCTGGCCATTAGCAATGGTGCAGAGCTAGAAAAATCTATTTTGAGGGCTGCAGAAATGATTCTGTAGTTAAACAGCATACAATACAAGAAAGAGTAACAGAATTGAAATCACAAAACCCTTGTAAAATGCAGCAAACTCATGACCACACATCTGTTATTCCAGGTTGCAGAGCAGAGACTGGCTTTCCAGAGCAGGCTATTGAGACTGGCTATACAGACTGGCTCCGAGTTTGATCAATAGACATTGCCTTAATGAACAAGATGGAGTAAAGAAAGAAGAGCACACAAAAGCACTTCAGGCACATGTGTGCACAAAAACCCACACATATATACATACACACTACAACGCTCTACTTTGGCTTCCCAAATGCTGGGACTATACGTGTACATTGACACTCCCAGTTCTTCTTTTTTCCCTGACTAGCTCTTTTTTGTTTAGCTGGTTGGTTTGTTGGGCCGTTTTGTTTTTGTTTTTGTTTTTCAAGACAGAGTTTCTATGTGTATCCTTGGCTGTCCTGGAACTCACTCTGTAGGCCAGGCTGCCTCTGCCGCTCAGCGTGCTGGGATTACCAGAGTGTGCCGCCACACCCGGCTCCTGACTAGCTCTTGTCAACTACCAGGCAAGGATTATTCAGACACAGTCCACTTTTGATGATTAAGCTGCTTTACCTAAACAGCATTACCTTAGAAATTAGTTTATTTCTGATGTTAATAATTGCGTTTCTTCCCCTCGCCCAGATCTGTTGAAACCTATAAACTTAGATGATGAACGTGCTCAACTTCTAAGACGTCTTCACATTCCAACTTCTGCTACAAAGAAACATGTGCATCAGGGTAAGGGACTCCCTGCTATCCAGATGTGTGACACAGAGGTCCCATCCCCATTGTTCTATTTACCAGTGTCCTTAAGTGTGGGCCCTTCCAACAAACAGCCAATATTATAATACCTGAATGCTTCCTGTAAATAGATACCTGAGGGGCTTTATGGTTGTGTACAGTAACAGAATCCTGTGCATAGATCCTTCTTATCTCCAGCCTAGTTAAATTGATCAATTTCTTTCAACCCTCAAACCTTTAATTTTCTGCATGATATTCTGAAAATAGAATATGTCATACCTCCTCAGTGGCTCCTTTTCAGGTCGCCTCTATATTTCTGTTGTTGCAAATAGAATCAAAAGTGTAATAACTACCACTGTCTGTGTTAATTACCACTACTGCAAGAAGAAAGTTGTGATGAGCATTCAAAGATGCACTGGTCAGCTAGGCTAGTTAGTAGGAGTAAAGCTTTTAGATGAGTGCTAGCGTAAGTAAGTGGTGTCTTCAGCAATAAGATACCTTATTGTCTAGTTGTGGAGGGGAACCAGTAGCCCTGGCAATAGCCTGTGATGTTTGGGGGCGGGGGGGGGGGGGGAAGGTTGGGACAATGACTCGCCATTCCTAATATTGGAGGTTTTATTTGGAAACATATCCCAATGGGGGCATTGTCAAATAGTAATGTTATCCAGGTAACTTTTGTATGTTTTAGGAAGCTTCTACAGCACTGAGTTGCCCACAGGGCTTTGCAGAGGGCCTTTAGTGCTGGCTTCCTCTTGTAGCCTCTCCATTTCCCTGCTCTCTCACTCTTCCTTCCTAATCCTCTTATTCAGATTTTCCCTTTATCTCTTTAAAAACACTATATGTTATTCCACCTTCCTTCGAAGATCTACCCCCTCCACTGGTCCTCTACTATCTACGTAACCTCTTTGGTTTTAGTTTTTTTTATTTTGATTTTTGAAGCAGGGTCTCACTATATAGTCCTAAATGTCCTTGAACTCGTTATATAGACCAGGCTGGCCTCAAACTCAGAAGTCGGCTTATCTCTGCCTGGTGCTAGAGGTGTGCACCACTACTGGCTCTTTGTATATTAATAGAGGCCTAAAGCCCAGACATTACAAAACTTAAGTAAAACTAGTCCTCCTGGAGACATTCCTCCTAAGAATATACCACAAGTAGCCAACAACCACATGAATACATCGTGTTGTAGTTTTGTTTCTGTTGCTCTGGTAAAATATACTGACCAAAGGCAGTGTAAGGAAAAACAGACATGGTTGGTTTACAGTTCAAGATTATAGTCCCTATTTTCAGAAAAATCACAGTGGCAGCTGGTCAGACTATATCCTCGGAAAAGAGCAGAAAGAAATGAATGCCCCCTGCTGCCTGCTTGTTCTCATCTTCTCCTGTCCTATATAGTGCAGGACCCTCCACCAGGGGATGGATGACAACAACCACAATGAGATGAGTCAATTAATAATCAGAACAATCCCCCTGCACACATGCCACAGGTCAATCTAATAATCCTCAATTGAGACATGTGATTCTACACTGTGGCAAGTTGTAATTTGAAACCAACCATCATACATGTTAAATATAACTAATGACCATGGAAATACAACTCCCAACTACAGTTAGACAGCACATCGTACCCATCAGATGGTTACTGTCTACAAAAGAAGGAATAGAAGTGGAGAGTGAAAAGAAAAAACAATAAAATGAGCATTTGGGTGCCAGACTGTGATTCTATTCACTAGGGTGAGGGAGGCAGGAAAAGTATAAGTTCAATCACAGCCTGAGCTACAAAGTGAGTTCAAGACTCACCTGTTGAAGTTAGTGAGACCCTGTTTAAAAGAAAAAGAGGTATGGAGAGGGATGTAGCTCAGTTGTGGGGCATTTGCCTAGTGTAGATAAGACCCTATGTTCAATACCAACCCCTCCAGCCAAAAAAAAAAGAAAGAAAAAAGAAAAGGAAAAAACATTATCATGGATGTCAAGAAACTGAAACCCCTGTGGCTACTTGTAGGAAGGTAAAAATGGTACATAATATCTGGAAAACAATGTGGAAGTTCTTAAAAGTATTTCAAATAGAATTACCACATGATAAACCCACTAACTTCACCTCTTGATATATATAGAAAATAATCGAAATCAAGAGCACAAGGAGCTATTTGTATAACCATATTCATTTCAGCATTAGGTCCCAAGTGTCGGCTGACTGGTGAACGATTAAATAAAACATAGTACTATACATAGAATGGTATATTAGCTTAAAAAGGAAAGAAATGCTGACACATGTCACAACACGACATCCATAAACGAGCCCCACAGGGACTAGTATACAGTCATCCATTTATGTGAGAATCAAAGTGGCAAATTCACAAATACAAAACAGCAGGATGCTGGCTAGCAGGAACTTTTGGCTTGGGGACCATTTAATAGGCATAAAGTTTCTGTGTTTCCTCAGGATAAGAAGTTCTGGACATGCGTGGTGGGTAAAAGCCACACTGCATGGTGGGTAAAAGCCTAATGTGCCTAACTGTTCACTTAGGAATAGCCGAGAGGGCCCATTTCATGCTATATTTTATTGCTAGGTGTGGTGGCACACACCTTTAATCCTAGCACCCAGAAAGCACACACAGGTGGATCAGGTGGATCTCTGTGACTTTTGAGGCCAGTCTGGTCTACAGAGCATGTCCAAGACAGCCAAAGCTACACAGAGAAACCCTGTCTCAACAAACGAACAAAAAAGAAAAGCAACAACAAAAGAATGCTCTTGCACCATTCCTACAGATGTTATGCATGCAGACTCACACCATTCTCCATTTCCATCATTTGTTTGACTTGTGTATCCTGTTTTCTCTGACACCAAATATAATAACAATGTTTTTTAATACTGTAAAATTAAATAACTGAATACTTTTTCTTTAGCATTAAATAATATTCCATGAAAACCTGCTGCACATCCATACTTGATAAAAAGAATCCCAAGAGTAAACAGCATAAAGATGTTCATAGACATA
This sequence comes from Acomys russatus, assembly GCF_903995435.1. Lineage (NCBI taxonomy): Eukaryota > Metazoa > Chordata > Mammalia > Rodentia > Muridae > Acomys > Acomys russatus. The sequence goes on along the minus strand of NC_067162.1, from coordinate 53,104,954 downwards.
GTGAGGCAAAGCGCCATAGGAACCAATGTGTGGGAAGCCATGTGAATGGACGGTGCTTATAGACCAGCAGTGTAGAAGGTCCCTGTCGGACATGGTAGAAACAGATCGTGAGAGTCCTTCAAAGACGGCAGCAGGTGGATTCTATCATTTCATGATAGCCCCCTAATTTTAAAAGTTCTAATTACTTTATAATCACAAGTAAACAACTGGGAATAAATGTAGTTCAGTTTTAGAGACCTTCCCTGTCATGACAAGGCCCTGAAATACTGAAATAAATAATAATAAATTTAAGTCACAAGAAAGTATTCACCCTGTTCAAATCACTAATGTTTAAATATTGCAGTCAACTTTCAAGGATTTAAAAGATGTGACTTTTGTCAACTTAATGCTTTTGAACATTCCTAAGGAGTATAAATACTGGATGTAATTATACTGAATCTAATCTGGACTATCACTGACATAAATTTTAGACTTGCTGACTATTTTGAACCTAGTTTTCCCCCAGTAAGAAACAGAGAAATGGGCTAGGTGTGGTGGTGCATACCTTTCATCCCAGTACCCAGGAAGCAGAGGGAGGCGATCTCTGTTTGAGGCCAGCTTGGTCTACAAAGAGAGTTCTAGGGCAGCCAGTGCTATTACACAGAACCACGCTCTATTGGTTCTTGTGAGGATTTCAGAGAGAATGTATGCAGAAACAAGTAAAATTAGAGTCAACAAAACTTGAGTTTCAGGCAAGGGGAGGTTTCACGTTATGGATTTCTCTTTCCAGTGTAAGTTTCAGCTTAGTGTAACAGACAGCCGTCTTTCATGTGTGGCAATTCATGGGGTTCTCTATGCTAGATCAAGTTCACCTTTCAAGAGTACTCTTATGGGCTTCCAAGCTGACAATGCCACCTGCATGTCAATGACCATTTGAACTCTCGCATCTAGAGAGCTGGGGATCAGACTCAGTTGGTAGAGTGTTTGCCAAGCACCTTCACCCACCAACCCAATTGTGCTTTTCTCAGTACCTAAGAAGCACCTCAAGTCCTGCAAGGGCCCTACACCCCTACTTTCTACAACAAGGCCTGACACATGAGATATCTGGAAACTAATAAGCAAATGTGTGACTAGAGCAATTCTGGAAATCGAAAGCTTTCTGCTGAGGAAACCTACGAAACTATAAGCCAAACAAGGGCAGATGTTGACTCTAAGGGATCTGGCAAAATGACGAATAAGCATTGAAATGAATTGTCCAAGAGTTCCTCTATTTGGGGGTTGTAGGACTATTAGGTTAAAAATGTATGTATGTAACCAAGTATGAGGTCTCAGGCCTGTAATCTTAGAATCCGGGAGGTTGAGACAGAAGGGTCATAATGTTACCTACTGAGTCACTTAATGAGACCTAGTCTCAAAGGGGAAATGGTGTCACTCACTTGTATCTGCACACTAGCCAAGGGGCGTGTCCATGAAAGTCTTCACTCACCAGGAAAGTGGGACAGAGGGGAAGACTTCCTATTGGGACTCTAGGTGAGAGAAGCAAGGGAGAATGGGGAAATAGAAAGATTCAGAGGGTCCTAGAAACCTACAAGAACATTATGACAGGCGGATCTGGGTCCAGGGGTCCTGCTCAAACTATGGCACCAGCCAAAGACAATACGTGCAGTAAACTTCAAACACCTACCTAGATCTAGCCAATGGACAGGACATTCTCCAGGGTTGAGTGGAGAGTGGGGTCTGACTTTCACATGAACTCTGGTGCCCCATATTTGACCATCTCCCCTGGATGGGGAGGCCTGGTGGCACTCAGAGTAAGGATAGCAGGCTACCAAGAAGAGACTAGATACCCTATGAGCATATACAGGGGAGGAGGTCCCCCTCAGTCACAGTCATAGGGGAGGGGAGTAAGGGGAAAATGGGAGGGAGGATACAAGGGATGGGATAACAATTGAGGTGTAATGTGAATAAATTAATAAAATACATTTAAAAAAAAAAAAAAGGAGGGGAAAGTACACTATTCAGTGTTTGCATTTCCAATTCACTTTCCATGAAGGCTGAGCTGTGAAATCAGGGTAGATGATGTTTGCAGAGGCAGGTGCATCTCAAGCCCATCCACAAAATAGAATCCATCATGGGTGCTTTTAAAACCACTGGTTCATTGTCCCCACTCCCCTAAGTTAAGCCACATTCTTTGTATGTGATGCTAATGTGCTGCCACTGTGAAGCCATCTAAGTCATGAACTCAGCCAAGCACACAAGCAAACAGCTGCTCCCCTTTGCTTTAATCTGAGTTCTGTAACTACTGGCAGAGAGGGCTCAAATGTTCCTCCTCTCCAGACCTTCTTTCAGAGAAATCATGAAAGGATTCCCCTCTGTAACACTCCTGTAGAACTTTGTGGAAGTTGGTATGTTGTTCTCCAATATGGAACAGATGAGCTGTTCCAAGCAGCGACAGTGAGTGAAAATTTAGATGTTTACGTAAGTTTGTTTGATAACCATAAGTAACTTATAGCACTCACAATGGAGAACACAGCTCAATAAGTAACAATAACTATATAATTGGTTCACAGTTGCAGACTCAACTTCTCTGTTACTTGGAGAACAATTCTCAAACGTCTTGTCTGGATCAATGAGAACTGGAACAGCAGATACAGCTAGAATTTTTTATTGGAATTTGTGGGATATGAACTTTTAAAAGATATAGCTGAGGCATAAACCAACAAATAAGGGACAGTGATCACTAGAGCTCAGTGTGTTGAGAGCTTCATGGATAGTTCATTCAAAGGCAGTCTGATGCTTTGGAGTCTGTTTTGCCATTGAGAATGAACAGTAAGTTTAAAATCAAAGATATGTTGACAATAAAATGTAGTTAATACAAAAAATGTTTTTATTATCAAAGCTGCAGAAAATTGAAAGTGTCAGAAGTGCAATGTTAGGATTGACAGTGACAATTGCTGGTTTATTTTCAGAACTCCTCTACACTCTTTGGAACAGCTTGAACCTCCAAGATCACCCTCTTGTTGCTGATGTTCCAGCTTGCTTTGGGTAGATAAGATTTCCCCCACTGCCTTCTGGTATGGTGTAAAAGCAATTAAATGACATTTGTGCTGTGTGTTTGAAATGAGTGGTTCTTTCAGTGTTGTTTGATTTGCAAGACTATTCTGTATGATCCTGTAGAAGAAAAAAAAAAAACTTACATTAATACATCACCTATCTTTCAAGCAAGGACATTTGGCTTAGAAAGTAAAAATATGTTGCTGTGATATTTTTAATATTAAAATAATAAACTCAGGCTGAAGAGAGTAAAGTGTTTGCCTTGTAAGCACAAGGACCTGACTGATACTACCTAGGACACACACACACACACACACATACACACACATACACACACACATACACACACACACACACACACACACACAGAGACAGAGACAGACAGAGAGAAGAGAGAGAGAGAAGAGAGAGGGAGGGAGAGAGGAGAGACTGATACTACCTAGGAGACACACACACACACACATACAGAGAGAGACAGAGACAGACAGAGAGAGAGAAGAGAGAGGGAGGGAGAGAGGAGAGACTGATACTACCTAGGAGACAGACACACACACACACACACACACACACACACACACACACACACACACATACAGAGAGAGACAGAGACAGACAGAGAGAGAAGAGAGAGGGAGGGAGGAGAGAGACTGATACTACCTAGGAGAGACACACACACACACACACACACACACACAGAGACAGAGACAGACAGAGAGAGAGAAGAGAAAGGGAGGGAGGAGAGAGACTGATACTACCTAGGAGACACATACACACACACACACACACAGAGACAGAGACAGACAGAGAGAGAGAAGAGAGAGGGAGGGAGAGAGGAGAGAGAAAGAGAGAGAGAGAGAGAAGGAGGAGGAGGAGGAGGAGGAGGAGGAGGAGGAGGAGGAGGAGGAGGAGGAGGGAAGCCAGGGAGATGTTAAAAAAAAAAAATCTCTGAAGGTCACTGGCCAGACACTCTAGTTAGCTTCAGACCAATAAAAATAAATAAATAAGAATAAAAACCTATGTCAAAGGAAGTGATACCCAAGGTTGATCGCTGGCCTTCTTATGCACACATGCAGGTTTATGCACATGCCCACATGTGAGCATGATACATACACACATACACATAGATAATTTGAAAAAGGAGGGCTGATGAGATGTCTCAGTGATAAAGGCACTTGCTGCACAGGCCCGGAGACCTGAGTTCAATTCTCAGAATGCATAAAAGTGGAAAGAACCAACTACACAAAGTTCTCCCTTGGCCTCCACATACCTGTCATAGCGTGTGAATACAATAAAAATGCAATTTTAAAATGTATTTAAGAGTTCACAATTATTACTTCTCTAACAGTTCAACGCCAGCAGATCTGGCAAGGAAAGCATGCTAGCTAGGTGCACCATAAAGTGTAGCTCACAGACAACAAAACCACTAACAAATGTCAAGTTAACCTGGTATAGTTAAAAAGAGATTATTACTGATGGATACTGGTTCAGAGAAACATTAAAGAGAGTGGCCAGGGGCTGGAGAGATTACTCGGCAGTGAGGAGCACTTGCTACTCTTCCAGAGGACCCAGGTTCAATTGCCAGCATAATGGGTCACAACCATTAGTCCCGGGGGATCTGACTGTTCTGGCCTCTGAAGGTACCAGGCACATACACGGTGCACTGACGTATATACAAGCAAAACATCTATATACATAAAATGAAATAAAATATTTGTTTAAAATGAGTAAGCAGAGAGAAACTTCATGAATACCTATGTTGCACAGCTTATCTCCACTCTGGGTGGCCATCTTCTAATCATGTGTCCCTTGCCTTGTGCTGTTTGATTTTTATCTTTTGAGACAACGCTTTACTGTGTAGCCTAGGCTGGCTGTGGACCCTACTGCCTCAGCTCTCTCAGTTCTAGAACCGCAGAGTGTTCCCCCACATCAGGCGTCAGGTGCACCTTTGACAGGTTTTGCAAAGAGACTGCAGCTTCTAGTTCTGTTTTGGTTTTGTTGCTGCTGCTGCTGCTTTTGTTTTTTAAATCAATAAATTTTAAAATCTCTATATTTAGGCTTAATTCTCTCACACATTATTATGAGTTTAATATTTAATAATCATGGAAGCTCCTATAGCTTGATTCAAAATAGTCCATCATACATTTGATGGCTCTCAGTGGAACACACTTGAGTTCTAAGGCAGAGCATACTTATGTATTCCATCAGAATCTTAATTTCATCTTAGAAAATGTCAGACCTAGGTGAAGGGTGACATTTTATTCCTCTTTATCCACCTTTCTGAAATACATGCCTTTAACAACACTGGATTTCAAGGTATGACTAAGAACACATCACATATGATAGACATTTCTGCGTTCTCTGTAGCATTTCTCTTACACTGTGATACTTGACAGACGTTCCTTCAGCATCTGCTTTAGAAGCTAATCAGAGACCTCGCTTTCTCAGTGGTAAGAACTCTCTCAGTGCCAGAAATGAGTGCTAAGACTGAGTCAAGCCCCATCATCTTACCAGGTAGATTAACTGATGAAGCTACAATGAAGAGGAGAAAGTGAGACGTGACATTCAATAATGAATGTAGAGCCTTGGCTCAGAGTCTGGCACCAAAAATATACATATCATAATAGAACTGTTGACTGTGGTCTCTATGGCCATGAAGGTTAGGATAATATACTTCATATATTTGAAGAAGCCATTACTGTTACTCAATAAGATTGTTAAGAAACATTTTACTAAGACACAGGAGAGAAAGCTCAGGAAGCCCTGATACCATATTTTACTTTATTGTGAATAAGTACCATGACTTAACAGTATACTGATCAAAAAATCAATTACTCCATAAAATAAAGTATTCAAGGTAAAAAGCTATACAAATAGTGGACTCTTTCTTTGGCGAAAAGCCGCTAACAGGTGAAAATACTTTGTATGGACAATGTGTTGTGATGAACAAACCAGCCAACAGCTGAGGTAGCAGGAGAGGAACACTATTGGAGAAGATGATAAAGGGTACATGGGAAATCTTTGTTCTGGACTATTAGCATATCTAGAGGCTTTAATAAATATATGTTGGCTTTCCCATCTTCACCACTGTACTGCAAAGTGATGCTAAATATTTTCAGTGTGGGAAACACATTACAGGGGAAGGCTGAAGCAATTTGAGTTTAAATACCATGAATAAACTTTCTAACTACAGCTGCAAGGAACAATCAGGGAAACTGAGAGCACACTGTGAAGAGCTAAGGCACATAAAGAGTGAGACAAGGCTAGGCAAGCAGTGACTGGAAACCAACACAAACCTCTACAGGAGGAATCTCCTGTGTCTGCATGGAAGCATCACCTGCCAATGAAAAGCGGATGGCCTTTTAGCTGAGACAGGATCTAAGGAGGTGGAAGTTCAGTAGGGAAAGTCGAGGGGATTCCGCTCATGGACTCTGAGAAGGAAAGGACACGTGAAACTGCAGAAAGGTAAGCAGCCACGTGGCACACATAGTATAGAATGGATAATTTAAGTTAAAAGCCAATGTTTATGGCCTAGACATTTATTCATAACTAATAAGTCTCAGGGTCATTATTTCAGGAATTGGGATATCGGGGGAACACCACATGATTACAAACTTCTCTGGAAAGGGAAATGTGAGTACAGATCGGTCTGGAACAGAGAAGGGTTGCATTACAGGCAGACAGCTACAAAAAAGAAGCTGAACAGGGGAAGAGGCTGGGTTCAAACTGTGGGTGCTACTTAGAAACTGGGCTTTAGACTCTTTGAAATTGTTTGCTTTTGGAGTTTTTTAATCACCAATATTGAAGACCCTTATTGCATACAGATATGGATGAAGGGAGAAAATGTTAGCGCATAGGGCCTTGTTATCAGATACTTGCTCAAATTTTTGGAAGGCGCCAACTTAATGGGGACAGTTTCAGCAGAAAGAAATAAGGAGTTCCTAGGGGTCCCTCCTATGACTGACTACTGCTTCGCAGAAGGATAAGGTAGGACAGTTTGTGCGTGTGTATGTTTTGTTTGTTTGTTTGCCCTGGGTCTGGAATTGCACAAACAAAACACTAAGGGTAGCCCTGTGGTGAAGCAAACGGTTTATTTTTCAGGCAACAGTTACTTGGAGCCAGGGACACAGCTCCAATTTCAGAAGTTGAAGCCACAACTCAAAGCAAGCTTGTTACAGTCCTTTTAAAGAGAGGGAAACAAAAAGCAAAACAAACAAAACCATAAGAAGAAAGGCATGCACAAGAAGGGGGAGGGCAGTCTTATCTAGACTGGTCAGTACCAAGCCAGGAGTCACCAGGATGTAATGAGGACCAGGGAGTCACCATTGTGCGAAGCTGACAACAGCAATCTATCTTGGGTCTGGGAACATCTGTCTGTCCTTGGCTAATGGGTGGTCCCTTAATTCTGTTAGTTTTACCCAGAACTGAAGGCCTGTGTGTTAAGATGGAGGCCAGGCATAAGATGGAGTCTAGTTAGCTAGTCATTTCATTTGTTTGTTTGATTTCTGTTGTGGTTTTGGTTTTCTGAGACAGGGTTTCCTTAAATATTAGCTCTCCAGAATCTAGAAGTCTAAGATGGTGTTCATAAAAAGTTCTGCGACATCTTTAGCACATAAAAATTCCATGTGCACTCCCCCTATTTAGATCTAGCCAATGGACAGCACATTCTCCACAGTTTTGTGAAGAGCAGAGACTGTCTCTGACATGAACTCTGGTGCCCCCATTTGACCACTTCCCCTTGGTGGGGAGGCCTGGTGGCACTCAGAGGAAAGGGAAGCAGGCTATCTGGATGAGACCTGATAGGCTGTGATCACATGATCGGGGGGGGGGGGGAGGTCCCCTTCTGTCACAGGTCCAAGGGAGGGGCATAGGGCGAAGGAGGGAGGGAGGGGGTGAATGGGAAGACATAAGTGAGGGGATAACAATCAGGATACAATCTGAATAAATTATTAAAAAAAATAATAAATGAAAAAAATTCCATACATAAAAAATAACAATAAAAATACAGAACAAAAACAAACTATGTATTTTAGGCCTTTTTATTTTAATAAATAACTTCAGTTAATAGCATTGTCAAAATTAAAAGGCACTTAAAACAAGATTGTGACTAGTGTGAGAGCAAGCACAGTAGGGAAGGCACGTGCAGAAGGCGCACAGTGGTTGGATTGCTGCTGGTTGGAGGGAGCCCTGCCCAGGCCCTGCAGTCCCACAAGCAGCAGGACAGCTTACAGTGTTTGTGGAAAAGGCAAATGTACAGCCAAATAAAAGAAAAGGTAATGATAAAAAGTCAAAACCCCAAATTGCAAACAGATACATTAAAAGATTAGAGGAGGTGATAAAGAGCACCAGGAATTAAAAACAATTAAGTAAAATAAATTGAACCCCAGAAGTCCCCACTCAGCAAATGCTATGAAAAGTATGGCCTTTATGTGAATAGTGCTAAGTCAGGGACTCTTTAGCAGAGAGGTTCCCAGTACTTTTATCCAAGGTTGGATTTATAAAGAGAAGGTGTCAGAGTTACAGGATCAAGTAACTCAAAATGGCACACAGGTTTTAAAGCTAAGTTTTCCTTCCCACCTCTCTGAGTCAAAATTATTTTAACTGGAAACTGTCAGCACACTTGTCTTTCAGATGCCCCGTGGGCAGCCAGCAGGCCGAACCAAGCCCTGAGCCACCAGCAGGGCTGTGCTTTGACTCTGCATACCCAGCCCCGGCCAATCTATAAAGCTGAGAATCAGTTGCCATGCAGACGCTTGTGATGCTGCTGCTTCAACTCTGTCCTGCATTCGCTGCAGCAGTGATTCCAAATGGTCCAGGAGGAAGGGTTAAAAAGGCACGCTGTGACCTCAGCTGACAAGGATAAAGATCCTTTTCTCAAGTCTTCTGTCAGTCCCTGGCATGGATTATAACATTATTTTCAAAATAACAAAAAATTAAAAATATACATATTGTACATTTTCCAAACCTGCACATGAATAAAGCCCTGGCCATAGAGCCCCAAAGCTACCCTACTGTGACTAAGACGCTGCTGCTGTGAGCTTGGTGTTGCGACATCGGCCTGAGGAGGGCTCATTTTCCCTCATACTTCGGGTTGACCACAGTTGTCACGGCACTCTTGTAAATAGGATTTTCACCCTAAAACAAACAAAAATCACCAGTTACTCTCTAAAATCACAGTGTTCCAAAACATTAAAAGCTACAGTGCTCTTAAGAAGTCACTTCCACTGTCCAGTCTCAAACAGTATTTATAGGCAAAGATAATGCCTGACAGGGCCCCGAGAAGGGCAGCCTTGGGCTGTTGGGATGCTGTGTTCTGACCCGTTCACTGTCCCTGGAAGGCTGCCTCACAAATGGCCTCCACACAGGACCTGTACAGCTGCTATCAGGGGCTCCTCTGATACCAAACTAAGGAAGCCCCAATCCCCTGACTGACATACTCTAATGCTTATTTATGGGGTGGCTGGCTTTGTTCCCAGGAAGGGAGCTGTGCTCTAAAACTGAGTTCTGCATATGTCTGTCAGTGTTAGCCAAGGCACTGTGCCCCATCAAGTCACAATCCAAACATATGCTCAGAATGCCAACTAATTACCATTCTTCATGAAATTACAATTCTTCAACAGTCCAAGGGTGATGCTGATCACAGTTCTAGTCCTGAGTGAGGACCCCTGCTAATTTAGCACATGACTCAAAGCCACAAAAATTTCTCAAGACTGAAAAATATCCTGACTATGGTGTTTTAAGCAGAATAACAGCCATCATCATTACACAAGCACAACTCTGCCCTTGAGGAGAGCACAGTATAGCGTGTGAAGATATAAAACAAGGCGATGCGACAGGTTCAAAACAGAACTATATACATAATATAAGAAGAGCACTAGAAACGGGGAATAACACGAGAAGCTTAGGAATACTTCCATAGGGAAACTGACTACAAATAAATTACTGAAAACCAAATAGGAATATATACAAAGCCAAGGTATAAAGCAGAGAATGCCATAGCTAGGTAGATGTGTACACACACACACACACACACAGAGTTCATTTAAATTTTTAAATATCTAAGTATGTTCTGGGGTGCTGGGAATGAACAGAGGCAGGAGGAAGGTAATGTGGGCTCAGCCCTGAGGGCAAGGTCAGCATCTACCAAGATGGCAGCAGCTATGTGAATACCAGTCAGAACAAGACCACACCTGACCTTTTCTGTGCATGGAGGATCTGTGGTGTGCTGGTTAGTTTTTTGTTAACTTGACACATACTAAAGCTCCTTGGAAGAGGAAACCTTAAGCAACTGCCTCCATCATACTGGCCTGTGGACAGGTCTCTGGGGCATTTTCTTAATTGCTAATTAGCATAGGAGAGCCCAGCCCACTGCGGGTGGTGCCACCCCTAGGCAGGTAGCTAAGCAAGCCAGAGAAAGTATGCCAGCACACAACAGTAGGAATTTCTCTGGTGGTCTCTGCTTCAGTTCCTGTCTCCAGATTCCTGCCCTAAATTTCTGATTTGGTTTCCTCTGATGATAAACTGTAACCAGTAAGGCAAATAAACCCTTTTGTTTCTCCAAGGTGCTTTGAGTCATGGTGTTTATCATGGCAACAGAATGTAAGCCAGAATAAATGGTTAATCTCAACTGTAACAATCATGTGGGAGACTGACCTTTGGCCATGTCTGTGGGGAACTATCATGCTTAGGTTAACTGGGGTGCGCTGCCCACTGTGGGTAGAATCATTTCCTGAGCTTGAATATGAAGGAGAAAGTAAGCTGAACCCCAGCATTTGTCACTGTTTGTGACGCAGTTTGACTGGCTGTCCCAAGCTCTCAGCTAGCTGGCCTTCAGAGCAAGTACAGCACCTCACAGACTTTACAGCACACTTCCTGCAGAAAAGAGGCTGCCTTCTTAGAAACTCTTCTGGGGTGTGATGCTAGAACTGCCTGTGTTTTCACTACCATTAGTTGTCTTTAAGTTAAAGTATTTAACAAAATCTAATATTTAGTGCTTAAGAATTTTATAAGGGAGCAAAAGGAAAAACAAAAAAGAGATGTTCATTATTTTATATCAGCTTATTGTTTATTTTTATATCAGTTTATCAGTCTAAAGTAAAATTTATATGGAAAAAACTTACCTTTGGAAAAATTTGCTTTGCCACATAAACACTTGTATTTATTATTTTAAGGTCAATCAAACAAAACTTTAACATGCAAGTTAGAAATAAAATTAAACTCACTATGTGTATTAGATATCAGTTTAAATGGAGGTAAACTAAAATAACTCAGATTAGTCCCACCACTCAGGGTGCAGCCCCTGCCCCAAGAAGCCAAAGCGTATTTGCATCTGAAGGGCTTTCCTTTGGAGTGAGTCTCTCTTTGTCCACTACCAACAGCTGACAGTGGTGACTGTAAACTGCTTATGCACAGGGTATGTGAGGTATGCAATGCCAACTGGGAGGTTTGTAATTTACAGCAGGAAAGGACAGACCTGATAATTTTTTCCAGTGTCCCAATATAATTACAGTGTCTGCTAATGGTATAATTAACTGGTGGGAAGCATTGGTCCCATAGCACAAAAAATGTTTTTGTATGATTTTACTGACCCACATTAATTTTTATTGTTAATTTCTACTATAATGCTTATCAAGAAAACATCTAATGATAGTCTACACCCATAAATTTTCTTATATTTTAATAATACGTTAAAAATTGAAAACTTTTTAATTATATGAAATGCTTACTCTAGCTGAAGGAAGGTATACTATAGCCAAAAATTAAAAGGAATATAAACATTAATTATAAATAGTAACTACTGATTATTCACTCAAAGTGCCATTTAATGTACAGGAAGGGCAAATAATTCACCTGAGTGGAACAGGTGGAAACATTTTCTGTGAGATGTATATGAAATAGTTAATACCTGACTATATCCATAACAATAACTTTCCGCCAACAAATTAGTCCTTACATAAAAACCTTCTTAGAAGTAAAAAGGTCCAGCAAGTCATGATTTCTAGTATTATTGCTACTTCCTATGTCCCCTAGAAATATAAAACATTTCCTTACTTGGGGCTTTCTGAATGATTCATTGATTAGGTGATTATAGGGCTGGAGATGGAACTTCAACCCTCCCACAATACATCCTGCAGCCCTTCAATTTTGCTTTCCAAGTTCACTAACAGAGTAAGTAGATGTCTTCTGTGTAGGAAAGCGATTCCCACATTATGTTTGTTCAACAACATTACCCCAAGTCACAACACAGTGTCAAAATGGGCCACGCTGTAAAGTGCTCTATTTCTTCCTAATAACTTTCTCCTAAAGAACATGATTGCTAACCTGATAACCAGTGGAGGACAAGGCAGGGACGTAAGTGTTGGAATCCCACAGTCCAGACTTGAATGTTATTTCAGTAACTAGCTGTGTGAACTTGGCTCCTCTGGTCTCTTGTATAAAATAGCAAAGCTAGTTCCCACTATCCTGACAACTAACAAAGAATACAGGGCATTGAGAAGGACCCTTGAAACACAGGCGGGCCCTGTAGCCATTGCCAACGCTGTCTCTGTCTACAGAAAGTGGAGATGAGAAACATGAAATTCCCAGGCTCTATCCTATCCACGAGAAAAGAATTTGGTGCTAAATGTAATCAGTCTTTTTAATGTAGGTTTTAAGAGCAGCAAAAACAGGGAGATTTCTGTGAGTTCAGGGCTACCCTGATCTACACAGCAAGTTCCAAGGCAGCCAGGGCTACACAGTTAGACCTTGTCTCAGTCAAAAAATAAAATAAAAACAAGCAACAAAGATTTTCAGTTTTAAACTCAAGAGTCAGAACTATTTAATAACTAGTAAAAAGCACACCAATGGTATTCTGTTTCTAGTAGAATTCCCACATAATCAAGAACCGAAAATCTCAGAATCTTTCTAGAATGAGCAAAATGACCTGTAATTGTGAACAATACCAACCATACCTGGTCTTTACCCTGGGTTCCACCATTCTGACTTCACACTCAACTTCACTGCTCAGTTTAGGAGGTCAGAGCAGGGTACATCAGAGCCTATATAGTCTGTCAGTCAGCACTCTGCCAGCTGAAGACGGGAGCGGAGGGGCCTCTGGGAGATGCTCAGGGCTGCTGTCTCACTAAGGAGGAGGGCCGCGGCTGACTAGGGCTGCTCATTCTCTTCGCTCCACCAGTGCAGAGGCTGCTTCTATACCTTATTTTTGTAAAGTTCTTCCAAGCACTAAGTCAACATTTGAGAGAAGCCACAGATAGCCATATAAAGAAAGCCAAACAAACAGCAGTAGGAGTGAGAGACACACATGGTGCAGTAAAAAATAAAAAAGACAGAAGTTCACATGCAAGGATAGAAAGTGAAAGAAAATACGAACGGCAACTCAGAGAGCAGCTTTACGTCCATAGTTTGGATTCTTGAAATTATTAATAGGACTCTTGTAAATCGGATTTTCTTGCTAAAGTGAAAGAAATAGTTTCTAGTGATTTCATCAGAAATAAAATCGATTTGTATAGTGTATTAACACTATAAAATGGAATTCTATTTCTATACTTCTGAAATTTCTAAATTTTATTAACAACCCAAACAAACTGCAGTAAAAAGCACATAACTATTATGTCTTTACAGTTTAAGACTACAAAATGAAGACATCAACTCTTTCTTGTGAATCTTTCAGGGCCAATGTTTAGCCAACCACCCAACTCCATTCTGAAAGCACTGACTGAATGACACACATCATTCAAAGCCTGTGCTTCTACTGAGCAAGCTTTATAGATATACAATCTGAAGAGAGTAAAATATACCTTAAGTTCAGGCCAAATATTTCCAAATACACAAACACACCTACTACAGAACTCATCCCAAGGCCTCTTGTGATCCCACCTTCTGGTCAGCCCTTCCCTCATCCCAGCCTCAGAACCACCGGTTTGTTTGTGACGAGAATCATATGGATGGATTGGGGTGGGAGGGAGAGGCTCTTTCTATGGTGTAGCCTGAGACACTTGTGATGTCATTTAAGATTCTATTTCACATTAGACAAGTGAGTAGAGGGCATATTTAGATTCAGACCTATTGAAAAACAAAAGACGCTAGCCACTATATATACACAGAATACATAGATCCTCATAAATTTTTTACTGCAATAGGAGGCTTCTGTTTTTCAACAAATGCAAACTCTTTGAATAATGAACTTTGTCAGAATGAAATATTTAAAAAGGACTTTAAAAGTCAGCCTCACCATTGTAAGTCACATTTACTTCAGGGTCCAACCTGTTTCTCAGCAGATGTTTCATACTTACTGTGTCCCACTTGGCATTCATTTTCTCCTTTTCAAATTTAGCAAATTCCCTTCTGTCATGAATTATCATTAAAAGCTTCCAAATCAGCAGCAAGGCCAGGCCAATAAGAACAATCCCGGCAACCACACCTGCCACAATTGGGATGATGTCAGGGCCAGTGGGACAGTCTACAAATGAAAAGGTTAATCGTGAGCACAGAAAGACTGTTTAATATAAAGTTCTCATGACCAAAGATCTGGATGGAATATTATAAAACTAATAGTATTGAAAACTCAAGAGAGTACACACTATCCCAAAAACCTATTTAAAACTTAGTAGGCTCTAGGCCAGGAATGGTGGCAAGTACCTTTAATCTCATGAGATGGACACTTAATCTACATAGTATGTTCCAGGCCAGACAAGACTACATAATGAGACACTATTTCAAAGAAACAAAGCTATTAGGTTCTAACAAGGGAGCTTACAAGACTGCAGAAAATATGATCAGTAGTTCATTTACTCGGAGGTTAATAGAATATTTTTTCCTAAAAACTGGAACTTTAAAAAAAAAAATCATAAGAACATCAAAAATAATGAAACACTTATATATATAATTAAGAATATTCACTCAGGAGGCAGAGGCAGGCGGATCTCTGTGAGTTCAAAGCCAGCCTGGTCTACAAGGGGAGTCCAGGACAGCCAAGGAGAAATTCTGTCTCAAAAAATCAAAAAAAGATTGTCACACTTCAAAGTCAGCCTGGTCTGTGTTGTTAGTTCCAGGCCAGCATGGCAAGACTGTCCTAAAACCAAATAAGAAGACTTGGGAAATTGGAAAAATACCCTATGTGCATGAATTAGGCCTGCAAGTAAAGGTCATGGCACAGGCACAATTCCCGACACACACACACACACACACACACACACACACACACACACACACACACACACCAAATATAATTATTTTTTTTAAGAGACAGTATTTTTATCAATGCATTTTCCCCCAATTTGATCTATAATCTGGCGTCATGTTAGTCAAAGTCTTGTCATGACCACTGCAGGAATAAATCAGCCACTACCTACCTATATACCAATGCCCTGGGTTCACTACACAACACCACAAAAACAGCAACAAAGTCCCTATGTTCAAAGATTGCTAAAACACCAGGCAGTGGTGGTGCACGCCTTTAATCCCAGCATTTGGGAGGCAGAGGCAGATGGATCTCTGTGAGTTTGAGGCCAGCCTGGTCTACAAAACGAGTCCAGGACAGCCAAGGCTACACAGAGAAACCTTGTCTCCAAAAAAAAAAAAAAAAAGATAGCTAAAACTATGAAAAGACACTGAAGAACACATGACAGTATTCACAGAGTTTCTGTCTGGTGCTGCAGAACAGTAAAGACCAAAATATGGCTCAGTGGGTGAAGGTAGACACACTCATACACAAAATATATACACTTTCTTGAAAAGTAAAAACTAAAAAGTTGGACAGTTACCTGTAACATTAAATGCATGCTTACCATATGCTTTAACATATGTTCACACCCAAAGCAAAAAAAACCTATGTACTACTGATAAGGAATCTACAAAGGATAGTAGAAAAAGAAGGTAAAATATGCTTAATTTCTGGGAAGCTGAGCAAACTCAACATTAGAAGTGTCTTTTAAGATAACCTCTTCCAGTAACTAAAGCTGGAACAAGCTCATATTTAAATATCAAAATATTGCTCAGGTTGCATCTATGGGCAGATTATTGCATTCAATCTTGAAACTCTTCATTCGGGAAACTAAAATACTGATGTCTCTCTTCCTTAGTTGACATAATTACCCAAATTCTACTTTAACCTTTGAGAAGAAAAATTTCCCAACATAAACCTAATAGTAAGAATCCAGGCTGTGTCTGATGTCAGAGCCCAGCAGTAACCGGGAGTAGGAACACGCTGTGTGTGCATATCCCGACGTCTACCTGGAGTCTCCACAACATGCACGATGGCTTCGTTGTTGCCGTTTACTGAGTAGGTGAAGTAGAACCAGCAGTCATCAATGTCCTTCTCCTTGCAGTGGGTCACAGGATCGACCTGCACAGGCTGCGGCAGCTTGTCCCTGCTCTCCACCTTGGTGAGGTTGAAGTGGGAGCACTCCTCTGCACACTTGTCTTTCTTTTCTCCTTTATTGAAGGCTCTGCACTGAACACACTCTCTACGGCAGAAATCATTACACTTAGCATGTATCAGGATGCATTTTGCTTAGAATACTTCACGTGCTAAACTAATGGCCATACTGATGTAAAGGCAACATAAACTCAGTGGGAGTAAAGAGGCAATATGTTCCACAAGAGATCTCAGTTTCCCGTAGCCCCAGCCAAGCCACTGCCGCGAAGGCCAGCAACACCGTGGCTGGCAAAGCTGCAGTCAAAGAGTAAGAGGGTAGGTAAGGCGTTCTCCAGACCCACCTTGGGCCAAGTCTACCGAAGCACCTCTAGCTATGGAAGCTGCCTGCAAGCATTTGCCCTCCAGTGGAGGAATAAGGGACTTCAGTGCCTATGGGGGCCTAGTAACACCAGGCATTATCAGGGTTCACCCATCCTCTAACTCAAAACCTTACTTCCTAGTCAGCTACGGGAAATCTGCTCGGCCTACAGTACAGACCTGGCATCCACAGAACAGTTACGGATGCTGCAGGGTACAAGACAGGCCTGTAATAGGTATGCTCAAGACTACCAACTAGCACACTGCAGAACTGGGAGGCACACATACAAGTCTAGCTGAGCCCTTGGTGGTGGCCACATCTGCAGTCCTAGCATGGGTAGGCTGAGGCCCAAGGATCTCAAGTTCAAGGACAGCCTAGGCTCAATAGCAAGGTCTCTCATTCCAAACTGTGTGTGACTTTTATAAAAAACAAAACCAAACAAAAAGCCCTAACACCATTCAACATGTTTCAGTGAACAAACTTCAGCAGTTTAAATTTTTAACAATTTTATGTAAACTAAACACATTTTCCTAGTCAATGCTAACACTTGGATTTTTCTTGCAAGTGAAATTTCCCATTAATAGGTTTTAAAATGCTAGTCTCCAAAATGATAATTGAATCACAATAAAGAAGTAAAGGTGGGGCAGGGCGACGGCTCAGTCAGAAGTGTGTCTGCCTCACAAGCATGAGGAGCTGAGTTCTGATCACTAGAACCATGGAGAATATGTGCCAGGCATGCGGCACATGTTTGTAATCTCAGTGCCAGGAGGCAGAGATGGCTGGATTCCTGTCCTAGGCACAGTTCCAGGTCAATGAAACCCCCTGTGGTCAATAAAGGTGGTCGGCTCCTGAGAAACAACAACCCAACGTCGTCTGAGCTCCATGCATATATACACATCTCCACAACACAAAATTAAGATATTGGTAATAAAACTGGACCTATATCACATTAAATATGTAGCATAAAAGCACAGTAACTTAAGGAATGTATTATTGGTGTCATAGTTTACCAAGGAGAAAAACCTTGCATTGGACTAGAGTATGCCTCTGTGGTAGAGCTCAGAGCTCTATCCCTACACTAAAGCTTAAAAACAAGGGCGGGGTAGTGCAGCACAGACTCACACAGTGATTTCAGATTTGTTTAAAAAAGTATAACTCTCATGACACACTTCAGTGTTACACAGTACACACACACTACTAAGGATTTTTTATGATATAAACAGCAGCAGATGCTCTCTCCGAGGTGTAATGTATCAGCACTCTCCTCTGGCTCTAGTAGCGGAACAAAGTGCGTGTGCCTACGTGAAGCACCCAGGCAATACTTACTTATGCTCTGCACAGACACCAAGGCAGGTCTGACACGTCTCACAGGTTGGCCCTTGAAACTTGGGATCTGTACACTTGCAGGCACCACACTCACAGATGCCCCGGCCATTGCAGATCTGACCATTCGATGCTACACATGGCGCAGTGTCCAAAGAACAGTCACACGCACTGCCGGTGTAATTGGGAAAGCACTCACAAACACGGCACCGGCAAACACCATTTCCTGCAATGGAAACATCATCACAGCAATCATTCACAAATTAGAAACAAGCCACAACATAGAAGAAAGCAGATGTAATCGAAGGCCCGCCCTAACTGCTGCCTTTTCTGTGTGTTCACTCAGGAACTCTTCTGATGTCTGACCTCATTAGAGATCTGCACTGTGTAGCTACTGCTGGTGTTTACTCACCTCCACAAATTAAGCCATTGGATCTATCACAGTTGAAGTTATCACATTCGCAGAATTTGCCAGAGTAAATTTCATTTGTATTATCTCTCTTCCTACACACACACTGTCCGCAGACACACTCTCCATTGTTACTGCAGATTTCTGAGCTGTTCTCTTTCCTGCAGTAAGCATCCATGTCTTCACTGTTGACTTCATCTGTGCTGCATTCACAGTGCCTCCCAACACGCCCTTCATTGCACCTGAGGAAAGATCCAAACAGTCATAAAACAAAATGTTTTTTTAATTTCCTCACAGTAACAAAATATCAGGTAGGGATGCCTACTCCACACATGCAGACATGAAGAGAAGTGCACTATTTTTACACACATGCACCCATGCATACAACATGTAATACAACTCATTCTTTTTGTTTTGTTTTGTTTTGTTTTTCGAGACAGGGTTTCTCTGTGTAGCCTTGACTGTCCTGGACTCGCTTTGTAGACCAGGCTGGCCTCGAACTCACAGAGATCCACCTGCCTCTGCCTCCCGAGCGCTGGGATTAAAGGCGTGCGCCACCACTGATCTGCTACAACTCAAGTTCTTATGGAATACACAGGTGCCTCAGGGAAATTCATCTTCAGTAAGGAACCATTCAGACCAAAATGCAAACATACTCCAGCAACAAACCAGCAAACAAAACATCTGGAAAAATAAACTCATTCTTTCAGAAAAATAAGATGGATTCTTGTAGACAAGACCACCTTGAGTTCAGAGAGCTGCCTGTGTCTACCGTCCAGGGACTAAAGGCATGTGCCACTTTGCTAGGCTGCATCCTCAAATGCAGTGTTATTATACTGCTGGTGCAGATGACCTACCACTAAGTTTGAAGCAAAGGTCCAACTGTTAACATGAAAAATAGCAATGAATGTAATCCCAAAAGTTGAAAAATATATTGAGTATATACAATAAATGAAACAAGTAGTAGCCTTGGCTAAGAGGAAATTTACTGCACAGGTCTGGACTTCTCAGATAATCCACATATCTTAGAACATTTATGTTTATGGACACTAAATAAACTGATTTTGCATGTGCTAAACAAAAGGTAAAGAATTTCAAGAAAATCTTTTTGGCAAAATGCCATTTTACTAAAAAGATATCTTAATGACTCAAACAAACAAGATACATACAACACAGAAAAAAATATAGCATTTAAATTATTACTTAAAATGAGCAATTAAAAATTGATGGTAAACATAGCTCTTCTTTTTTTTTTTTTTTTTTTTTTGGCCCAATAGTCAAAACCACAGTGATGAAGGACTGACATTTCGATTAAAAAGTTCTATTATTTCAAAGAAATATTATGAACACAGTTTAATTTTTAATTTAAAAGTAGCCAAGGGGGGTTGTGAGATGGCTCGGGGGGGGGGGGGGGGTAAGGGCACTTGCCACCAATCTTGACAACCTGAGTTCAATCCCTAGGATTCACATGGTAGACAGAGAGCAAACTGCTGCAATTGTCCTTACCTTCTCAAGCCTGCGTGACACACGAGTGCACACGCACGCGTGCATGCACACACACAGATACACACACATATGCACGTACACACAAAGACAAATAAATAAAGGTAAACTTTAAATACTGTTTATTCTTTATCCCAGCAACACAAAATCAATGCAGTACAAGATAAACATTTTTCTTGCTAACTACATCACCGATCAAACTGTCACCAACACTGGGAGCGGTGGCTTCTGCCTATAACCCAAGTAATGAGGCAGTAAGGTCATAAACTTGGAGCCATCCTAGGCTTAAAAAAATAAAAATAAAAATAAAAAAAGGACCCTTTCTCAAAGTAAAACAAAAATTAAAAAGAAAGTCACCACTATCAGTTTGACAGTTTTTACAAAACATGTTTCTATCTACTTTTCTTTCTTTTTTTTTTTCCAGATGTGTTTTGCTGCAGAGACCTGGGAGTGCCATTAGGAGAGCAAAGCCCAAAGCCTGCCATTGGAGACTGTGGGCACAATGCTTACCTAGCCAAAAGCGTCACTGTGGAGTATGAGCAGTTATTATGAAGAACAGAGCTCCTCAGTATGTGAGTAAGTCACTGGCGCAAAGGAATTACGGTTTGGTTTTGTTTTTTAATGTTCTATGAGCTTCCCAAATAAAGATGCCTATAATGTTTCTGTCCTGCTGTAGCAAGGCTGCACTCACCTGCAGGCTCCACACTCAAATGTTCCATTTCCCTCGTGGCACTTGGGACTTGCTGGGATGCCGTGGCTTTGGCAATCGCACTTACAAATAAACTGAAGAAGGACCTCTACTTCTTCAGTGAAGCCCAGAGGTTTAATTTTAATAGTTTCAGACTCCTTATTTGGACATTTATTTGCAGTAATGCTGATTTCAAATTGAACCTTAAAGGGAAAGAATAGGCTAACAAATTTAGCAATGAATATAATATCTCAAAAGCTAGCCCTTTAATGTTTCTCATATAAGAAATTAAAATTTTTAACTCTTTTTAGATTTATTTTATGTGTATGGTGTTTATATCTGTGCACGATGTGCACACAGTAGCTGTGGGCATCAGAAGAGGGCATCAGCTCCCCTAGAACTGGAATTACAGGTGGCTTTGAGTTTCCATGGCCATTTGGTACTGGGAATAGAACTCAAGTCCTCTGCAAGAGCAATCAGTGCTCTTAACCACTGAGCCATCTCTCCAGCTTTTTATACATGCTTTTTTCTTTTCACAGAAAAATGCTCATACAACATACCTCATCTCCAATGGAAATGTTGGAACACTTTCGTCCATTTTCTCCTGTCCCATTCACCCCATTCTTGCAGTATGATCTGTAATTTATTGTTACTCCTTCTGGCAATTTGCTATTTTCCAGAATGACTTCTGAAGAAAGGGACTAAAAAAAAAAAAAAGACTAACAATGAACAGTAAAGTACAATAAAATATGACTTGTACACACACACACACACATACACACACACACACACACACACACACACACACACACACGGATGAAATAAGCTGTTATGAAAGGCTTCAATCCAAATGAGTGTTATAGAGTAACCAACTCTAAAAAGGGCCCAATCTTCAAAATCATATATACAATGTAAAAGCATTTCTTCATTATTCAACAAAATGCTACTAATCTCACAGCACAAAGGCCTGATTATGAGCAACTCTAAGAACATATAAAGGATGTTTGCTTCCCCCCTCCCCCAGTGTCACATGGCTGTCTGCTGGCTTAACCTCGTTTAGCTAACAAGAGACCAGAGCAACAGAGTAAACAAATTTACTTGGTACCACTGTCATCTTACCCACCTCCTAAACACCTGCACAGGAGCTATGAGGCCCTGGGCTTGGTTCTCAACACTGACAAAAAATAAAGCATGGGAACAGCAGACAAGGAAGAGTACAGTAGTGCTTAATTAAAAGAGCAGATATCTCAGAACAGTGAGGCTATCGTGATAAGCCTCACTCACTCACACCCCTGTAGGGATAGCAGTGAGAAAAGCAATCTGTCAAGACAACAGCTGAACGGAAGGGTGTGAAACAAGTAGAATCCTGTCCCTGACAAACCCCTCTGAGTCAAAGTCTTTCCAAAATGTCTTGGGATCTTAGGCATGTGTAAAAACCAATGTGAAGTTCAAAGCCAGGCATGACGTAGCATACCTAGAAGGCGGAGGCAGGAACATCACAAGTTCAGACCTTCAGCTATACTGAAAAGTCAAGGCAGCCAGGGCCACATGATACTGTCTCAAAAGACAGGGCTGGCAAGATAGATCAGAGTTCGAAAGAAGCTTGTACCAAGCCTCAACCGAAGTTTGATCACAAATCCACATGGTAGAAGGAAAGAACTCCCATCCTGTGACCTACCGTGCACGCTCGCACGCGCACACACACACGCACATACATATACACACGCAGTCTGAAGGGGGAGGGGTTTAATCTAAATTTAACCAACCAAAGACTGGGGCTATAGGTACATATAGTTCTTAACAGTCACCATGAAACTGTAGATGACTGTGGATTATTTTAAATGATCACTGGCTGGTGCTTACTGGGAATCAGACATTCTGACTTAAGCTCCCAAAGGGAGAGAATTCTGCTATAGTTTCAATTCCCAAATGGTATGCCTATGTATGTACATACATATCAGAGTGTGCAAGCCTTGCTGAAAACAAAAAAGCAAGTCCTTTGTGTTAGCATATAAGCAGCTTTACAAGCCTGCCTCCAGGCTGCCTAACAACCTATGACATCATCACCTGCCCACCACTAGGTATGCCAGGGGCCCAGGATATATCATCAAAATAGGTGAATATAGCCAGGCATGGTGGTAATGCACACCTTTCATCCCAGCACCTAGAAGGCAGAGGCAGGTGGATTCCTATGAGTTCAAAGCCAGCTTAGTCTATATAGTGAGTTCCAAAACTGGCAGGGTTACATAGAAAGACTCTGTCTACAAAAGAAAGAAAAGAAGGAAAGAAGGAAGGAAAGGGGAGAGGGAGGGAGGGAGGAAAGGAAGAGGGGGGGGGGGAGAGAGAGAGACAGAGAGAGAGAGAGAGAGAGAGAGAGAGAGAGAGAGAGAAGATGAATCAATAAAAGTGACTTTAGGGAAGAAACAGAAGGTAAGAAGAGCTGTATACATCAAAATGTCAGTCGTGTTTTACTCTTATTCCAACTAGGAAATATATGGCCTGATGACACATAAACAAGAGCTTGGAAATTATGCATATGCCTTTATCTAAAAAGTATTGCTTTGCTTAAATTATGCTTCCATGAGACTAAGACAATAAGGTTTTCCTCCAGACATGGAACTTAAATTCACATTTTGCACTGACCCTTCAGCTCTCTGACATGTATACAAAGGGTGTTTTATTCAGGACACAGCATGAAGCTGACAGCATTTAACATGCACTCACATTGTAGGCATCAATGATCAACTGGATCACATTACTGGAGTTTCCAGACAGTGTGCCCACCGCTGACTTAGGAATTAAATTCTTCAGTTCCTGAAATTAAACATGTAAAATATTAATATTATTTAGTCAACCAACTAGAATCTTCTGAAAAGTAACAACTATTTTGACACTCCAAGTCTCCACTCATTTCCTAAGTATCTTTCAAAGTTAAACCTAAAAAAAACCTTAACAACAACAACAAAAAAAAAAACCCCACCCTAATAAAATGCAATTAAAATTAACATAAATGATGTTTGTTGAATTCAGTCTGGCTACCTGGCAGCATTTTCCTAAATTTCAAAAACATAATTCTGCTACTAAAGACTAAACAACAAGAAAGATCTAGAACCTTCATTCTTTTTACCTTGTAAACGGGCTGAAACTCCTCAGTAACTGCGAAAATTGTCTGAATATTATTTTCACTTAATTTCTGGACAAGATGAGCAATTGAGGGATAATCCTAAGGAATCAAGCAATACAATTTAGTAAATAAATACACTGTATAACCAATGATGGAGTTTTCTTTGTTTTGCTCAGGTCTCAGTAGCAAATAATTGCTGAGCTGGGTCGTGTGTATTTAGTGAGAATTTTGGTTTCTTTAAAAACCCAGGTGTGTAGCCGGGCACAGTGATGCACACCTACAATCCCAGCACTTGGAAAGGCAGAGGCAGGAGGGTCATTATGAATTTGAGGCCAGCCTGGTCGACAGAGCAAATCCAAGCAGCCAAGGCTATACCAGAGAAACTGTTTCAGGAAAGCAAAACAAAACAAAAACCAATTATGTTATGTGAACATGTTTTTGTTTGAATGCTTTAATCCCAGGTGTGGGATAGGTATGGGGCTGCTTCAGTTAGTCCACAGCCACTAACTATGACTGTCTTCTGCTCTAGCAGGGGCGTGATCTTGGCAGCTGAGGATTGATTTGGAATTCTGGGAACTTTTGAGAGGGGAGAGCCCAGAGAAGGCCTCTGTGAGGGCTTAAGTACTTACATAGTAGTGGCTCATTGTATACACATTATTTTCCAGGTGACACTGTCCATCATTGGGTAAAACGATGCCACCAAGCTTCCCATCTCCAGCAAAGTGAAACCCAGCATCCGTAGAAAACACCAGCAGTCGTGTCACATTCCTCCAGCCAATCAGTGACTTAAAAAAAAAAAAAGGTCAACTGCAGACACTGCTCAAGTAACTCAAATGCTCCCAGGTTCACAAGCTGCAGCACTTTATAGCTTCTTCCTGCTGGCCACCCATAAGGACATCCCTCAGTCCGGAGTCTGCCTTTTACAGTGGTGCTGAGAATTTATGACTACACAGACTCGGTCTACACCTGTTGCTGCCCACCTTCTCTGGCTCCCATTCCCTCCCCCCCCCCCCCCCCGTGCACCCTGCATTCTCCTACACCACCACCTCCTTTATCAGCTCTCTCCTTTAAGCCATGCTAGTGTCAAACCTACTGAGGATGGCCTTAAACTTTTAATCCCCCTGCCCCTAACTCCTAAACTAGGGTTATAGACACGTGTCACCATACATAGCTCCATTTTCTTACTATAAGAAAAGTTGTCTAAGAACTTGCCCTACTCTAAATTTTCATTTTATCTCATGAAATCAGTTCATTTGTATAATTTCACTAGCTTAATTTTTTTTTCTAAATTTAAACTGACTCAACACATGTTTATAAAATCCTTGAAGACAGAAACTAAGTTTCTTAATTCTAGTCATCTTTCAAAAGCAGGTTACCTGCTCCTTTGCCTCTGAACTATGACAAATTCAGAAAGGCAGCCAAAGCCTTTCTGTGGCAGGGTGGGCAGGGGGAGCTAGTTTGATCCTGTTGGTTAAAGCAGAAGCAGCCCAGAAAATGTTCTCCATACAGTGACTAGGAAAAACAAGCTTTTCAGAGAGTAAGGAAAGCTAAGGGTAGTAAATACTTGGAATACTATTTTTTAAATAAAGAACACTGCATTGGCAGGTCAAAAGTAAGGACAGTGGTCAGCATGTGCTGTCTGTGTGTACTTCATATGTCACCACTGCCCTATGAGCTTTCTGTTGTTACCTTTTCCAAAAGACATCAAGTCAACTGACTAGGAGCAGAGAGGACAGGAAAATGCTCCCTCTACACTCCCACAGTGCTTTACTTAGTATCTCGAAGCCCTACACTTTCCCTGCTACACTATGGTAATCCACACAATGTTCATTGACCTAACAGTGTTTTCTACTCTCAGCCTCAGTTCTCATTAAAAGATCACTAAGGGTCTGGTTGGTGGAGCACACCTACAATCCCAGTTGTAGAGGCAAAAACTTTTCTACAAATTCAAGGATAGCCTGGGTTACACAGCAAGACCATGACTCAAAAAAGCAAATCAATCAGAAATACCCACGGATCATAAACATTGGTCCCTAGTACAACAGAACCAGGCTTACTATCCCTGAAAACCTTACAATTAAACCACAAATATTGTATTACTACTTTTATTACAAACATAAGTTGTCATATAGCTCATCAATCAAGCCTTTGAAAGCTCTTTCTGCTTATTATTATGGCAAAAGAGGAAGACATGTCCCAAAGGCAATGAACTGACCTGAGAAACATGGTGTGACACTATTCCACATGGCATGTTCGGAGTTCCCGGGGATACCCCGGACATCAGTTACATCTCCAGGACAGAGCCATGGTGTGACACTATTCCACATGGCATGTTCGGAGTTCTCAGGGACACCCCAGACAACATCAGTTACATTTCCAGAACAGAGCCACAAAGTTACCTAAGACACCTTAGCCTCTTCCAAAACCCCAAGCCAGCCAAAGTCTATCTTCTGCTGCTTAAAATGGACAGACCACTACTAGGAGTGAATTCCCTACCTGGCTCAAATAAGAGATGCAGTAATTAGAGGGACCTGAGAAAGCAGCAGTGACAAGTGGGAACTTAAAAGACTGACATCACCACTATTCCTCAAGAGGGGGGATCTTATAATATAGTCGCTAAGGCCACTCTGATCTAACGTTTAGTAAAAACGCACTTAACATAAATTCCCACAGACAATGCTACCAGCCCCTATAGAAATCACTTACTCCACAAACTGCAACCTGCATGATTGCATCAAAACCACCTTCTGGAGAGTCCAAGTTACCAGATATGCGCTGTTGACCAACAAGTTCATTGAAATACTCTCCTCTGTCAGTAAGACTGAGCACATTTTTGTAGCTAAATGGGCTGGTGCAGTTTTGTTCACTCGTACAAGGGTTTCTGAGCTTTGCTGGGGTTGTACTAATGTACGGCATCACAGTTTTCTCCACAAATGAGCCAAAGCCTAAAGAAAAAAAATGCACTTGGATAGATGAGCGGGCAGAGACCAACACACTTACATCCCCTTTAAATTGGTGTTTATTTATTTGGGAGAAGGGTGCACATGCATACCCCACATTCACGCCTGGAGGTCGGGGACAACTTACAGGAGCTGATTTTAGAGACTGAACTCAGGCATCAGGCTTGGAAGCAGGGGCCCTATCCACTGAGCCGTCTTAACAACTCTACACACACCCTTTTCTGAGGCCCAGAATGAAGGCTGCAGAGGCTGCACAGCTGGCAAGAGCTCTTGCTGCACAGACATGAGGATGAGCTCAGCTCCTAGCACCCCGGTAAAAGACCAGGTGTGGCGCGCGTGCACATACACACACACGCACGCACGCACGCACGCGCACACACATACACACACGCACGCGCACACACATACACACACACGTACACATACACACACGCGCGCACACACAAGCACGTTCACACACACACGCGCGCGCGCACACACACACACACACACACACGTAAAAACTATGTTCCCAGCATTCCTACCAATGCGGAAGTCTGAAGTGATCCTCCTCATTTCATTCATCAGATCTGTCCCCAGACTCTTCACGTTCTCCAGGTCATCCTTCATAGAGTAGGAGAGATCCATAAGGTAGTAGAGATCAATAGGGTAGTCTTCAGCCCTCTTGAATTTTAATGTAAACTTCTGTGGTTCTCCTAATTAATAGAGTCACAGTTGAAATTAGGTGGCCAGTAATCAGAAAAAAATGAGAAAAATAAATAACAAGTCCAACTTCAGGTTCAATGCTATAGTCTTAAGTGACCTAAGAATTCTGTCAGAGCCTCGACAGGCACACACTTGATTTCATTACAGAGGAGAGGAGGGAGGGGCTACGACTGGGATGTAAAATGAATATTTTTTTTAAAAGAATCACAACACCAAGACTTAGGGAAGCAAAACTAATAAAAGCAAAACCCACTACCAGTAACCGCAGGACGCAGGAGATGTGGGTCACCAGGGATGTGGCCTGGAGGCTATGGGATCTCCTTTCTGTATCATCTCCCAGATGCCCCATCATGACATTTCACCTCACCACAAACTTAAGAGCAACAGGCCAGTCCATCCATCAGTTGGAACTTATAAAAGTATGAACCAAAATAAACGTTTTCTTCTATTACAAGTAGTTGTTACTGTAATCACAAGCTGATTTACATAAAAAGTTATGAGGAAAACAGAACACCGTAAGTTTTGGGAGAATGAAAGACCAGCACACTACAGAGCACAATGGACAGGCAGAGACTGAAGTTGGGAGGGAAATGTTGTCTATGTAAAACAACAGTGCTACGTGTAGGTGGAGTAACAATCTAGTTTTACTTTAGAGTTGTACAAATAAGTTACAGAGGTAAAGAGGTTAGTTAGAAACTACAGAAGATCAATAGCAAGAGATGAAGCCCGAACTGAAAAAAACGAGGGAGGTGAGAGAGGTAAAAGTTGTCACATGTTCTTTACTTATAAAGCAGAGCCGGAAGGCAGCATCCACCCAGCACATGAGAGGTCCTACACCCTATCTCCGGTACCACAAAATAAAACACTTAGAAAATAAAGGTCTGGATGAAAAAACAGTCTGGTTGGATGAAAAAAATATCAGTCTTTTCTCTATAGCCACCGGCAGGCAGCTGGAGGAAGAGGTGCAGCTACCTGAGAAGTCTGTGGTGTTGCAGGGTATGAATGATTCTCAATGACTTGAGGGAAAGCCAATCCTTTTTTGTTTTTGTTTTTTGAGACAGGGTTTCTCTGTGTAGCCTTGGCAGTCCTGGACTCACTTTATAGACCAGGCTGGCCTCAACCTCAGATATCCACCTGCCTCTGCCTCTGCTGCCAAGTGCTGGGATTAAAGGTGTACGCAGCACAACTGGCTAGAAAACCAACTTTTAAGCAAATGCAGAGGAATGAAGGGAAAAAACACAAAGGAAATTGGAAGCAATGAAAGAAAGTGAGGAAAACCACCATGAGCTTCTGAGCTTGAGAAGAGAGCCTCTTACAAACACCCAATAGTGATAGTAATGATTTGGGGCTGGAGGGTAAGAGACCTTGTTGCTCTTACAATCAAACACGGTTTGTTTCCAAGCTCAAAACCATCCTTAACTTCAGTTCCAAAGGATCAGATGACTCCTGACCTCTGCAGCATCAGGCACACACAGGTAAAACACACAAATAAATAAAAAAACCTGAAAAGATGTTTAAAGGAATGATGATTAAAATAAAATGTGATTTAGGCAAGTACATAATGACTGTCCTGCTAAGGATCCTGCAGGTCTGTAGCTCCAAGACAGCAGTGGTACTCTGCTCCAGTAGAAGTAGAATTCTGTAGTAAGTTCTTTTCCTGACACAGAAGTTTAGGAGAAGAAAGACTGATTTTGGCTCCGTCTCAGGGAGGCCACAGAAGCTAGTATCTACCCTTAACAGCAGGACCATGAGGGAGCAGCTCTGTATCCTGGCAAATCAGGAAGCCCAAGGCCCACCCCCAGTGACCCACTCTGCCAGCCAAGGCTGCCAACTGAAGGCTGCATAGCCTCCTAAAACAGCACTACACGCCAGGGAACAAATGTTCACATACATGACCCTGTGTGGGACATTTCACATTCAAGCTGGAGCGATGTCCACTTCCCAGGCAGCAATAACAGAAGGACGGGAAGGGTGACAGGCAGAAAGAGGGCATGTTGTCTATTCTAGAGGTGGAGTGGCCACAAGCACCTAAGTACCTCAGTATTTAAATGATACTAAGTAAATACACGAATTAAAACTCTGCTTTTATATTATGAAATTATAGTAACAGATAGATACTATTATTTTTAAAGCTCAGTGAGTTTAATTGGTATTTCCTGAATCTTTAACAGATTTTGCTTCTGACAGAGGCTAGATTTAAAATTATTGAAAGTATATGTGTTACAAAAATTGTAATGGCCAGGAGTGGTGGTGCATGCCTTTAAACTCAGCACTTGGGAAGCAGAGGCAGGCAGACCTCTGAGTTTGAAGCCAGTTTTGGCAAGTTCCAGGACAGCCAGGGCTATAGAGAGAGACCTTGTCTCAAAAAACAAAAACAAAAGGTTCTATCTGCTAAAATTTAACTTATACTCTATCTTTGGGTACCAGTTCACCTCTAAAACTGAACCATCAAGACTGGAGAGAAAGGCTTGTGTAAAGTTGCTATGGAGAACTCAAGTGGGGATGGAGGTACCTGATCGCAACTTCAGAAGCAGCTGCTGCGGTTGGATCTGAGTGATGTCTTCCGGCTGGAGCTTCTCTGCCATCCCTTTGCTGCGATTGGTGACATTTTTATTTTTCTTTATAGTCTGGGAGCCTCTAGGGTTTTCTATGTCACTTGGCTGGCAACCCTTCTTTTTTAGAGCTTCTAAATCATCACATCGTGCAGAAGTAGGCATTCCTTCTTGTAAAAATGTCTAAATGACATAAAAAATACTGACATCAACAAAAAAAGTGTAGCAAGTATTTTGATGGTTTAACTGCATGTAAACAAATTACAAAAATCAAATGGCTTAATCTAAGGTAGTTCATTTCTAGCTTCTTAACAACTCCCATCATGGTAAGTGCTCTCAAATAAAAACAAGTAAAATCAACAGAAAAAGTACCATCTTTCCCCAGACTTCCCCTTCAGTTCTCGGCAGTCCTACTATAGATGAGCCCGCATACCAGACAGTATTTTTCTAAAACTTTCTCTTAGAAAAAGTCCTTAGAAGGTCTTTCATAGTATGTAACACTCTGCCCAGCAGAGCAACCAGATGTTTAGGAAAAGCGCATTAGCCTAAATACATCCCATTAATAGTGTGTGTGTGTGTGTGTGTGTGTGTGTGTGTGTGTGTGTGTGTGTGTGTGTGTGTGTGTGTGTGTGTGTTTTAAGTCCAGGACAGCCAGGACAAGAGAAACAATCTTTAAAAACCAACCAACCAACAAACAAACAAACAAATAAAAAAGGTGGTAACTGGAGAAATGGCTTAATGAGTAAAGTACTTGCTATGCAAACATGAGAACCTAAGTTCTGATCCCTAGCATCCACATAAAAGCTGCACACGGCAGTGAACATCTGTAACCACAGCCCCAATAAGGGAGGACAGAAACAGTGGGTTCTCAGACTCACTGTCCAGGACCGTGTGGTCCGTCCATGCTGGTTCAGGCCATCTAGCTGAAGCAGCAGGCTCCAGGTTCAGTGAGAGACCCTGTCACAAAAAATAAGTTGGAAAGCAACAGGAGAGACACCCTGCTATCTGCTCTCATCTCCAGCACAAACATGAATGTGTCCACATAGGGCACAAGACTCAAAACATGACAGTGGCTGTCAAAGTATTTTTAAAGCAAATGTCACATAGCAAGAGCATTTATACAATTATAGAGACATCTAGAAAGAATGACCAGAGTCAGGGGTCAAAACTGAAACAGGTTTATTTTTACTATCAAACCTCAAAATCCAACAAAGCTCAAGCTCCTAGGGAATTCTCCATTTCCATTTTGTTGTTGTTTTGCTTTGTTTTTTCAGAACAGGGTTTCTCTGTGTATCCCTGGCTGTCCTCCACTCACTTTGTAGACCAGGCTGGCCTTGAACTCACAGAGATCTGCCTCCTGGGTGCTGGGATTAAAGGCCTGGGCCACCATGTCCAACCCCCTCTTTTAATCCACCATTTCTAACTGCAACTGGTAAACAAGAGTTATATTCTTCGTTTTCTGGAGAAAGAAGGCAAGAGCTTCGACTAGCCATTGTTAAATGTCCCCAGTTTCACCCAGCACACCATTAGAAGGGGGACAGTACCATAAAAAGAGAATTCTGAAACAAAACAAAAGCTTTTCATTTTATGTTTTACCTTGTCAGATCATGTCCTATCTGACATCTTACAATTTAAGACCAAACATGTGAGAAAAGACATACACAATGAACCTCTGACCTAACAGAACCTCAACTTAACTCATTGCAGTTTTAGTAAGCTTTATATAAGGGGCCACGTCAGGCATCTGAACTCAAATTTACATTTATTTCCTTTCAGTGGGGCTAGGCCTTCAGGTTTCAAAAGCCCACATCACTCAGTCAGCTCTCTCTGCCTCATACTATGAATTAGGATATAAGCTCTCAGCGAGCTACTGGTCCAGCGCCATGCCTGCCTGCCTGCTGCTATGCTCACTGCCATGATGGTCATGAACTAGCACTGCTATGAGCCCCAAATTAAATGGGTTTTGTTTGTTTCTAAGTTGCCTTGATGGTGGTGTTCTGTCACCGCAATAGGAAATTACCTAAGACATGTACTTTGTCAAGCCCCACAGCTGTGACCACCATACACTATTTTCAATGAACATTGATTCCAGTGGTATCTTATCTGGTACTTCACAAGGGTAGACTCTGAGTGAGGCTCAAATATCAGAGAACAGAGCGGGGTGTGGCAGCACACGCCTTTAATGCTAGCACTCAGGAAGAAGAGGCAAGTGGATCTATGTGAGTTCGAGGCTAGCCTGGTCTATAAAGCTAGTCCAAGCCAGCCACGGCTAACACAGAGAAACCCTGTCTTAAAACAAACAAACAAACAAACAAACAAACAAACAA
The DNA here is from genome assembly GCF_903995435.1 of Acomys russatus. Classification (NCBI taxonomy): domain Eukaryota; kingdom Metazoa; phylum Chordata; class Mammalia; order Rodentia; family Muridae; genus Acomys; species Acomys russatus. The sequence goes on along the minus strand of NC_067162.1, from coordinate 53,072,600 downwards.
AAAACCACAAACAAACCTCAAAACAAATAAACAAACAACAACAAAAACAAAGAATAAATGGACCAGAATCCGAAATCTTACCGTATTTGTACACCACCCACAATTTGGCCCTGCTTGTATACATTCTCCACAAGATTTGGCATTTGCTTTTAAACATCTATTTTTATCTGTTAAAAAAAAAACAGACAACTTAAGTTTCCAAGAAGAAAAATAAATGGATCACAATGAAAGACAGACGTGATATGCAGATAAACATACATGTTAAATATGAACATTCTGGCCTAGTTACTAAGTTACATTAGGCTATTCCAAAGAAAACATAATGGTCTGGGATCCCCTTGACACTGAGAGCCATAAAAAGACATTCTTGTCTTTTGTAGGACAGAGTAGGTACCATTGGCTTAGCTACACACCAGTCAGTCTGTTGAAAAGTATAATTTCAGTAGCTATAATTCTGAAAGGGTATAAATGCCCTGGTATTCCTATACCCAGGTCAGGGTTTGTCTTTTCCTGTGACTTATGATCCCATGCTCATACCACATTAAGTACCCTCAGGGGTTCCACTCCACTTTTAGTATGTTAAATAACTGCAAGTCCACATTTATCTAATCCATAACTCCTTAAGTTTACATTTCTTTGACTCGTCTAGTCTGGCACATTTTCTTATAGTAAAGACCATCTCGAGTTATGTTTTCTGACTAGATAGAGGTTGCCCACAATCCTCTCAGTAACCCTAAGCACTAACAATTCAGGGCTCTGGGTGGCTGTCGAGTTCATGTATAAAATGGACCAAGTTTCCTGTTCAGGATCTTTCATCATTTTCACATACCCATGCTGAGGTCAGATGATTCTAATTACTCTATTTACTATGGTTTCTCTGAGAGTCAGACAATAGAACCAGGTGTCCTTTGCTCCGAATATAGATGGTCATGGTTGCCATGGAAATTTAAACCATCCTCAGCTTGTCCTCTGCTGTTATAAATATGCTAACACTACAAAGACTTCTTAATCAGAGTAAGAGTTTCTTCTAGAAAGTACATGTCCCTTGAGTTTTTTTTTTTTTTTTTTTTTTTTTTTTTTTAATTTTGCCTGCTCAGAACCCAGAACTGAAATAATCCCCAACCCTTTGCGGTTTTGTAAATTTGGAGATGGAGGGGAGTTGTGTCTAGCCTAGGCTAGCCTAAAACCCATGATGCTCCTGACTATTGCTGCCTCCCAGGTGCTCGGATTACAAGGGGTGCACCACCACCAGCCTACTTTCACTTTTAGATGCCAATGGACACATCTTTGTAATCCACCAAGGTACATGTTTATTTTATTTGGTTCAGAACATATTACATGCCTCTGCTTTTGTTCTAGTTCCTCCAGCACTCTCACATTCTCGGGTGTTTCTGTGTGGTCTGTGACATACTATCCTCACACTAATGTTAGAGATGATTAACTGATGGTGAAGATCCTGCAGGCCGCTTAGAAACCTGTTTCTCATTCACAGTGCTGCAGAATTTCAAAAGTAGTAGTTTGGGCTAAGGGAGGGTTTTTGTTTTTTGTTTTTTGTTTGTTTGTTTTTTTGTTTTTTTGCCCTCTGACCCAAATCTAATTGACCAAAGACTACTGATACAAGATGTTGAAATTTAAAAAAAAAAAAAAAAAAAAAAACCAATTCTTTTTTTACCTGTTTGACCAAATACAGAGCAAATCAAGCTAATCAGTCCAATCCAGAAAATCAGTTGCAAATTCATCTATAAAAAAAAATTAGGTGTCATTATTGGAGAGAACATCAGATACATTGTGTCCCACTCCCTTCCTTCCCCTCTCAATCTGTTTCCCTCCAAACGTCTCTGTGCTGTTATCTGCCTTTCTTCCCCAGATGGCTACCATACCTTTGACCCACACTACTCCAACACTCATACCACACTTGCAGAGTATGTTCCTGTCTTCTCTAAATGAAATGTCTTAGCATTCAATTAAATGTCACAAAACTACATATGTCCTAAAGAAACCAAGCTAGTATTCCTAACAGAAGAAAACTACGGCAGCTTGTCCTGTAGAATGTCCATCCCCACAGCTTTCTGGGGCCTTCAGCCCAACAGGCACATCCAAAGGCCCAGGTACCTCAAAACTGAGGGAACTTTCCAGAACTAAATCAGTCATCTTCATGCTGACAACTCCTCTGGCTAAATCACAACATCACATGCAAGACTCTGATCCAATCATTCAGTTTGTTTTCCTGTTATTTTTTTTTTTCTTTTGTAGGAAAATTAACTATACATGGAATTGGTAAATTAATCAGCTTTGATTCCCTCAACCTTCCACAACAAAAGGTCTTACTAGACCTAGAGGCTGTAGTGTCCTGGGGAGTGAGGAGTGAGGAAATCAGGTAATATTCTGTATGTTAAACAGGCAACTTCTAATCACTACCTCTACTTCTATCAACCAAGGTTTTCATTCCTAATTAAATGTGTTCAAAGATGGCTGAGATAACAGACTGGTCAGCTAATACCTTAACTGCCTTCTGTTCATGGACACCTCCAGTCTAGTATAAATGCATATACTCACCCTCGGTATGACTGGGGAACAAGGGATGCTGCTGTGGGCATAATCCCAGAACTTAAGAGACAGAGGCAGGAGAGCTACCGTGAGTTCAAGGCCAATCTGGTCTAAATCACAAAATTGTTGTCTTGAGTGGGATTGTGGAGGCAGGAGCATCAGAAGTACAAAGTCATCATCCTTCCCCACACAGCAAGTTCAAGACTTTGTCTTCTTTTTTTCTAAGTCCTTTAAATTCCACATTAACAATGAATATTTCCTTTCCAGCTCTTCATCAACCTTTACAAAGCACAGAAATCTTTGTTCTGGTCACAGGCCCCTTTCACATAAAGAGTAAAGGCAGGCATACTACTGTGCCATGAAACACAAGTCTTAATCCTGGGACGAACATTTGCCTCCTCTGTTCATGCAGAATTTCCAGAGACAAGAGAGAGGTATCTATCCAAGAGAGGGTCTAGGAACCATCTGCCAGCTATCAGGCTTACTCCAGGAAATGAGTCCCTCCCAGGGCTGCCAGGCATCCAAGCAGTGAATAAAACTTGAGGGTTACAAAAGCATGTTCTAAGGTCTGTCTAAGGCCAATGTAGTAAGTCAACACTGCCACTGGTGACTAAGGACCGAGAACATGCCACTCCTGCAGGAGCGTATGATCACAGAATAAAGATCAACACATTCCTTCAGGCTACTTTGATACTTGCTAATCATCCTTGAGAAATCTTTCAAAATACCATACATGTCAGAGAAACACTGTGATAGAATGAAAAAGTGGTATTTCCCAATGTGCTGAGATGCATCACTTTAAACATTAGTGTAAGTACCCCAGACCTCTGCTTCTACATACCCTGATAGGCCAAAGAACCTACTAAGGCCCTCGTGCCTCTGGAAGTATGCCAAGCCCAGAAGCAGACAAAACAAAGTTCCAGTGTTCAAGAACAGCTAAGAGAACAAAGACAGCTCTGCAAACAGCTTGGAGACAGTCATCAACTCTCCTGTAAGCGTCTGTAGTCTGGCAAGAAACAGAGGAGCTGTTGTTGCTTGGTGGCGTTTGTAAATGTTGGGTTTTAGGGACAGAAATAAGTAAGAATTCAGTAGGGATCTAAGGACAATGACAGTAACTAGAGAGAGCAAGAGCTGGAAGGGTAAGACTGAGAGCACTCTTGAGAGTGGCCTTAAGGAAGGCAGCACAACTGACGCAAAGTACCTGCAAGAAGTGGGGCTTGAGAAAATTGCATCACAGCTCATTGAGTCACATAGATGTCCCTCCCACGCCTAAAGCTGCACCTTGGAGCAGCAAGGCCTGTTCAGCAGGCAGCCCTTGCACTAAAAAAGGAGCTCAGAGGCTCCCTATCACTGGCATCTAAAGATAACTCATCACCAGAGGGGGACAACAGGGAAAATGTCATGAGACATCATAACCAAAGGTTGTTAGCTGGTCTGCATTTCATCTCATCAAACTACTGCAGCTGATGGATATAGATTCTGCTTACCATGCATGGACTTTACAGCCTTTATCTGTTCACTTATAAACTTCTTGAGTATACATAACCCCTTCCCCAGGTTGCTTTTGGTCAGTGTTTAAACACAGCAACAGAAAGGAAAATAGGACAATACTTTTCAGCTTTCTTTCCTAGTACCTCTACTCCTTGGACTCTATTGGCTTAGTCTCTTAATCTTTTAAGGTCCTTCTTCAGGCTGTCATGTCAGGTTGTGTCATCTCTAGAAATACAAATACCACTGCCTCAGGTGGATCACTGTGAGTTCGAGGCCAGCCTGGTCTACAAAGGGAGTTCAGGACAGCCAAGGCTACGCAGAGAAACTCTGTCTTGGGGGAAAAAAACAAAAAACAAAAACAAACAAACAAAAAATGCCTTTTTTTCCCCCTGGCTAGACTGTTTCTTTTGGGGAGTGGGAAGGGGTGAGGGGAGGGGAGAGGTTGTCACAGAAGCCTTCTATGTCTCTCACTCTCAACTGTAAGTCTGTAGACACCGATACTACTGCAAAAGAAGCTTCTCTGCCCTTTATAGTCAATGGAGGCACAAACCATGGCTAGACATCCACATGGCCGCCAGCGTCAGCACAGACCATGAAAATCAACATGGCTCAGGTGGCAGCACGGGCCATAAACATCAACATGGATCTCAAGAGTAGTGCTGCCCACGGACATCACCAAAGATATCTTAAGGTTTACAGATAATGTTTTTTTAAAGATGTTTGAGTATTTTGCCTGCATGTACACCACCTGCATGAAGTACCCACAGAGGCCAGAAGAAATCGACAAACCTGCTGAAACTTGAGTCCCAGATGGGACCCAGATCCTCAGCAAGAGCTACAATTGCTCTTAGCCACTGAAGCCTCTCTCCAGCCCCATATAAATAATTTTAATGTGTTACATCATACTAATATATATGGCACAGTTATTCATCTGTTTTTGTTTTGGTTGGTTGGCTGGTTTTCAATACAGAGTTTCTCTGTGTAGCCTTAACTGTCCTGGACTTGCTCTGTAGAACAGGCTGGCTTCAAACTCACAGAGATCCGCCTGCCTCTGCACTGGGATAACAGGAATGCACCACCACACCTGCTTTTATTTTGTTTTTCAAGACAAGGTTTCTCTGTACAGTAGCCCTGGCTGCCCTGGACTTGATTTGAGCCTGGCCTCAAATTCAGAGACCCACCTGCCTCTGCCTGTCAAGTGTGGGATTAAACGTGTGCGCCACACCTGGCTATTCATCTATTTTTAATTTTAAAGAAATATATAAATTTAGATAAAACATTTATTAAATGATGAACATATTTACTACAACAATAAACAGGCGTCTCAAAGGAAATAAAGACAAAAAATACCACATTTTATCCTGCTTTAGAGGGCTCACAAACTCTAATGAGAATATTTGGTTTCAACAAAACAATTTCAAAGTGCCTGTTATGACTCAAATCTGTAACAAAAAATTAAATTGGTTAGGAAAACAGAGTATGAATATGGTTTGGTTTGGCTTAGTTTGGCTTTTCAAGACAGAGTTTTTCTCTATGTAACTCTGACTGTCCTGGAACTCACTTTGTAGATTAAGCTGACTTCAAACTCAGAGATCCACCTGTCTCTGCCTCCCAAATTCTGGGATTAAAGACATGTGCTACCACTGCCTGACCCATGAATGTCTTATCTGTATTTATAACTATTCATTATTTAAGATATCATATGTTTTCTACATTTTAGATGAAGCCTCCTTGTGGGTTTTCATTTTAAATTATCGTATTAAAATGTTTTTTCTAAGTTAGGCAGGGTAGCACAAGCCTTTATCTGAACACTTTGGAGGCAAGAGCAGGCAAGTCTGTGTTTTAGGACAGCCTGATGTAGGAGTTCTAGGACCCCATCTACAAACAAACAAACAAACAAACAAACAAATAAACAAACAAACAAATAAACAAACAAACAAATAAACAAATAAATAAACAAATAAACAAACAAACAAACAAATAAACAAATAAAGCAAGCAAGCAAGCTATAAAGGCTATATATAATGAGATACAGTTTTTGGAAAACTGCTTTGGGGTATGAAAGGACTTTACATAATTAGATAAAGATTGTTCCAAAGTAGAAATAGAAGAGAATTGTTTTAAAAGATTAAACTGTGTTGTAGAAACGGCCAAAATGAAACTTATAGAAAGTGCTTAAGTTTTTTTTTTGTTTTTGTGTGTATATATGTGTGTGTGTGTTTGTCTTATCAAAATTTCAATGTCAAAATTCAATAACAGATAAAATGAGGGCTGGGCTCTGTTTAAAACAATAAAGTTTTCTAAAGTATTGATCTATTATGATAGGCTCTTAGAAATCTTTTCTTAAAAGATGGCTTAGAAAAACAAATACTTCTAATTGTGGTAACTAAAATTTGGAATGAGTCTTCAAAGAATAAAGAAAATCAGATATTTATTTCATCAATTACACAATTTCAATCTGACTAGACAAGACCACCCAGACCACAAATGAAATCAGCTTTTCGATTCACATTTCTTACTTTAAATATGCAACAACTTCATCCGAGAGCACATTCATAGCTTCATTCAGAAATGCTGGCTGCTGCTCAAGTGTCCCATGTAATTAAACATTTCTCCAACTTTTTATGTTTCGGTCTGTTTGGTTTTGGGGTTTTGGGAGGGGGCTGGGTTTTGTTGTTGTTTTGGTTTGGGGGCAGATTTTTTGTTTGTTTGTTTTATTATTTTTCAAGACAGGGCTTCTCTGTGTAGCTGTGGCTGTCCTGGAACTCACTCTGTAGACCAGGCTGGCCTGGGAATCACAGAGATCCACCTGCCTTTCCCTCCCTGAGTGCTGGGATTAAAGGTGTGCAGCACCATGACCAGCCAGATTATTTCTGTAGTATGGGCATAGTCACACTCCTTCCAATGAATCAAGTGAGGAAACAGTGCATTCCTAAGTGCTAGGTTCATAAATAAAAAGCCTCAGAAAACAACAAAAACCCCTCAGGCCAAAGCCCAAGGCCCAAACGCTCAACAACATTAGATGTTCAATATGAAAGGCTAAAGATTCTCACTCTAAGATCTCCTTTGTAATATCATAACATTTTTAAACCTTTTGTCATACTGGTAGAAAATATGCTACTTCTATTAAAGTGTGTCATACATCTCTCCTAAATGCTGCACCACCATTCCCTGCATCTGCTTTTTAAAGAGGGATGTGTGTCTTTAACCCCAACATGAAGGCAGAGGAAAGTGAATCTCTGAGTTTTAGATCAACCTGGTCTACATAGGGAGTTCCAGACCAGCCTGAGCTACACAGTGAAATACTGCCTCTCCAAAATAACAGTCTAATACCAGATTTTAATACATAAAAATCAGTATTCAAGAAAAACAACATAGGAAAGTAAAAGACTCTAGGAATTAACAAATGGTTTCGTCTACTTGTCACCCACGGACAGTAATAAAATCAAAGAGCTTGAGTAAAAGAAGCCAACCTTTTGAGCTCTGCATCACCTGAGGGAGATGAAGTCAGACCATGGCAAGGGCACTGTCCTCTTACAGGAAGAACAACTGATACTCAGCTTTTTCTGTCTGGCAGGATGAGGTGTAATGGTAACTAGAGGGTCAGTCATTGGCCCAAATATTAATAACAAGACCAAATTAAGGATTAACAAACTTAGCAAATAGCCAGGTATAATGGCACCACAATCTTTAATTCCAGGTAGAGGCAATCTCTCTAAGTTCAAGACCAGCCTGATTTACATAGCAAGCTCCAGGATAGCCAGGACTACAAAAAGAAACCCTGTCTCAAACAAACAAACAAAAAATTATCACAAAGCACAGGGAAGAAGAAAACAAGGAAGGTGTCTTAGTGTTTCTATTGCTGTGATAAAAATACCATAACCAAAAGCAAGTTGGGGAGTAAAGAGTTTATTTGGTTTACACTTCCAGATCATAGTCCATCACTGGAGGAAATCTGGACAGGAATTCAAGCAGGGCTGGAACCTGGAGGCAGGAGCTGATGCAGAGGCCATGGAGCGTGGGTTCTTACTGGCTTGTTTCCCATGGCTTGCTTAGCTTGCTTTCTTATAGGACCCAGGACCACCAGCCCAGGGATGGCACCACCTGCACATCTCTGATATTGGCCTGTCTATTTCTCTTCCTAATCTATTCATCCATTCATTCATTTTGGAGAGACAGCATTTCACTGTGCAGCTCTGGCTGGTCTGGAACTCCCTTTGTAGACCAGGTTGACCTCAAACTCAGAGACACACATGTCCCATTAATCACTAGTTGAAAAAACGCCTCACAACTGGATCTTATGGTGGCATTTTCTCAACTGAGGCTCCTTTCTCTCTAATGACTCTTAACTTGCATCAAGATGACACACAAAACCAGCCAGTACAGACAGAAAAAAAAGAGGCTAAGCAATCTAAAATAGGAATGTGGTAGCACCTCACTGCAGACTACAGGCCTAACAAGTATACAGCAGTCTCACTAGACAGCCTCCTAAATGCCAGCCACATCTCAACCCTGACTGCAGACAAAGACATTTGAAGAACTCAATGATAACCCTTTCTAACCAAGAAAACATCTGTCTGAGCCTAATTCTGCTGGAAGCTCAGTACAGTGGTTCATGCCTGTAATCCCAGCACTCTGAGGCTCAAGTACAAAGATTTTTATAAGTTTGTAGCTAGCTTGTTCTTTTTTTTTTTCAAGATTTATTTATTTTATGTATGTGAATGCTCTGATTTCATGCACACCAAAAGAGGGAATCAGATTCCATTCCAGATGAGCTACCATGTGATTGCTGGGAACTGAACTCAGGACCTCTGAGAGAACAGCCAGTGCTCTTAACTACTGAGCCATCTCTCTAGCCCACAGCTGGCTTGTTCTATACAATGAATTCCAGGTTGGCTAAGCTACATTAAAATAATAACAACAATAATAGTAATAGCAAAAAAATAATTTAAAGTGTTTGATCCAAAGCTCACAAAAAAATCTGAAATCTGAAAGCAGTTCATTCACAACACAATAGTTATCTTAAGAAAAAAAAAAATGCATGCTGGATGTGGTGGCACACGCCATTAATCCCAGCATTCAAGAGGCAGAAGCAGGCCGAGCTCCATGACCTGGCCAGCCTGGTCTACAGAGCAAGTTCTAGGATAGCCAGAGTTGTTACACAGAGAAACCATGTCTCAAACAAAACAAAACAAAACAAAGAAAGAAGAAAAAAATGCATCTTGGATGTGGTGGCACATGCCTTTAATTCCAGCACTCAGGAGGCAGAGGCCAGTCTGGTCTACAAAGAGAGTTCCAGGACAGCCAGGACTACACAGAGAAACCTTGTCTCGGAAAAAACAAAAAAACAAAAAACAAAAAAACAGCCATTCATGACTAGTGATTATTCCACCACCCCAAGGAAAATGAGAGTATGGATGTCCTCTTCAGAACTCAAGGAATATAAACTGGGCACAGTGGTGCACGCCTGTAATCTCAGCATTCTAGGAGGCAGAGGCCAGCAGACCTCTGTGAGTTCAAGGCCAGCCTGGTCTATAGGGTGAGTTCCAGGTCAGCCAAGGCTACAGAGAAACCCTGTTTTGAAAAAACAAAAAATCAAATCTGAGATGTCACACAAAATACAAACTACCAAAGAGGAACAGCCAATATGGCAGAATGTGTGGCGACTCAACAGACAACTGACATCTGCCTCCACCTCCCTCACCAGAAAGAAGGGCAGCCCCATGGAAAGCATCAAATTTGAATCAGACACTACAAAGTAAACTGAGTAACTGCCAAAAGATGAATCTGGAAAATAAAACAGTTTAAGAAAAGCTATTAAGCCAAATTATGAACACTCAGTCCACAGTGAGAGAAAAACTGCCTTCCTTCCCAGGGTCATCTGCCATTAAGACTTTATTAAATAGCAAGTAAGTTTCCACACTAACCTAGTAAGCTGTCCCACTACACTTTCTATATAAATTTTTGTCTTTCTTTTCTGTTTGTTTCTTGTTTTTCCCTATGATTGGAGAGTATGTGAATTACTAAATGCTTCAGTTGGCAAAATTTACTTTGTTCCCAAATGTAAGTGTGAAGCGATCATGGGAAAGTTAACTGCTGGGAGCTGGAGAAAAAGACCGGGCCAGCATCACCTAGATCCGAACAGCACGTGAGCTCCAGTCTCTTGGATAAGAGCATCCAGGGCTCCGTTCAGTGCGTGCGAGCACTTGCTGCTCTTGCAAAGGACTCAAGTCCAGTTCCCAGCATCCACACCTCCAGCTCACCACCATATGTAACTCAGGTCCAGGAAATCCCAACACCCTCTTCTAGCCTCTGCTGGCAACAACATATACACAAGCAGTAACACATGTACACATGCAGGTACAGCACATAAAAATAAACACATCTTTAAAAAAGAAAATTAACTACCTGTTCGTGGTACCAAAAGCACTCCCTCTATATAACTTCAATTAGGAGGGATTTTGAACTACATTTCTCCATTGCATAATCTACTATACTGGTTTAAAAACATTATTACAAATTTTTTTTTTCTTGATAAAGTTCATTTTGACCTTTTATCCTGTATTTCTTCTCTCACCCTGCAGGAAATGGAACAAGCACAACACAGGCAAACTTTATACAACAAATGTTTAGAAACCAAACAACAGAGAAGCTACTTCATTTCTCAATTTGCTCAAGACTAGGCCAGGAGTGACATCTATTTCAGTCTTTTGAGAAGAATAAAATATTACCCTAATGGAAAAGTTTTAGCAACAAGTATTTCTGTGCTGATTTCCTTAATGATCACATGGGGGGGGACTGAATGACTACTTAATATGTGTTTCTTAACTTCTTCTGTTGCTCTGTGCTAGAGATTGAACCCAGGGCCTCCCAAGTATGAACACAGACTCTACCCCAAGAGACACTTCCAGCCTCTGTAACCCTTTTAAAGTCATGCTTCTATACTTTTTAAATAAGGATAACTCACTCCTACTATATTTTTATTACATTTCCCAAATGTAACATTAGACTACTAAATGTACAATTTCAAACTTCAATACCCCAATAATCAAATAGTACAGTGCCCCACAACTGACCTCTAAGACAGGCCAAAATCATATGAAATTAGTCATGCATAATCTAGAAAATACTAGCTGTATTAGAAAGAGCTAATAACATCCAATTTCAGAGTATGAAAGTCGTCAATAAACATACAGACCGTGGAATATGCTCTGTGCTTCAAATGGCACATACTAGAACGTGTGTGTAAGTATTCTTACTCCTCCACTTCAACTACGTTTCTTAAGCAAAATGCAATGCAAATTTTCTTCTATCCTTGCAACTTCTATTTGTTTTTTATTTTGTTTTATTTGAGGCCATCAATCTTCAACAGTCACAACAGAGTTTATTCTTTTCTTTAAAGAATATAATCTTGATGTTCCCTAGCACAAAAAATGGCAAGCTTCCAGGACATTCAATAATGTGTTGTTACTTTTCTTATTTTTAAACTAACTGTATTCATGCAGGAGTCGTATCTTGCTAGACTAGAGAAAGAACTCAGGCCTTCATCATACATTTCCACTGATAAGTACTCACAGTCATGTCCAAGTAATACCTGCCAAATCAGGCTGGACTCCACCTCTCAACTACACTGTCTTTTGGTCTCTTAAATACAGCATCATGTCATCCACACCTTAGCTCAGCCTGTTCCTCACTCAGACCTCATCTTCTCCACCAAGCCTTCCAAAACCACTTAAGCCACAGCTGACCTCAAAAACTGAGAGTATCATCTGGCATGGTATAAACTGTATAAACTATTCTTTGGTGTTAGGTTTTCCTGAGGGAAACACAACTGTCCCAATTAGGGAATTCACTCATAACCAAAGGCATGCCAACCCCTCGATTTACACTCACTGAGTACAGTGTTCTTTCAGTGACTGCCACTCAGTACTAAATGAGTACTGAGCTAAAATGTAACTAAAGACATCCTGAGAAAGAGCAGCCAGTAACAGGTCTGACTAATCGGCCATTATTATTATGACACAGGAAAATGGTTGCTCGGGGATGGAGAGATGGTTTAATAGTCAAAAGCACTTTCTGCTCTTCCAGACAACCCAAGTTCACTTCCCCAAGGCTCACATCAGGTGGCCCACAATGATCTGTAACTCCAGATGGAGGAAATCTAAAGTCTCTGGCCTGTGAAGGAACTTCAACTCATGTGTACAAACTCATATGAAGTCACATACATCTATACATATTAAAATAATTTTTAGGGCACTGGTGGTGCATTCTTTTAATCTCAGCACTCTGGAGGCAAGAGGCAGGTGAATCTACAAAGCCTGGTCTACAAATTGAATCCAGGACAGCCAGAACTACACAGAGAAACCCTGTCTTAAAAAAAGGGGGGGGGGGTCAACTACAGAAATGGCTCAGGGGTTAAGAGCACTCATGTCTGCTCTTCCAGAGGTCCTGAGTTCAATTTCCAGCAACCACATGATGGCTCACAACCATCTGTAAAGGGTCTATGCCCTCTTCTGGCATGCACACGTGCATGCAGATAGAACACTCATATACATAAAATAAATATATAAATATTTTTAAAAATTTTTATTTAAAATGGTTTCTCATAAAAGAACAAAAACTGTACTCTGTAGTACTTAGCTCAAACAGCTACTACCTCTTATCTCAAAGTGAGAACAACAGTACAGATGTGAAACCAAAACCCACTGGTGCAACATTGTCATATAGAAATCCAAGTCAGAGCCTATGCTGAAAGCCAGGTTGCCCAGTAGGAAGCCTCTCCTAAACCAGACTGGGGCTCTGATTACTGCTCTGGGTGAATGGGTATAGAAACAAACTAGTCTTTAATTTAAACATGCTAACTGCTGAAAAGCCCCACAGATTCTTACACACTATCTACAATGCCTGACAAAGGAACCAAAGTTCAGAGAAGAAATTGGGGAAATGAACTGTTTTCCCTGTTGCTCTCAAGGGCCTTTTCAACTCTACGCTCTGGTGCTTTTATTTGCAGCCTACACTGTCAGCCAGCATTGATAGATGGATAATTCCCAAACCCCACATGAATGAGCAATTAATTCTCAAACATGATGAATAACTCCCAAACTCTAGGCTACATATCTCCACCTATGCCCAATAGCCACCTTAAAAAGGCTCAGCAGTGTAGATCCTACCCTCCAGTGTAGTAGCACTGCCTCCCTGGGTACACTGCACTACCAGCCCTTCTGTTTCCCTCAACATGAACTCTATCTCACCAGTTCTTCTCCCTAAATGGCATGATTCTTATCCCCCCACTGCCTACCACTTAGGATCTCTAAGCTTATCGAGTTTCACCTTTGTGTCTCTCTCTCTCTCACACACACACACACACACACACACAATTGGAGTAACCATGTGCCCATTATTTATAAACTAAAACACACCTGTTTCTATAGAAAGAGTGTACATTATGATAAACACTTGCCCCGGCCTGTGGGGGTTCAACTAAAGCTCGAGAGGAGATTTATCTGAATGATAAAATGCAAGACACAAAGAAGAACAGCAAGTCTTAAATGCTGATCAAGGCTCAAACTTTATTAGTCAGGCAGCAGCTTTTATAAGTCAGAAGGCAGGGTAGCATATTGCTATAGCAACCCAGCTGCAGGCTTTTCTCAAAACACAGGGAATTCCAGGCAGGGTTGTAATGTCCTGCCACACAGGGTATCTGGCTCTGTCTTCATCTAGCTTTAGTTTAACTGCTGACTCACAAGAGGGTCGCTCCACCTCTGTCTGTCTTTAGTCTAACTGCTGACCCACAACGGGGTCAGCTAGTTTCTGGTGAAAGGCAAGCTCTGGGAAAAACAGAGACTTAAAGGTGCAGGCTCTGACAAGATGGCTGAACATTGGCCATATGGCCTATTGTCCCCAACAAACACTTAGAACTTTTAAAAGCCATAAACAGAGACTACTCTTATAAAATGTTCTTCCTTATAGTCCAATGAGTCATTTTACACATCCCTTGGGTTAAAAACCTTGGTATTTTGAAGTCTTGGGATAATGAGACTGCTCATGTAAGAAAAAAGTGTGTGTGTGTGTGTGTGTGTGTGTGTGCACATATATGTTCACATTTATAGAAAATGTTTATATTTGTAATATATAATATATATACCCATGTATGTACATACAGATATATATACATGTATGTCTGCTTACCTATGCATGTAAGTTTGAAGGAGCCTCTCTATTCATGTAGAAATTACATGATGAGCCGGGCATGGTGGCGCACGCTTTTAATCCCAGCACTCGGAAGGCAGAGGCAGGAGGACCTCTGTGAGTTTGAGGCCAGCCTGGCCTACAGAGTGAGGCCAGGACAGCCAGGACTACAAGAGAAACCCCGTCTCTAAAAACCAAAACCAAACAAACAAACAAACAACGTGCTAGACATGTAAGGTAATTATTTTTATCTTCTAAAGTCACACACCAAAAATAAAGTTTTCAAACTGTGAGAAATTTACAAAGTAGTTTAGTCCTTTCCCACGCAGCTCCTGGAAGTGAAGTGCACTGCTCTCATCCACGCCAGCCAGCAGCCAGTCAGGGGTCTGCGGACTGCCCTTCAGGATTGGTACACTTCCACTTCCTGAGACTGTGCATTGCTGCTACTTCAGATCTGCTCCAGAGGACGCGCTTCCTCCTGTCTCCCTTTCTCTTCACATCCCAGACTACTACCTATTTGACACACGATAAACACAAAATATAGAAAACACTAATATAATCAACTCTAGAACTCACTAATTTGCAGATAAATGGTAAAAGCTTATTTTAACATATTCACAGAATATATCTTGGATTCCATCCATAACGAATCTTCAAATCAGTTGGGCTTGTTACACATCAAGAATTTTACATTTAAATGCTGAGGAAGAAAAAAAAAGTCTTCTGAAACTTTTACCAGTTTCAACATGTTTATCTCATCCCTCTGGCAGCACAGTTAATACCAATACATTCAGAATACTAACAGAGTAGGTTATACGCCTCTCTCTTTACATATAAGGCAGGGAGGGTTCTGCTAGAAAAAAAGTCAAACAGTAAAGGAACTGTGCAGGCAGCAAGCAATATGAAAAAACTTACTACTTTTTCTAGTAAGAAACAGTGAGGAGAGGTGATCAGTGTTCTTGGAGTTAATGAACACAGAACTACATTTTCATTTTAGTGACATTGATTCAGGACTGATTCAAACTAGGCTAACCAGAAAAATTGAAAAAAAAATTGGTGTCAGATGTGGTGGCAAGGCAGAGGTAGGGGATCTCATGAGTTCAAGGCTAGCCTAGTCTACAAAGAGAGCCCAGGATAGCCAAGGCTACACAAAGAAACCCTATCTATAAGTAATAAATAAATAAATATTGGTGTTAAAAGTATTAAACTCAGTTATTTTTCAACTTTGTTGATTCTGTACTTTTCATGTACAGAATATTGAACATTTAAAACAACATGGGGGTGGGGTGGAGAGGTAGATACTCGGTGGTTAAGGGTACTATCTGCTCTTCCAAAGGTCCTGGGTTAGGCTGAGGGTTAGGGTGAGGGTTAGGGTGAGGGTTAGGGTGAGGGTTAGGGTGAGGGTTAGGGTGAGGGTGAGGGTGAGGGTGAGGGTGAGGGTGAGGGTGAGGGTGAGGGTTAGGGTTAGGGTTAGGGTAAGGGCACTATCTGCTCTTCCAAAGGTCCTGGGTTAGGCTGACCTCCTCTTCGGGCCTCCACAGGTGCTATAGGCATACAGTGCAAACTTACATACAAGCAAACACCCACCCACATAAACAAATTAAAATAAAACCTTAAAAAAAGGAAACAACGGGTTACAGTGAGATGGCTCAGCCATGAAAGTGCTTACCCAAGCCTGGCAACCTGAATTCAGTCCCTGGAATCCACATGATGGTGGAAGAAAAGAATAAACCTCACAAATTTATCCTCTGCCCTCCATACATGCATGTCACAGCATACACATGCGCACACCAACAACCATAAATTAAAATTAAAGAAATTATCTCAGCAGGGCATGGTAGAGTATGCCTTTAATCCCAGCACTCAGGAGACAGAGATGGATGAATCTTTGTGAGTTTGAGGCCAGCTTGCAATACACAGAGTTCCAGGACAGCCAGCACCACACAGAGAAACCACCAAAAAACAAAACAAAACACACACACAACAACAACAACCAAAAACCTTAAGGCAGAGCTTCACACTCTCAACAACACAGATTCTTCAAATGTAGGTTCATGAATTCAACAGATAAGCTAGAATTTGCATTCTACTCACCTAAGAAATAGCATTCTAGTATCTGCTACTCTCCCCAAGTGCCTGTATACAACATACCAGGGTTTTTGTACTCTGTTTGACATTCTATCATCTTTGGTCATTTACCATTGATGAATGAATCAAAATTTCTCATAAACATAAATATCACACTGAGATTCTTAAGTCAGTCCTTTCCTTCTGGCCTTGATGTCCACCAATGTTCAAAAGGATAACTTTTTTTTAAAGATTTATTTATTTATTATGTATTCAGTGTTCTGCCTGCATGACAGAAGAGGATATTAGATCACATTATAGATGGTTGTGAGCCACCATATGGTTGCTGGGAAATTGAACCCAGGACTTCTGGTAGAGCAGTGCTCTTAACCTCCGGGCCATCTTTCCAGCCCACAATAGGTTAACTTTCAACTAAAAGTTCTTAGTCATTTCTACACGTTATCTAGGATACAATCTATTGTAATGGTTGTGTGTGATTTAAGAAAGAAATCTAGCCAGGCATGGTGGTGCATGCCTTTAATCCCAGCACTCAGGAGGGTAGAGGCAGGTGGATAGCTGTGAGTTTGAGGCCAGCCTCGTCTACAACGTGAGTCCAGGATAACCAAGGCTACACAAAGAAACCCTATACTGAAAAACCAGAAAAAGAAAAAAGAAAGGAAAGAAGGATGGAAGGAAGGAAGGAAGATCTAATCAAAATCCATCTAACATTTCTTTCTATCCTATGCAACAACAACAACAACAAAAACAAAAAACAAAAACAAAAACGTAGTCATGCTTCCCTCTTCATACCCAAGTGGAACGGCAGTTCCAGGAAACCTTTCTCATGCTACGAAAACATTCTGAGAAGTTCGTAGATCTTTTTAATGTAGCAATGAGCAATGAAAACGAATCAATAAGGCTGGAGAGATGGCTCAGGGGTTAAGAGCACTGCCTGCTCTTCCATAAGTTCAATTCCCAGCAACCACATGGGGGCTCACAACCATCTATACTGGGATCTGATGCCCTCTTCTGGCATGCGGTGTACATGAAGACAGAACACTCATAATCATAAAATAAGTTTATAAATCTTAAAAAAACAAAAAGCAATCAATATATGGAATATTATTGTTTAAGCTTGTGGTTTTTACATTTTATTTAGTTTTTGTTTTGTTTTGTTGTTTTTTTCAGACAAGGAGGTCTCACGACATTATGAAGTCTAGACTGGCATTGGCACTGGAATTCTCTTGCCCTAAACAATGCCTTACATCGGTAAAGTTATTTATCTCCAGAGCGCTCTGAAGGAAAGCCCATGAACTCTCTAAATTACTTATACTCCTGTACCTCAGTTTCTTCATTTGAAAAAGGAGATACACAGACCCAATACCACCATGGGTCAGGGTCTGCAGTGAGGTCAGTACATGTAAACACATGCTAGGAGCTCGGTCTGACCCTTGTGCCACAAGTATTATTATAATTAGTGTAAGAGCACCTTTTCTCTTTTACGGATGAGGAAACGGAAATAGCATAATTTATTACTCATTTCGCCACTGGTTTCAAATTAAAAGTTCAAATTCACTGTGCCATGAGGGATCAGGGCAACCATAAGCCCAGCCAGTCCCTAGGAGGCATGACAAGAGCAGGCAACCACACTACCCAAGGCCAGGGGCGGGCACCGCCTCGCCGACCACAGGCGCCGCCGCGCGCGGCCTGGTCCCCGGGGCCCCACTCTGCGCTCCGGAAAGGCGCCCGCTGGGCACGGACGGACGGAACCGCTCGGGGGTCACAGGGCACCGCAATCCCGGTGTTACCCCCCCTCGTCCCGCCACGCCCCGGAGTGGCAGGCGGGGCGCGGGACAAGGCCGGGCGGGGCGCGGAGCAGCAGCGGGACGTGGCGGTGCTCCAGAGACCCTGAGACCCGACTCCTCCCGGCCCAGGCCGCAGAGACACACGCCTGGCCGGCCGCAGCCGCTCGGAGCCCACGCCCGCACTCCGTGTGCCCGCGGCCTTACCTTTTCCGCAGCGGCCGGCCGGCTACCGCGCCGCCGGGGCTCCGCCGCACTCTGCCTCTCTAAGGGTCTCGGGCCGGTGTCGCCGGGGCTCGGCCCTTCGGAGGGTCTCGGGCCGGTGTCGGCGGGGCTCGGCCCTTCGGAGGGTCTCGGGCCGGTGTCGGCGGGGCTCGGCTTCTCGGATGGTCTCGGGTGGTGTCGGCGGGTCTCAGCGGCTCTTCAGCGCGTGGGCGGAGTCTCGACCGGCCGACTCCCTCAGGAAGCCGCCCCGGCCCCGCCCCCGCCGCTAAGATCCCGCTCCCGGGCAGCCCGGCTTTCTGTCCCTCCGGAAACGCATTCCTCCGTGCCGCGTCAGCCGCGCCCCAAGGAGGGGGAGGAGGCAGGAAGAAGGAAGGTGGGGCAGGGCGCAGACAAAGGAGCGCGGCAGCTCGGCCCTTTCAGGCGAGGGCGCGGGCCG
Source organism: Acomys russatus (assembly GCF_903995435.1). Classification (NCBI taxonomy): domain Eukaryota; kingdom Metazoa; phylum Chordata; class Mammalia; order Rodentia; family Muridae; genus Acomys; species Acomys russatus. The sequence goes on along the minus strand of NC_067162.1, from coordinate 53,053,844 downwards.
CCCGGCGGGAAGGCCCGGCCGAAGTCTCCGTTCCGTCCCCTCGGATCCCGGGCCTGACCTGTCTGTGCGCTGAGGGCCGAGAAAGATGGGGTGGTGGCATTCTGCAGGCAGCTCACGGAGCAGCCCGTCCCCCCCAAAGTTGCACCCTCCCCCTCCGCGCCGCCTGTGCCGCCCTGCCCACCTGGGAGCTGCTTTTGCCCAGTTTTCTATCTGGATGGCCAATATGAAAAAGAAAAATCGTCTGTTTACGGATTCATCTTCTTTTTTCTGGGAAAAGAACTGAAAAGAAGCCAGCCAGTCTCAGAATCTAAATAAGAAGCTTGAAACTTGGACTTACCACATCATACTGTGGCATGCAGATGCCATCAGCTTACCCGAGTGAGTGTGGGCTGCCAATAGGAGCAGGGCGCCCTGCCCTGCCGGAAAGACCGCTCTCATTATCAGGTTTGTGACTGAGAGCTGGACGTGGTGGCGCAGGCCAGTAATCCCAGCACTCAGGCAGAAGCAGGAGGATCTTTGTGAGTTCCAAGGCCAGCCTGGTTTGGAATCCAGGACAGCCACGGTTACACAGAAAATCCCTGTCTCAAAAAACCAAAAATGAAAAAATTTTAAAAGTGGGGGGCGGGGGGCGCTACTTCTTCAGCAGCAGCCCAGCCCAGGTAAAGCTCAGTAACCTTGTCTTTAAAGGTACTGATTTTTTACCACTTCGGAGTTAAACCATTTGCCTGATCTCTGCACAGTAAACTACTATATAAACATAATTTATCCGTGCTTGGCCTGAGTGATTTGGTGAGGCAGTAACAAGTCTACCACAAGATCCTAAGTGGGCTTCACAGGCAGCTCTGAAAATCAGTTCCTCGAGCACTTACAAGACACAAAAGTAAGTAGTGCTTGCCCAGCACTCCCAGGGGTCAGCCTAAGCGGAAGGAGTACAATTTACATGCAGAAAGTCATAATAATGCAGCAATTGCTCAGAAATGTCGCTATACTTGAATTCATACAGATGTCAAGAAGCGGACAGTTACTTAACGATATAAAATGCATAAGCATTGTTCTAGTTACTAGTCTCACTACTGGAACACAAAATTTGACAAAAGCAACTTAATGAAAGAATTCATCTTACCTCACAGTTCCAGGGTACATCCATCTCAGAAAGACAGTTGTGGTGGCAGAAGCTTGAGATTGTATTACACCCACAACTATTTACCCTGCGCCTCGAGGGTTGAAGTTCTACCTAGGCAGAGAATATAAACTGTCTCCTGCATTTTCAGGGTGTAAGCCTTTCTCCACTGTATCATTGCTGTGCTGTGTGGGCTGTTCTCCCTAGCAATAGCTGTTGCCGCTTTAGTAACAACCTTAGGGTAGAGATAGAATTCTTTCAGTGAAACAGTAATCCCAGTGCAAGACTCAGATCTCCGGAGGGAAATCTTCAGTCTATTCCCGGAGTCCCCCTGAGAGACAGAGTCCATTGTCGATGCAAACGCATAGGAATTTATTGAGCCGACAGGACGGGGTCTGCCAACTCTTTCGAGCTGGAGACCCCGAAGCGCAGAAGCATGGGCTTTTATACCCTTTACAGAAGCAGAACTTAGCAGAGAAACTTGATTGGTTAATAGACTAGCATTGGGACTTTCTTAGTTGGGGACGGGTAAGAACAATTTTGGAGTAGTGGAAATGTTTAAACACAAGCTGTAACACAAACTGGCTATTCTTGAGTCAAGCTGGACTATTTAAGGTTTCTCCTGTCCCTGCCACACACACACACACACACACACACACACACACACACACACACACACACAGAGTGATCTGATACCTCTGTCTATCCCTGGCTCAAGCTGGACCCTACACAAGCTGGCTGTCCTTGGGTCAAGCTAGGACCCTCCAGAAAGTTACATGCTTTGGCCTTAATTGGGGTCCTTAAGGGAAGACTGGGTAGGCTGACTTTTCCCAGACTTTGGCCTTAATGGGGGTCTTTAAGGAGGGTGTGGGGCAGGTTCCTTCACCAGCACTTGAGAGGCAGAGGCGGGCGAATCCCTGAGTTCGAGGCTAGCCTGGTCTACAAAGCAATTTCGAGACAGGGCTACACAGAGAGACTCAGTCTCGAGAAAGCCCCCCCCTCAAAAAAAATAACAAAAAGAAGAGTCTGTCTTGCCGAAGATCCATCATTGTTTGCAATTCTCTTGGTGCTAGGGCATTTTCTTTCCGAATTCCCACTGCTAGTCTAAGACCAAACCTCAGGCTATGAAAGTGAGCTAGGGATACATTTTCACCCTGCAAAGGTTTGAAATGATCCCTGAGCCATGTCTTGCTGCCCCTGAACACCTTTGCTATGTTTCTATCGAGCTCATGGACTACGATGGCAGACAAGTTATATTTGAGGCCGTCATAGATGAGATGCACCAGTATTTTCCAAACCACAGGTGTCCTTCTTTGTTAGACTCTAGACAGAAGCAATCATTAGCCACATCAGACAGAAGCAATCAATCATTAGCCACATCAGACAGAAGCAATCATTAGCCACATCAGACAGAAGCAATCATTAGCCTCATTGTTGTTGTTTTCCACCTATAGTCACTGTGCCCAGAATCCCTATCTTGGGCCCCAGCATCAGTCCCTAGCAATAGCCAGCATTGTGGACTAAGCCTCCATCTTGGGCCAGGGTACAGGGGAAATGCAAAAGTGATCTTGCTCATAACTTATGCACAGAATGTTTCTCCATGGCTCCATCTTTATTAAGAGAAGATAAGCCCAGGTGCAGTATTGCACACCTGTAACCTCAGCACTCGGGAGGCAGAGGCAGGCAGATCTCCATGAGTTCGAGGCCATCCTGGTCTACAAAGCAAGTCCAGGACAGCCAAGGCAACACAGAGAAACTCTGTCTTGAAAAAAACAAAAACAAAAAAGAGAAAAGATGAGTACTTTTTATTTTCTTGTAAGGAAGACAAAATTGTCACTTGGTCACCCCTTAGTATGAACATCCAAATTAGCAAAATGAAAATAGGTTACTCTGTCCTAAATATGGCACTTTTTTCTATAAAAAATTGTTTCCTGGCCTGGACTCACTTTATAGACCAGGTTGGTCTTTAACTCACAGAGATACAACTGCCTCTGCACCTGCCCCTGCCCCTGCCTCCGGAGTTGCTAGAATCAAAGGTATGTGCCACCACACCCAGCGTTAAAATTTTTTTATGTGTATGGATATATTGCCTGCATGGTGTTTGTGCACCACATGCAAGCCTAGTGCTTGGGTTTTCCAGAAGAAGTTGTCAGATCCTCTGAAACTGGAATTACAGTGAGTGAAAAGGTGAAGCCATCTCTCAGTTCCTACTTTTTCTGTCTCCAAATAAGCAAGTGACGTACAAAGAGTCATATAATGCAAAGAAACTGGAAGTTTCTTGATTTGGCAAGTTTTTGGCTTGAGCTTGAGAGCTTCCATTGAATGATGGTCCTCAACAGTCCACAAGAGAAGCTGTGGAAAGCCAGTCCATTGTGCAGCCACCTGCTGGGCACATGTCCTATGTGTCGGGGCATTTGATTAGCTTTTTAAACTTTCCATTTATTTATTTGGTGGTGGTTGTTTTGTTTTTCTGTTTTGTTTTGGTTTTGTTTGTTTGTTTGTTTTCTATCATGGAGATAGAGCCGAGGGCCTTGTGCATGGCAGACTGGGCTTTGCGCTGAACCACACTCCAGCTGACTAGGTTGTCTTAAGGCGTCAGGCAGCCCTTCATTTCTCTGCATACTTAAGAGTGTCCTGGGAAGTGGCAGAAAGCTGGCCCAGTCAGTGCAGTTTCAGCTAGGCAGCGAGTCTTTCCCTTTCCAGGTAAGTTAGTAGTGCCTGGCTCACGGCTTTGTATATGGGTGTCTGAGTAAGACTGTCAGCTCTGGCCCTGCTTCCTGTACTCCATATATAGCACCCTGTTTTTTTCTTGGCTCAGGCCACAGAGGTTTGTTTCCACTGGGTGTAAGCATTCCTTGCCAGAACTCAGATGCTGAACATTTTTAAAGGCCTACAGGGAGCAGTGTCTGGGGGCAGCTCTCTGCAAAGACTGAGTTTGTCCAGCTGTGGAAGGGAATGTGCCTTCTTAAATAAGAATGAATATGTGGAACACAGCAGTTGAGCAGCACTGAAGTTATTTTTGGGAACAAGGGTCATTCATTACAGGAAGGGAGGACTGTAGAGAGGGCTAGCAACCGTGAGACAACATTGTCTTTTTCTTCACTTACCTACTCCAGTAGCTGAGGAAAATGTAGCAGTGACAATCTTGAATTAGAAACAGCTGCCTTTTAGGCTAGATTCAGTGAGAAGCAGGAAGGATTGCGTTTTCCTAAAGAAAAAGAAATATATATATATATATTTATTTCATTGCTCCCAAATTAATCCTCACGTCTTACATCAGTATGAATTCTTGCTCCACTAAGTCCTTGCTTCAGGCATATAAATGAGATACCATTAAGGCCTCAAGATTTGTAAGCAGAATTTCATTTGTACTATATATCTGATTATTCTGATTTCAGTTTTATCTTAGCGGCAAAATATTAAGAATCATTTACTTTAAACACATAGAACTAGTCCTTTTTATAAACAAACTGCTTAAATAAACATCTTTGTTGCTGCCCTGAGATTTTGAGCTATGTATATCCACTAATTTTGCCTGAAACAAATTTAAAAATATTAGCTAAGTCTTCCAAATACTTCTTTAGAATAAGATTTTCATTGTATATTATTTATGTGTAAAAATAGAATTGAGCACAAGCTCAAACTACATAGCCGAGGAGCTGTTTATGCTTGCTTTCCAAGTTAAAAAACGAACTGGGTGGTGGTGGTGCACACCTTTAATCCCAGCACTCCTGAGGCAAAGGCAGGCAAATCTCCATGAATTCCAGGCCAGCCTGATCTACAGAGTAAGTTTCAGGACAGCTATGGGTACACAGAGAAACCTTAGAGCTTTTTATTTCAGATTTTCAATTTAAGGACTGGGTATGGTCCATGGTGGAGCACAAAGGTCCAGGGTTCAATCTCCAACACACACACACACACACACACACACACACACACACACACACACACACAGTCATCATTTTAGACAGTAGAACTGAAATGTCTTCAAGTTATATCTAAAACTTATCCAGAATGAGGGCTGAGGGTCATGACTCAGTAAAGCACTTGCCTAGAAAATGAGAGACCCCCTAAGTTCAAGTTCCAGCACCACCCAAAGAGAAAAAATAAAAATAAAAAATGAATAAGAGCTGGAGAGATGGCTCAGCAGGCACGAGCACTTGCTATACACGTATAAGGTCCTAAGTTCAGATCCCTGTACCCTAATAAAATGCTGGACCTTGTAGTGGAAGTTTTTGGTTTCTTTAAAAACTCAGTTATGTAAACTTTTGTTGTTGTTGTTGTTGTTGTGTTTTAATCCCAGTTGTGGGATATGGGGCTGCTTTAGTTTGTCCACAGCTGTTAACTATGATTGTCTTGTGCCCTGAGAGGGGCATGACCTTGCCAGCTGCACATAATTTAATTCTGAGGATTCTGAGAGGAGATAAGTGCCAGAGCCCAGAGGGGACAGGGGGCACTCAAAGGAAGAAGGCTGCTGCTGCTCATTCATCCTGCTGCTGCATTTGCTGTTTGCTGGACTGCTGGATATCTTGACTACAAAGATTAGACTTGCCCCAAGGAACTAAGTCTAAAGAGGTCTACGTCCCCTCTAACCTTATTTCTCTCCTATCTAGTGTTGGAGGATTGGAAGGGAGGTAGAGGTATAAGAACCCAAATAAAGTAGGTAGAAGTATGCCACCTCAAGATTATGAGAGATGGAGACAGGAGGATAACTGGGTTGTTGGCTGCAAGCCCAGCTCCAGGTTCAGTGAAATAGTCTGTCTCAAAGGAACAAGGTGAAGACTGATAGAACAGGACACCAATAACCCACTCTGGCCTCTACACAGGTATGTGTACACACACACACACACACACACACACACACACACACACACAAACACACACTAACGTACATACAAATAATTAAAATTAAAAAGAATAAAAGCCATCCTTATTAGATTTTAAAGAGCAAATTTAAGTTCCATGCCCTGGCATTTTCACTTCGGTTTTGGCACCACGGGCGCTAAGACGTTTTGATTTAATATTTCTATGTGGCAGGTGTCGCAGACTTCTCCCTCTGCGTTCACTAGAATCCCCTGCAGCTGGGGACGTTTTTGTTCATTTGTTTTGTTTTTGAGACAGGGTTTCTCTGTGTAGCAGCTCTGGCTGGCCTCGAACTCAAAGAGATCCTCCTGCCTCTGCCTCCCCAAGTACTGGGATTAAAATCTTGCACCACCACACTAGGCTGCTGGGAGAGTTTGAAATGGAGACAGTTTGGGTCTCCCTGTCATTTTCCTGAAGTAGAGTCAAATATTTCAGTCTGAAAACCCTGACAGTCCTGCTTAGCTCCTTACTACCCTCACATACATGACTTGTCCTCATTCGCGTACATTTTTACTAATACCTTCTATTACTGTTCTTCTTTTGTGACAAAAAGTAAACCTTTTATTGTCTACAATTACCCAGTGTGACTAAAATATAATTGAGCTGTATTTTTATTTTTACATTGGTGTTTGGCTACTAAAATAAAAAATGCTTCAGTCAAAATTCCTTGCTGATGTGCAATTCCTACTTCATGTAATTGAGGAAACTGAAGTTTACACATTTTTTTAAATTTTATGTATTATTGTTTGTATGTGATATGGGGGTGGTGCGCGCGTGCCATGATGCACATGTGGAACAGAGGACAGCCTATGGAGTCAGTTTTCTTCTTCTGCATTTACATAGCCCCCAGGAATCAAACTCAGGTCTTCAGGGTTGCACAGCGAGTGCCTTTGCCCATTCGGTGCTCTCACCAGCCTTGATTGAACCATATATAAAAGTGATTTATTATTTTTATTTATGTGTATGGCTATTTGCCTGCTGTATGTGTGTGTGTGTGTGTGTGTGTGTGTGTGTGTGTGTGTGTGTGTGTGTGTTACCCTTGGAGGCCAGAAGAAGTCATAGATGCCTTGAGGCTGGAGCTACGAACCTCTATAACTATTGAGCGCTCTCTCCACCCTGAATCTCCTGCTTTTAAATCAAGCTTCTGTAATTGACTGTGTAGATCCAATACCTTGAGTAATTAACTGCTTTTGTTGTTGTTTTCTTTGACACAGAGTCTCTTGTAATGTAGCCTGGTGTCATGTGGTTGAGGATGACCCTGAACTCCTGACTTTAGTACACCAGAGGCCTAGATTACACGGGATGTACAGACTACTCGGGTTCCATGTAACTGACCCACACTCTCAGCCTATGTTTTGTTTGTTGATGGTGAGGCTCACTAAGTAGTCCAGATCGCACTCACAATCCTCCTGCCTAAACCTCCTACATTCTGGAATTTCAGACAGCTTTTTTTGTTGTTGTTTTGGTTTTGGGGTTTTTTTTTGGGGGGGGGGAGTTGTTATTGTTGTTTTGGTTTGTTTTTTGGTTTCTCAAGACCGTGTTTCTCTGTGTAGCCTTGGCTGTCCTCAACTCACTTTGAAACCAGGATGGCCTTGAACTCATAGTGATCCACCTGCCTCTGCCTCCCTGAGTGCTGGGACTAAAGATGTGTGCAGCTGTCTCAAATTTTAAAATGAAGTTATTGAAGTCTAACAAGATAGAGGAAATGTTCCAGGACAGCCAAGGGTACACAGAGAAACCCTGTTCCAGGACAGCCAAGGCTACACAGAGAAACCCTGTTCCAGGACAGCCAAGGCTACACAGAGAAACCCTGTTCCAGGACAGCCAAGGCTACACAGAAAAACCCTGTCTCAGGGGAAAAAAAAAAAAAAGACAGAAAATGCCCTGTAGATCTGTAGTAACATAAAAGTTGAGTGACCTGCATTTTATCAGCCAGGAAAAAGAGACAAGAGAGCAATTCTAACTTTCTGAGATCAGAACCCAGACAGTCAGACTCCAGAGTCCACATGCTTATCAAGGTTGCTTACCCCTTCTGATACCCTGGATAACTTTGCAGAAACAGTATCTGCTCTGCTACAGCGCCACCATGGAGGCCAGCCTGGCCATTCTCCAGGGAGAAAGAGCGAAAAGGCAGTGTATCTGTATGAGTCAGCCCAGTTTCCAGGATCAGCATTTTCAGTAAAAATGAGGTAACATCTTCATCTCTGTGTTTCTCTTTTAACTGAAGAAGAATTGGGGATATGAGCATGCTGTTAAGACTTGGACCCTAAACAACATGTAAAGGACAGTGTTACAGTTGTTACACATCACTGTAAAAAGCCACACAGCCCTGATGAAGAGCATCCAACCTAATCATTCCAGACATTGTGGTTACATCTTTACTAGAGACCTTATATACCAACTTCCATCTTTTATGCATCTAACAATTTTATGTGTGAAATTATTCTAGTTCCCTATACGTAATATTAAAGTCACAAACTCTTTTCCATTAAGATGAATGCTGTTAAAACAAAATAACCCCCAGAACGTAGCAAATAGGCAAAGATGCGAAGAAACTGGAATTCTTGTGTTTGGTTGGTGGGCATGAAGACAATGCAACTGCTTCTCAAATAATTCAAAGTAGAGGTAGCATAAGACCCATGGGCGCCATTTTGGATATACTCTGAAGAGAACTTTATCTGTCCACTCATCTGTCTGAGACAGGATCTCATGTAGACTAGGCTAGCCTCAAACTTGCTTTGTATCTGAGGCTGGGATTACAAATGTGTGTCACCCTTACTCATAACAGCATTACATGTCCTGGATGAATGCAGCCTGTGTGCCCATAATATATGGATACATAAGCAAATTGTTATCCATGTCAAAATTAATTGAATAGTATTCCATCGTGGTGGGGAAAGAAACCTTGATACATACCATAACGGGAATGAATATGAAGATATCATGCTTTGTAAACAAATATTAAAAAGCTAGTTATAGGGGCTGGAGAGGTGGCTCAGGGTTAGGAGTACTAACTATTCTTCCATAGGAGCTGGGATCAATTCCCAGCAGCCACCAACACCCAATGGCAGCTCACAACAGACTGTAACTCCAGGATCTGATACCCTCCCACAGACATACATGCAGGCAAAACACCAATGCACATTTTTTTAAAAAGCTAGTTATAAATAAAATAAATTAAGCTAATTATAAAACACATAAATACTTTACAAGTCATTTACATGGAGGACCTAGAGTAAAAAGTTCATACAGACAGACAATGGCAGCTGATGTGGACTGAAGTCCGTAGGGAAATGGGAAATCATGGCTCTTTATGGGCAGAGAATTAGTTTGATGGTGATGAAAAGCATTCTGAAGACACAACAATATGAAAATCATTAACACTTTTGAACCATACTCTGCAAACTGTTAATAAATTTTGTGTTACATCTTACTGTTGTAAAAAGCTGTTATTTTCTAGTTTGGTGTACTGAAAATGCTTAGAAATAACAATGTGTTCTGACAGAGGGGTAATATCTAAAATATATAAAGAACTCAAATTAAACACCACCAAACCAAATAATCCAGTTAAAAAATGAGGTACAGAGCTAAACAGAATTCTCAACAGAGGAATCTGTAATGGCAGAGAAACACTTAAATGTTCAACGTTCCTATCCATCAGAGAAATGCAAATCAAAATGACTCTGAGATTCCATCTTACACCTGTCAAATGGCTAAGTCAAAAACTCAAGGGACAGAACATGCTGGAGAGGATGTAGAGATGGGAACACTCCTCCATTGCTGTTGAGAGTGCAAACTTGTACAACCACTTTGGAAATCAATCTGGCTCTTTCTCAGAAAATTGGGAATAGTGCTACCCCAAGAGCCAGCTATACCACTCCTGGGCATATACCTGAAAGATGCTCAACCATACAACAAGGACATTTGCTCAGCTATGTTCATAGCAGCTTTATTTGTAATAGCCAGAATCTGGGAACAACCTAGATGTCCCTCAGTCAAAGAATGAATAAAAAAACTGTGGTACATTTACACAATGCAATACTATTCAGCTATTAAAAGCAAGGAAATTTTGAAATTTGCAGGCAAATCAGTGGAACTAGAGATGATCATCCTGAATGAGATAACTCAGACCCAGAAAGACACACAAGGTATATACTCACTTATAAATGGATATTAGCCCAACATAGATGTCCTCTGAGAGACTCCGCCCAATGGGGAATCGGGACAGATACTGGGACTTGAAGCTGGACTCTAGACAGTACTGAGAGTGGTAGGGAAGAGTCGGGGGATGGAAGGTCTGGGAGGGAACAGGAGTTCCACAGGGAGACCATGAAGGTCTGGGCATAGGATGGCCTACACAAACTGATGCACCCAGTCAAGGACAGTGCATGCAGAGAACCAAGATCCCCTGTTCAGATGTAACCGATGGACTGCCGATTCTCCACGTGGGAGAGAGGGGGCACTGTTGTTGAGCCTCTGACATGCACTCCAGTGCCTGCTGCCGCTTGGCAAGACAGCCTAGTGTGCACACGAAGGAAGGGGATACAGGCTGTCCTGATGAGACCTAATAGGCTGTTACCAGAGGTCTAGGGAAGGGGAATAGGCAGAAGAGGGAGGGTGGGAGGGAATGGGAAGATAAGGAGCGTATAACAATCAGGATGTAATGTGAATAAATTATTAAAAATAAAATACACATTTAAAAATCCCAGGCGAAGGAGGGGAGTGCTGCAGAGACTAATGTACCAACCAAGTACTAAGCATGGTGTGGACCTAGACTCTCTGCTCAGATGAAATAGATAGGCAGCACATATCCTTGTGGGTCTCACATGTACTTGTACTCTGCCCCCCGCCAACATTGTTTACTTCCCCCTGGCAGGGCTGCCTTGCCAGGCCACAAAGGAAGAGGATACAGGCTTGATAGGTGGAGGTCAGATATTATGGGAGGAGGGCTCCCCCTGCGACTTACTATAAGATGCCATTCTTTGTATGGCATGAATGAAGACCTGCAGATGTCTTTCTTTGCTCATACAAATAGCAGAGAACTGGCCTTAATTGTTCTGTGCATCCCACATACCTCATACATTTATAATTTTAGGACTGTATAATGCTTGTGAGAAATTATATATTTTCAAAACAAAAGAACCAGACACTGATGCTGGATCAGACCTGACAGGATTCGTTCCTCTCATCATGCTGGATGCTGACATCCTGCATCCTTCATGTTCCAGCACCAAGTGCTTCAGTTGCCGTTTCTCATCAGAACAGGACAGCTCCCAGGACAGCTTCAAAGAAGTTTCTGATCCCATTGGTCCAGTACTTTATACTGTCCCATACAGAACTTCTAATAAGCCTGGAATTACTCAACATTTAGAAACTGGACCACAAATGCTATTCCTAGCTTGTTTAGCCATTTCTTCTCATTTTATTTGGGAATACAAAGGTATTATTCCTCCCAAATCTTCCCTTAAGGGGAGTTGGGTAGGTTTTGGGTTGCTTTCTTGGGCTATAGATGTTTATTTTCATTGGGGGTTGGTTTTAATTTACTATTGGTCTTATTCAGAGAGAAAACAAGGTTGGACTCAGGGCTGTCTCTCTTTTCCTTTATCTTTCTTTGTTAGGTTTAGAGATAGGGGTTGGAAAGAAAGATGGGGGAATATAGAAATATATAGGATGATAGGACAAAATGTAGATTATTGAGTCTACCCCCCAACTTAAGGCCTTAATTGTTGCTCACAAGGTTATTTTTAGCTCATTAGTACAGAAATTTGTATATTGATGTAAACTAAGTTTAATTTTGATACATTGGTATATAATTCAATTTTAAAATTATTCTTCCCACACATTATATGTATTCTATCCTAATATGAGGTATTGTGCCCACACAACTCAAGTAGAACACAAGGTTTACTTCCAATACTTTGAAAGTGGTATTGCAGGCTGTTTAGGATAAGTAAGCTATACAAGTTAATTCTTAGCTGAACAAATCATGGTCATGTCAACTACTAGTCTATTTATATTACAAGAATATACATCCTAGGTTTAACAGATAGATATGATTCTATAGATAAGGTAAAATGGATAAGGTCTTCAAAACTTCAGAGACCTACAGAATATGGCGTTTAAAGATGTTTTTTACTATTTTAAAGATTCATTGACAATAAGACAGGTTAACTCCTAGCAATACCCAGCCTACCTCAAAGAAGATGATGAGCATCAAAAAACCTACTTAAAGCTGGGCATGGTGGTATATGCCTTTTATCTGAGCGCTGGGAGACAGAGGGAGGCGGATTTTTGTGAGTTCGAAGCCAGCCTGGTCTACACAGTGAGTCCAGGATATCTAGGACTACACAGAGTCTCAAACAAACAAACAAACAAACAAAAATCAAAACAAAACCCTAAAACCTCCTTATGGAGATGGCTTTAAATTAGGCAAACCAACCACTGGGCAAAATGTCTTCGTTTTGGCCACTGACAGAATTCTGCCTAAAAATGGCCAAGCTTGGATGCAGGCAGCGTCAACGGCCAAACTCTGCTAAAACAGGGAAAGCAAGTCCTCAATAGTTCCTGCCTCACAAATATGTCTGTCAGATATACTGGGCCAGAAGGCTGAAGATGATGCTCCAATGTTATAAAGTTTTTTTGCTGTTCAGGCAGCAAACTGTCTCTGTCATTTTTTTCACTTTGGAAGCTGCTAACCTGCACTTCCTTCTCAAGTCTCCAATGGAGTTGAAGATCAGATAGTTTAGTTTTACAATTAAGCTTAGTTGTATAGGAGTTAAGGTTTTTAGATCTAGATAGACGTTTTAAGTTACGGAGATGAGATATGATAGATACTGATTTACATTCAGAATTTTAGACTCACCAAGATAGGAAAGATATTTTCTTCAAGGTTGCCAAATACAAATAGCCAAAACACTATGAATGTAACATTTATATAATTCCTGATTGTTTCATTGTTCTTCTTGCTGTATGTAGTTTATTTTATTTATGTGTAATAATATAAATTTATATGTAAAAAAGAATTAAAAAAGAAAGATGAAATAAAAATGAATAAATACATAAATACTGATGTGCACTGTGGTGTTAAAGCCATGGCCCAGTGGACAGACACATCACCCTGCTGATTCCAACCTCAAATACGAAACACACAAGACGGATTGAAGTGAGGTTGGTGTGTGCCAGAAAACAAGGAAACAACCTAGGTTCATTTAAATTGAAAATAAAGGTGCCAGGCATGATGGCACAGGCCTTTAATCCCAGCACTCGGGAGACAGAGCCAGGCAAATTGCTGTGAATTCGAGAACAGCTAGCTCTATAAAGTGAGTCCAGGACAGCCAAGGCTACACAGAGAAACCTTGCCTGGAAAAACAAAAAAAAAAAAATTTTTTTTTTTTTAAAAGAAAAAGAAAAGGACATGGAGACACCTTAAAAAGTCTTTTGTGAATGTAAAAGATATTTTCATAAAACATACTGTCAGGATCAGGTACTAGTGTTCCTTTAGGAATAAAACAGAAAGGGGACCCTTCAAGTACTTCTCTGGTGTCGTGCTCTTCCAAACACAGGCCTGGACCGTGCCTCTCCGTGGCAGTGTCACTTACACTGCACACGTGCCATGAAGACACTTGAGGAGCTATTCTTTCTTATTCACTGGTGGACCAGTTACTGAATTCAAAGCTTAAGTCTGAAAACCACACTGGATGATTTCTCATCGCTCCTTGGAGTTTTTTATTTTAGAATGATGGATGTTCTTCCCCTTTGATTATTAAAGAAAAGTGTTTTAGCTAGTGCTACAGTGGCAAAGCAGAACAAAGCCACTGCCAGATAGTACAAGAAAAGCAATAATATTATTGATATAAAATCTATATTCAAAGTCACATCTTTTCTGTTTTATCTTTCTTTAACAGAACAACTGATCCAAGACAGGTTTGCCATGTAAATCAGAGTCACCAACTCAAGCACATGGGAAGTTTTGCAGCTGGGTAGTCAGGGTGTTATGCAAAAATAGGTGGAGGAAACAACTCTCGCCACCAATCTGCTTTCATGTGATTTGATGTTGCCAGTCAGGTTGAATATGTATTCTCATCTTTTGAAAATTTGAAATTTCTTCAGGTTACTCAAAATAATTTAGTTTCTCTCTTTTTTCTGTAAATCTAAATCTTCGTGTTACTTCTAAAACAAGAAATATTATCACTGTATCAAGCTGATTTTCAGTTTGGCTTTGAGCTTTCCATACTGTTTTGGAGCTGTAGAAGACTGCTTTTGGGAAGAGGCAGAGTTTCGGGTAGCTTCTAACTTGCTACGTAGCTGAGGATAGTTTTTAACTACGGATGCTCCTTGCTTCTAGTTCCCAAATGCTAGATAGAATCACGAAATGCTCAACCACACCCAGCTAAAAATGTTCTTCTCCTTTCTACGAGGCCCTGGAACCCAACCCAAACTGTTGCATGTTTGGCAAGTGCTCTACAATTGAGCTACATCCCCAGCCATGGTAATGGACTTTTCAGGGGTCACCTAAATTAAAGGTGTGAAGCTATGACTTCAGAACCATTCAAGGATTTAAACACAGAGGGGCTGAAAAAGATACTGGGTCAGATAAGCAAACATCACACATTAAGACACAGACAGGTACTGAGGCATAGATTGCAATTATTCAATTTGCCCTTGATGATTTATTTATGCCCCTAAGAAAGAGTATTAATGTTGGGGGGGGGATGCTTGCGCACTGTGTATTCAGATGCTGATTTATGTACCCAGAGATCTGGTTGCAGTCCAGATGTGGGCATTGTCATTTCTATGAAGAATCTCCTGTCTCAATGTTGTGTAAAAATTGTTCTCCATCATCTCTGACTGGTTAATAAAGAACTGGACAGCCAATATCTAGGCAAGGAAGTCAGGGCTGGACTTCCAATCCCAGGGAGGGAGTCCCAAGAGGAGAGGGAGGAGAAGGCCCCAGGGCCATGAGGAGGTCTTCATGAGGGAGTGGCCATGAGGACAGAGATGGAACAGGAGTGGTCAGGGGAAGACTAGATGGCCAGTAATGGAGCACATGGCTGGGAAATAGTCCAGACCAGCAAAGACGTGCTACAATAGATGAGCATCTGCCCAGCTCAATGTTTTAAAGCTTATTATAAAATGCAATAGGTCTCCTCACTAGTCGTCCAGATCGCACTCACAACCTCCTGCCTAAACCTCCTACATTCTGGAATTTTTCAGGACAGTTTTTTGTTGTTTGTTTTGGCTTGTGGGGTTTTTTTTTGGTGGGGGGGGAGTGTGTATTGGTGTGGTTTGGTTTGGTTTTGGTTCTACAGAGACGTGTTCTCTCTGTGTAGCCTTGGCTGTCCTCAACTCACTTTGACCAGGTGGCCTTGAACCATCAGTATCCACCTGCCTCTGCCTCCCTGATGTGCTGGACTAAAGATGTGGCAGCTGTCTCAAATTTTAATGGAAGTTATTGAATCTAACAACATAGAGGAAATGGTTCCAGGACAGCCAGGGTACACAGAAGAGAACCCTTTCCAGGACAGCAAAGCTACACAGAGAACCCTGTTCAGGGAAGCCAAGGCTAACAGACGCAAACCCTGTTCCAGGACAGCCAAGGCTACACAGAAACAACCCGTCTCATGGGGAAAAAAAAAAAAAACAGAAACATGCACTGTAGATCTGTAGTGAAAATAAAGTTGAGTGACCTGCATTTTATCAGCCCAGGACAAAGAGCAGTGAGAGCACTTTTCTAACTGTTCTGAGGTCAGAACCCAGACAGTCAGCGCTCACAGATCCCCATGCATTCAAGGTTGCTTACCTCTGATACCCGGAATAACCTGCGGCGAAACAGTATCTGGCTCTGCTACAGCGCCACCAGGAGGCCAGCCTGGCCATTCCCAGGGAGAAAGAGCGAAAAAGGCAGTGTGATCTGTATGAGTCAGCCATTCAGGATCAGCATTTTCAGTAACAAATGATTGTAACATCTCATCTCTGTGTTTAATCTTTAAACTGAAGAAGAATTGGGGATATGAGCAGGCTGTTAAGACTTGGAACCAAACAACTGTAAAGGACAGTGTTTCAGTTTACACATCACTGTGTAAAAGACCACAACAGCCCTGAGTGAGAGCATCCAACCTAATCATTCCAGACATTGTGGTTACATCTTTACTAGAGACCTATATACCAACTTACATCTTTTAGCATCTAAACAATTTATGTGTGAATGATTCGATGTTCCCTATACGTAATATTAAATTCACAAACTCTTTCCAGTAAGATGGAATGCTCTGAAAACAAAATAAATCCCCAGAACGTAGCACATAGGCAAAGATGAAGAAACTCGAATTGTTGTGTTTGGTTGCGTGGGCAGAGAAAATGCAACTGCTTCTCAAATAATTCAAAGTAGAGGTTCGCTAAGACCCATGGGCGCCATTTTGGATTACTCGCTGAAGAGGAACGTATCTGTCACTCATCTGTTCTGAGACAGACAATTAGACTAGGCTGTAGCCTCAAACTTGCTTGTCTACTAGGCTGGGATACAAATGTGTTGTCCCCTTATCCATAACAGCACATGTCCTGGATGCATGAGCCTGTTGCCCATATTATGGATACATAAGCAATTGTTATCCATGTCAAAATTAATTGAATCAGTAGGCCATCGTTGGTGGGGAAAGAAACCTTGATACCTACACATAACGGAATATTGAATATGAAGATATCATGCTTTGTTAAACAAAATATTAAAAGGCTAGTTATATGGGCTGGAGAGGTGCTCAGGGTTAGGAGTACTAACATTCTTCCATAGGAGCTGGATCAATGTCCAGCAGCCACCAACACCAATGGCAGCTCACAAAACACTGTCTGTAACTCCAGATCTGATACCCCCTCCACAGACATATCATGCAGCAAACACCAATGCACATTTTTTAAAAAGCTAGTTATAAATAAAAATAAATTAAGCTATATTATAAAAACACATAACATACTTTACAAGTCATTTACTGGAGTGGACCAGAGTAAAACGCTTCAATACAGACAGACAATGGCAGCTGATGGTGGACATGAAGTCCGTAGGGACAATGGGAATCATGGCTCTTTATGGGCGAGAATTAGTTTGTGTGGATGGATGAAAAGCATTGAAGACACAACATATGATGAAAATTCATTAACACTTGACACCAGACTCTGGAAACGTTAATAAATTTTGTGTTACATCTTACTTTGTAAAAACTGTTATTTATCGTTTGGTGTACTGAAAAATGCTCTAGAATAACAAGGTTGTGACAAGGGGCTCAAATATCTAAATAGATAAAGACTCAATTAAACACCACCCAAACCAAAAATCCAGTTAAAAAATGAGGTACGAGCTAAACAGAATTCTCAACAGAGGATCTGTAATGGGCAGAGAAACACTTAAATGTTCAAAGTTCCATCCATCAGAGAAAGCCAAAATCAAAAGTACTCTGAGATTCCATCTTACACCTGGCTAAATGGCTAAGTCAAAACTCAGGGACAGGAACATGCTGGAGCAGGAATGTAGAAGAGGGAACCAACTCCTCCCTTAGTTGCGTGAGAGTGCAAAACTTGTTAAAACCACTTGAAATCAATCTGGTCTCTTTCGTCAGAAAATTGAGGGAATAGTGCTACGCCAAGAGCCATCATACCACTCGGGGCATTATCACCTGAAAGATGCTCAACCATCAACAAAGGACATTTTCTCAGCTAGTTCATAGCAGGCTTTATTTGTAATAGGCCAGAATATGGGAACAACCTAGATGTCCCTCAGATCAAGACTGAATAAAAAAACTGTGGTACATTACACAATGCAATCTATTCAGTATTAAAAGCAAGGAAATTTTGAAATTTGCAGGCCCAAATCAGTGGAACGAGAGATGATCATCCTGACATGAGATAACTCAGACCCGAAGCAACACAGGTATAACTCACTTATAAATGGATATTAGCCCAATCTAGATGGTGCCTTGAGCGACTACCGCCAATGGGGACATCGGCGACCAGGAGTACTGGGACTGAAGCTGGACTCTAGACAGTACTGAGAGTGGTAGGAAGGTCGGGGGATGGAAGTGCCTGGAGGAGGAACAGAGTTCCACAGGGAGACTCATGAAGTCTGGCATAGGATGGCCTACACACAACTGATGCACCCAGTCAAGGACCAGTGCATGAAGAAACCAAAGACCCCTGTTCAGTGTAAACCGATGCTGCCCGATTCTCCACGTGGGAGAGAGGGGGGCACTGTGTGAGCGCGACATGCACTCCAGTGCTGCGGCCGCTTGGCAAAGACACCATGTGCACCCGAAGGAAGGGGTACGGCTGTCCTGATGAGACCCTAATCAGGCTGTTTACCAGAGCTCGAGGGAGGGGCAAGGCAGAAAGAGGAGGGGGGAGGGAATGGAAGATAAGGAGCGGATAACAAATCAGGATGTACTTGAATAAATTATTAAAAATAAAATACCACATTAAAAATCCCGAGGCGAGAGGGGAGTGCGCAGAGACTAATGTACCACCAAGTACTAAGCATGTGTGGACTAGAACGCTGCTCAGATGATAAGAGGTACAGCACATATCCTTGTGGGTCTCCACATTACTTGTACCTCTGCCACACGCAACATTGTTTACTTCCCCCTGGAGCGGCTGCCTGCACGGCCATCAGAAGAGGATCACAGGCTTGTAGGTGGAGGTCAGATTTAGGAGGAGGGCTCCCCCTGCGACTTACTATACGGAGATGCCTTCCCTTGTATGGCATGAATGAAGACCGAGTATGTCTTTCTTTGCTCATCAACAAATGACAGAGAACTGGCCTAATTGTTTGCTGTGACATCCCACAATCAGCCTCAACATTATAATTTTAGGACTGTATAATGCTTGTGAGAATATAATGTTCAAAACAAAAGAACCAGACACTGATGCTGGATCAGACCTGACAGGATTCGTTCCTCTCTCATGCTGGATGATCGACATCTCTGCATCCTTCATGTTCAGCACCAAGTTGTTCAGTTGCCGTTTCTCCATCAGACAGGACAGCTCCGGACAGCTTCAAGGAAAAGTTTCTGATCCCATTGGTCCATTACGTTATACTGTCCCATACAGAACTTCTAATAAGCCTGGAATACTCAACATTAGAAAACTGGACACAAATGCTCTCCCTCGCTTGTTTTTAGCCATTTTTCTCATTTGTATTTGGAATGACAATAGTACTTATGTCCTCCCAAATCTTCCTTAAGGGGAGTGGTGGGTAGGTTTTGGGTTGCTTTCTGGCTTATAGAGTTTGATTTTCATTGGGGGTTGGTTTTACATTTACTATTGGTTATTATTCAGAGAGAAACAGGTTGGACTCAGGGCTGTCTCTCTTTTCCTCTTATCTTTCCTTTGTTAGTTTAGAGATAGGGGTTGGAAAGACAAGATGGGGGAATATAGAAATATAGTGATGATACGGGACCAAAATGTAGATTATTGAGTCTAAACCCCCAAACTAGATGCCTTAATTGTTGCTCACAAGGTATTTTAGCTCATAGTACAGAAAAAATGTGTGTAGTGAGTGGTGAACTAAGTTTAATTTGAACATTGGTATATAAATCAATTTTAAACTTATTCTCCCACACATATAGATGTCTACCTACTATGAGGTATTGTGCCCACACAACTCAGTAGAACACAAGGTTACGTTCCAATACTGGAAAGTGGTATTGCAGGCTGTTAGATAAGTAAGCTTACAAGTAATTCTTAGCGAACAAATCATGGTCATGCAACTACTATCTATTTATATTACAAGCAATCTACATCTAGGTTAACAGGATAGATATGATCTATATAATAGGGTTAAAATGGCATAGAGTCGTTCAAATCGTCAGAGACCTACAGCAATATGGCGTTTAAAGATGTTTTTTACTATTTTAAAGATTCATGACAATAAGACAGGTAACTCTCCTAGCAAACCCAGCCTACCCTCAAAGAGATGATGAGGCATCAGAAACTCTTAAAAGCGGGAACATGTTGTGATATGCCTTTATCTGAGCGCTGGGAGACAGAGGGAGGCGGATGTTTTTTGTTGAGTTTCGAAGCAGCCTGGTCACAAGTGAAGTCAGGATATCTAGGACTAACCGAGGTCTCAAGCAAACAAACAAACAAACAAACATAAAATCAACAAACCTAAAAACTGTCCTTATGGAGATGGCGTTTAAATTAGGCAAACCAACCACTGGGGCCAAAATGTCTTCGTTTTGGGCCTGACAGAATTCTGCCTAAAAATGGCAAGCCTTGGATGCAGGCAGCGTTTTTTCCAACGGCCAAAACCTCTGCTAAACAGGGAAAGCAAAAGTCTCAATAGTCCTGCCTCACAAATATGTTCTGTCAGATATACTGGGCGCAGAAGGCTGAAGATGATTGCTCCAATGTTTATAAAGTTTTTTGCGGTTCAAGGCAAATCTCCATGAATTCCAGGCCAGCCTGATCTACAGAGTAAGTTTCAGGACAGCTATGGGTACACAGAGAAACCTTAGAGCTTTTATTTCAGATTTTCAATTTAAGGACTGGGTATGGTCCATGGTGGAGCACAAAGGTCCAGGGTTCAATCTCCAACACACACACACACAACACACACACACACACACACACAACACACCACAGTCATCATTTTAGACAGTAGAACTGAAATGTCTTCAAGTTATATCTAAAACTTATCCAGAATGAGGGCTGAGGGTCATGACTCAGTAAAGCACTTGCCTAGAAAATGAGAGACCCCCTAAGTTCAAGTTCCAGCACCACCCAAAGAAAAAAAAAAATAAAAAATGAATAAGAGCTGGAGAGATGGCTCAGCAGGCACGAGCACTTGCTATACACGTATAAGGTCCTAAGTTCAGATCCCTGTACCCTAAAAAATGCTGGACCTTGTAGTGGAAGTTTTTGGTTTCTTTAAAAACTCAGTTATGTAAACTTTTGTTGTTGTTGTTGTTGTTGTTTTTTAATCCCAGTTGTGGGATATGGGGCTGCTTTAGTTTGTCCACAGCTGTTAACTATGATTGTCTTGTGCCCTGAGAGGGGCATGACCTTGCCAGCTGCACATAATTTAATTCTGAGGATTCTGAGAGGAGATAAGTGCCAGAGCCCAGAGGGGACAGGGGGCACTCAAAGGCAGAAGGCTGCTGCTGCTCATTCATCCTGCTGCTGCAGTTGCTGTTTGCTGGACTGCTGGATATCTTGACTACAAAGATTAGACTTGCCCCAAGGAACTAAGTCTAAAGAGGTCTACGTCCCCTCTAACCTTATTTCTCTCCTATCTAGTGTTGGAGGATTGGAAGGGAGGTAGAGGTATAAGAACCCAAATAAAGTAGGTAGAAGTATGCCACCTCAAGATTATGAGAGATGGAGACAGGAGGATAACTGGGTTGTTGGCTGCAAGCCCAGCTCCAGGTTCAGTGAAATAGTCTGTCTCAAAGGAACAAGGTGAAGACTGATAGAACAGGACACCAATAACCCACTCTGGCCTCTACACAGGTATGTGTACACACACACACACACACACACACACACACACACACACAAACACACACTAACGTACATACAAATAATTAAAATTAAAAAGAATAAAAGCCATCCTTATTAGATTTTAAAGAGCAAATTTAAGTTCCATGCCCTGGCATTTTCACTTCGGTTTTGGCACCACGGGCGCTAAGACGTTTTGATTTAATATTTCTATGTGGCAGGTGTCGCAGACTTCTCCCTCTGCGTTCACTAGAATCCCCTGCAGCTGGGGACGTTTTTGTTCATTTGTTTTGTTTTTGAGACAGGGTTTCTCTGTGTAGCAGCTCTGGCTGGCCTCGAACTCAAAGAGATCCTCCTGCCTCTGCCTCCCCAAGTACTGGGATTAAAATCTTGCACCACCACACTAGGCTGCTGGGAGAGTTTGAAATGGAGACAGTTTGGGTCTCCCTGTCATTTTCCTGAAGTAGAGTCAAATATTTCAGTCTGAAAACCCTGACAGTCCTGCTTAGCTCCTTACTACCCTCACATACATGACTTGTCCTCATTCGCGTACATTTTTACTAATACCTTCTATTACTGTTCTTCTTTTGTGACAAAAAGTAAACCTTTTATTGTCTACAATTACCCAGTGTGACTAAAATATAATTGAGCTGTATTTTTATTTTTACATTGGTGTTTGGATAATAAAATAAAAAATGCTTCAGTCAAAATTCCTTGCTGATGTGCAATTCCTACTTCATGTAATTGAGGAAACTGAAGTTTACACATTTTTTTAAATTTTATGTATTATTGTTTGTATGTGATATGGGGGTGGTGCGCGCGTGCCATGATGCACATGTGGAACAGAGGACAGCCTATGGAGTCAGTTTTCTTCTTCTGCATTTACATAGCCCCCAGGAATCAAACTCAGGTCTTCAGGGTTGCACAGCGAGTGCCTTTGCCCATTCGGTGCTCTCACCAGCCTTGATTGAACCATATATAAAAGTGATTTATTATTTTTATTTATGTGTATGGCTATTTGCCTGCTGTATGTGTGTGTGTGTGTGTGTGTGTGTGTGTGTGTGTGTGTGTGTGTTACCCTTGGAGGCCAGAAGAAGTCATAGATGCCTTGAGGCTGGAGCTACGAACCTCTATAACTATTGAGCGCTCTCCACCCTGAATCTCCTGCTTTTAAATCAAGCTTCTGTAATTGACTGTGTAGATCCAATACCTTGAGTAATTAACTGCTTTTGTTGTTGTTTTCTTTGACACAGAGTCTCTTGTAATGTAGCCTGGTGTCATGTGGTTGAGGATGACCCTGAACTCCTGACTTTAGTACACCAGAGGCCTAGATTACACGGGATGTACAGACTACTCGGGTTCCATGTAACTGACCCACACTCTCAGCCTATGTTTTGTTTGTTGATGGTGAGGCTCACTAAGTAGTCCAGATCGCACTCACAATCCTCCTGCCTAAACCTCCTACATTCTGGAATTTCAGACAGCTTTTTTGTTGTTGTTTTGGTTTTGGGGTTTTTTTTTGGGGGGGGGGAGTTGTTATTGTTGTTTTGGTTTGTTTTTTGGTTTCTCTCGACCGTGTTTCTCTGTGTAGCCTTGGCTGTCCTCAACTCACTTTGAAACCAGGATGGCCTTGAACTCATAGTG
Source organism: Acomys russatus (assembly GCF_903995435.1). Classification (NCBI taxonomy): domain Eukaryota; kingdom Metazoa; phylum Chordata; class Mammalia; order Rodentia; family Muridae; genus Acomys; species Acomys russatus. The sequence continues at coordinate 53,030,737 of NC_067162.1, read as the reverse complement.
ATCCACCTGCCTCTGCCTCCCTGAGTGCTGGGACTAAAGATGTGTGCAGCTGTCTCAAATTTTAAAATGAAGTTATTGAAGTCTAACAAGATAGAGGAAATGTTCCAGGACAGCCAAGGGTACACAGAGAAACCCTGTTCCAGGACAGCCAAGGCTACACAGAGAAACCCTGTTCCAGGACAGCCAAGGCTACACAGAGAAACCCTGTTCCAGGACAGCCAAGGCTACACAGAAAAACCCTGTCTCAGGGGAAAAAAAAAAAAAAGACAGAAAATGCCCTGTAGATCTGTAGTAACATAAAAGTTGAGTGACCTGCATTTTATCAGCCAGGAAAAAGAGACAAGAGAGCAATTCTAACTTTCTGAGATCAGAACCCAGACAGTCAGACTCCAGAGTCCACATGCTTATCAAGGTTGCTTACCCCTTCTGATACCCTGGATAACTTTGCAGAAACAGTATCTGCTCTGCTACAGCGCCACCATGGAGGCCAGCCTGGCCATTCTCCAGGGAGAAAGAGCGAAAAGGCAGTGTATCTGTATGAGTCAGCCCAGTTTCCAGGATCAGCATTTTCAGTAAAAATGAGGTAACATCTTCATCTCTGTGTTTCTCTTTTAACTGAAGAAGAATTGGGGATATGAGCATGCTGTTAAGACTTGGACCCTAAACAACATGTAAAGGACAGTGTTACAGTTGTTACACATCACTGTAAAAAGCCACACAGCCCTGATGAAGAGCATCCAACCTAATCATTCCAGACATTGTGGTTACATCTTTACTAGAGACCTTATATACCAACTTCCATCTTTTATGCATCTAACAATTTTATGTGTGAAATTATTCTAGTTCCCTATACGTAATATTAAAGTCACAAACTCTTTTCCATTAAGATGAATGCTGTTAAAACAAAATAACCCCCAGAACGTAGCAAATAGGCAAAGATGCGAAGAAACTGGAATTCTTGTGTTTGGTTGGTGGGCATGAAGACAATGCAACTGCTTCTCAAATAATTCAAAGTAGAGGTAGCATAAGACCCATGGGCGCCATTTTGGATATACTCTGAAGAGAACTTTATCTGTCCACTCATCTGTCTGAGACAGGATCTCATGTAGACTAGGCTAGCCTCAAACTTGCTTTGTATCTGAGGCTGGGATTACAAATGTGTGTCACCCTTACTCATAACAGCATTACATGTCCTGGATGAATGCAGCCTGTGTGCCCATAATATATGGATACATAAGCAAATTGTTATCCATGTCAAAATTAATTGAATAGTATTCCATCGTGGTGGGGAAAGAAACCTTGATACATACCATAACGGGAATGAATATGAAGATATCATGCTTTGTAAACAAATATTAAAAAGCTAGTTATAGGGGCTGGAGAGGTGGCTCAGGGTTAGGAGTACTAACTATTCTTCCATAGGAGCTGGGATCAATTCCCAGCAGCCACCCAACACCCAATGGCAGCTCACAACAGACTGTAACTCCAGGATCTGATACCCTCCCACAGACATACATGCAGGCAAAACACCAATGCACATTTTTTTAAAAAGCTAGTTATAAATAAAATAAATTAAGCTAATTATAAAACACATAAATACTTTACAAGTCATTTACATGGAGGACCTAGAGTAAAAAGTTCATACAGACAGACAATGGCAGCTGATGTGGACTGAAGTCCGTAGGGAAATGGGAAATCATGGCTCTTTATGGGCAGAGAATTAGTTTGATGGTGATGAAAAGCATTCTGAAGACACAACAATATGAAAATCATTAACACTTTTGAACCATACTCTGCAAACTGTTAATAAATTTTGTGTTACATCTTACTGTTGTAAAAAGCTGTTATTTTCTAGTTTGGTGTACTGAAAATGCTTAGAAATAACAATGTGTTCTGACAGAGGGGTAATATCTAAAATATATAAAACCAAATTAAACACCACCAAACCAAATAATCCAGTTAAAAAATGAGGTACAGAGCTAAACAGAATTCTCAACAGAGGAATCTGTAATGGCAGAGAAACACTTAAATGTTCAACGTTCCTATCCATCAGAGAAATGCAAATCAAAATGACTCTGAGATTCCATCTTACACCTGTCAAATGGCTAAGTCAAAAACTCAAGGGACAGAACATGCTGGAGAGGATGTAGAGATGGGAACACTCCTCCATTGCTGTTGAGAGTGCAAACTTGTACAACCACTTTGGAAATCAATCTGGCTCTTCTCAGAAAATTGGGAATAGTGCTACCCCAAGAGCCAGCTATACCACTCCTGGGCATATACCTGAAAGATGCTCAACCATACAACAAGGACATTTGCTCAGCTATGTTCATAGCAGCTTTATTTGTAATAGCCAGAATCTGGGAACAACCTAGATGTCCCTCAGTCAAAGAATGAATAAAAAAACTGTGGTACATTTACACAATGCAATACTATTCAGCTATTAAAAGCAAGGAAATTTTGAAATTTGCAGGCAAATCAGTGGAACTAGAGATGATCATCCTGAATGAGATAACTCAGACCCAGAAAGACACACAAGGTATATACTCACTTATAAATGGATATTAGCCCAACATAGATGTCCTCTGAGAGACTCCGCCCAATGGGGAATCGGGACAGATACTGGGACTTGAAGCTGGACTCTAGACAGTACTGAGAGTGGTAGGGAAGAGTCGGGGGATGGAAGGTCTGGGAGGGAACAGGAGTTCCACAGGGAGACCATGAAGGTCTGGGCATAGGATGGCCTACACAAACTGATGCACCCAGTCAAGGACAGTGCATGCAGAGAACCAAGATCCCCTGTTCAGATGTAACCGATGGACTGCCGATTCTCCACGTGGGAGAGAGGGGGCACTGTTGTTGAGCCTCTGACATGCACTCCAGTGCCTGCTGCCGCTTGGCAAGACAGCCTAGTGTGCACACGAAGGAAGGGGATACAGGCTGTCCTGATGAGACCTAATAGGCTGTTACCAGAGGTCTAGGGAAGGGGAATAGGCAGAAGAGGGAGGGTGGGAGGGAATGGGAAGATAAGGAGCGTATAACAATCAGGATGTAATGTGAATAAATTATTAAAAATAAAATACACATTTAAAAATCCCAGGCGAAGGAGGGGAGTGCTGCAGAGACTAATGTACCAACCAAGTACTAAGCATGGTGTGGACCTAGACTCTCTGCTCAGATGAAATAGATAGGCAGCACATATCCTTGTGGGTCTCACATGTACTTGTACTCTGCCCCCCGCCAACATTGTTTACTTCCCCCTGGCAGGGCTGCCTTGCCAGGCCACAAAGGAAGAGGATACAGGCTTGATAGGTGGAGGTCAGATATTATGGGAGGAGGGCTCCCCCTGCGACTTACTATAAGATGCCATTCTTTGTATGGCATGAATGAAGACCTGCAGATGTCTTTCTTTGCTCATACAAATAGCAGAGAACTGGCCTTAATTGTTCTGTGCATCCCACATACCTCATACATTTATAATTTTAGGACTGTATAATGCTTGTGAGAAATTATATATTTTCAAAACAAAAGAACCAGACACTGATGCTGGATCAGACCTGACAGGATTCGTTCCTCTCATCATGCTGGATGCTGACATCCTGCATCCTTCATGTTCCAGCACCAAGTGCTTCAGTTGCCGTTTCTCATCAGAACAGGACAGCTCCCAGGACAGCTTCAAAGAAAGTTTCTGATCCCATTGGTCCAGTACTTTATACTGTCCCATACAGAACTTCTAATAAGCCTGGAATTACTCAACATTTAGAAACTGGACCACAAATGCTATTCCTAGCTTGTTTAGCCATTTCTTCTCATTTTATTTGGGAATACAAGGTATTATTCCTCCAAATCTTCCCTTAAGGGGAGTTGGGTAGGTTTGGGTTGCTTTCTTGGGCTATAGATGTTTATTTTCATTGGGGGTTGGTTTTAATTTACTATTGGTCTTATTCAGAGAGAAAACAAGGTTGGACTCAGGGCTGTCTCTCTTTTCCTTTATCTTTCTTTGTTAGGTTTAGAGATAGGGGTTGGAAAGAAAGATGGGGGAATATAGAAATATATAGGATGATAGGACAAAATGTAGATTATTGAGTCTACCCCCCAACTTAAGGCCTTAATTGTTGCTCACAAGGTTATTTTTAGCTCATTAGTACAGAAATTTGTATATTGATGTAAACTAGTTTAATTTTGATACATTGGTATATAATTCAATTTTAAAATTATTCTTCCCACACATTATATGTATTCTATCCTAATATGAGGTATTGTGCCCACACAACTCAAGTAGAACACAAGGTTTACTTCCAATACTTTGAAAGTGGTATTGCAGGCTGTTTAGGATAAGTAAGCTATACAAGTTAATTCTTAGCTGAACAAATCATGGTCATGTCAACTACTAGTCTATTTATATTACAAGAATATACATCCTAGGTTTAACAGATAGATATGATTCTATAGATAAGGTAAAATGGATAAGGTCTTCAAAACTTCAGAGACCTACAGAATATGGCGTTTAAAGATGTTTTTTACTATTTTAAAGATTCATTGACAATAAGACAGGTTAACTCCTAGCAATACCCAGCCTACCTCAAAGAAGATGATGAGCATCAAAAAACCTACTTAAAGCTGGGCATGGTGGTATATGCCTTTTATCTGAGCGCTGGGAGACAGAGGGAGGCGGATTTTTGTGAGTTCGAAGCCAGCCTGGTCTACACAGTGAGTCCAGGATATCTAGGACTACACAGAGTCTCAAACAAACAAACAAACAAACAAAAATCAAAACAAAACCCTAAAACCTCCTTATGGAGATGGCTTTAAATTAGGCAAACCAACCACTGGGCAAAATGTCTTCGTTTTGGCCACTGACAGAATTCTGCCTAAAAATGGCCAAGCTTGGATGCAGGCAGCGTCAACGGCCAAACTCTGCTAAAACAGGGAAAGCAAGTCCTCAATAGTTCCTGCCTCACAAATATGTCTGTCAGATATACTGGGCCAGAAGGCTGAAGATGATGCTCCAATGTTATAAAGTTTTTTTGCTGTTCAGGCAGCAAACTGTCTCTGTCATTTTTTTTCACTTTGGAAGCTGCTAACCTGCACTTCCTTCTCAAGTCTCCAATGGAGTTGAAGATCAGATAGTTTAGTTTTACAATTAAGCTTAGTTGTATAGGAGTTAAGGTTTTTAGATCTAGATAGACGTTTTAAGTTACGGAGATGAGATATGATAGATACTGATTTACATTCAGAATTTTAGACTCACCAAGATAGGAAAGATATTTTCTTCAAGGTTGCCAAATACAAATAGCCAAAACACTATGAATGTAACATTTATATAATTCCTGATTGTTTCATTGTTCTTCTTGCTGTATGTAGTTTTTTATTTATGTGTAATAATATAAATTTATATGTAAAAAAGAATTAAAAAAGAAAGATGAAATAAAAATGAATAAATACATAAATACTGATGTGCACTGTGGTGTTAAAGCCATGGCCCAGTGGACAGACACATCACCCTGCTGATTCCAACCTCAAATACGAAACACACAAAGACGGATTGAAGTGAGGTTGGTGTGTGCCAGAAAACAAGGAAACAACCTAGGTTCATTTAAATTGAAAATAAAGGTGCCAGGCATGATGGCACAGGCCTTTAATCCCAGCACTCGGGAGACAGAGCCAGGCAAATTGCTGTGAATTCGAGAACAGCTAGCTCTATAAAGTGAGTCCAGGACAGCCAAGGCTACACAGAGAAACCTTGCCTGGAAAAACAAAAAAAAAAAATTTTTTTTTTTTAAAAGAAAAAGAAAAGGACATGGAGACACCTTAAAAAGTCTTTTGTGAATGTAAAAGATATTTTCATAAAACATACTGTCAGGATCAGGTACTAGTGTTCCTTTAGGAATAAAACAGAAAGGGGACCCTTCAAAGTACTTCTCTGGTGTCGTGCTCTTCCAAACACAGGCCTGGACCGTGCCTCTCCGTGGCAGTGTCACTTACACTGCACACGTGCCATGAAGACACTTGAGGAGCTATTCTTTCTTATTCACTGGTGGACCAGTTACTGAATTCAAAGCTTAAGTCTGAAAACCACACTGGATGATTTCTCATCGCTCCTTGGAGTTTTTTATTTTAGAATGATGGATGTTCTTCCCCTTTGATTATTAAAGAAAAGTGTTTTAGCTAGTGCTACAGTGGCAAAGCAGAACAAAGCCACTGCCAGATAGTACAAGAAAAGCAATAATATTATTGATATAAAATCTATATTCAAAGTCACATCTTTTCTGTTTTATCTTTCTTTAACAGAACAACTGATCCAAGACAGGTTTGCCATGTAAATCAGAGTCACCAACTCAAGCACATGGGAAGTTTTGCAGCTGGGTAGTCAGGGTGTTATGCAAAAATAGGTGGAGGAAACAACTCTCGCCACCAATCTGCTTTCATGTGATTTGATGTTGCCAGTCAGGTTGAATATGTATTCTCATCTTTTGAAAATTTGAAATTTCTTCAGGTTACTCAAAATAATTTAGTTTCTCTCTTTTTTCTGTAAATCTAAATCTTCGTGTTACTTCTAAAACAAGAAATATTATCACTGTATCAAGCTGATTTTCAGTTTGGCTTGAGCTTTCCATACTGTTTTGGAGCTGTAGAAGACTGCTTTTGGGAAGAGGCAGAGTTTCGGGTAGCTTCTAACTTGCTACGTAGCTGAGGATAGTTTTTAACTACGGATGCTCCTTGCTTCTAGTTCCCAAATGCTAGAATCACAGAAATGCTCAACCACACCCAGCTAAAAATGTTCTTCTCCTTTCTACGAGGCCCTGGAACCCAACCCAAACTGTTGCATGTTTGGCAAGTGCTCTACAATTGAGCTACATCCCCAGCCATGGTAATGGACTTTTCAGGGGTCACCTAAATTAAAGGTGTGAAGCTATGACTTCAGAACCATTCAAGGATTTAAACACAGAGGGGCTGAAAAAGATACTGGGTCAGATAAGCAAACATCACACATTAAGACACAGACAGGTACTGAGGCATAGATTGCAATTATTCAATTTGCCCTTGATGATTTATTTATGCCCCTAAGAAAGAGTATTAATGTTGGGGGGGGGATGCTTGCGCACTGTGTATTCAGATGCTGATTTATGTACCCAGAGATCTGGTTGCAGTCCAGATGTGGGCATTGTCATTTCTATGAAGAATCTCCTGTCTCAATGTTGTGTAAAAATTGTTCTCCATCATCTCTGACTGGTTAATAAAGAACTGGACAGCCAATATCTAGGCAAGGAAGTCAGGGCTGGACTTCCAATCCCAGGGAGGGAGTCCCAAGAGGAGAGGGAGGAGAAGGCCCCAGGGCCATGAGGAGGTCTTCATGAGGGAGTGGCCATGAGGACAGAGATGGAACAGGAGTGGTCAGGGGAAGACTAGATGGCCAGTAATGGAGCACATGGCTGGGAAATAGTCCAGACCAGCAAAGACGTGCTACAATAGATGAGCATCTGCCCAGCTCAATGTTTTAAAGCTTATTAATAAATGCAATAGGTCTCCATGTCTTCATTTGAGAGCTAGGACAGAAGTTTTAATCTTACACACTAGGAGCTGGAGAAACAGTTCATCAGTTAAGAATGCTGACTGCTGTCGCAGAGGACCCCGGTCCAGTTTCCAGCACCCACACCTCTAGTTAATTTCAGTTCCAGGGGACCCAATGCCACCTTTTGGCGTCTTCGGGCAACTGTATGTACATTGTACATACAAACTCACCCAGGTATACACACATACACAAATAAAAAGAAATAAGAAATAAATCTACACACACACACACTAAAAGCACTAAAATAAAGTCTGGGTATGTGGTTCCGTTGGAAGAGTGTTTGCCCCGCATGCACAAGACTGTCTGGGTTACATCCCAGCATTGCAGAAGCCAGGCTTGGTGACTCACATGTGTGACTCTAGCACTTGGAAGGTGGAGGCCAGAGGACCAGAAGCTCAGCGTGATTTTCAGCTGTGTAGCAAGTTTGAGAACAAGCTGGGCTCACAAAGACCTTGTCTCTGCAAAGATGGTGGCACATTCTTTATTGTTTTATTTAATCTTCAGAAATTAAAAACATCTCTCTCTGTCCCTCTCTCTCTTTCTCTCTCTCTCTCCTCTCTCCCTCCCTCTCTCTCTCTCTCTCTGTCTCTCTCTCTCCTCTCTCTTCTCTCTTCTCTCTCTCTCTCTCTCTCTCTCCCTCCCTCCCTCCCTCCCTCCCTCTCCCTCCCTCTCTCTCTCTCTCTCTCTCTCTCTCTCTCTCTCTCTCTCTGTCCCCCTGGGGTGCCTCTCGCCCTTTCTTCCTCTTCCCATGCTTCTCTAATAAATCTCTTCATATCAGAAAAAAAAAAAAAAAAACAATCAAGCAACTTTCAACCAATAACACTGAAGCCGTAATTATTGTAGCTCCCTGTATTGATAATGTTGTAGACGTTGGAGGTGGATAAGTCAGTCTACAGCTGAACACCCTGACATCATTCGTATCACCTGAGTTCCTGCCATCAAATCTGCAGCCTGACATTACCCTCAGTAGAAGACCAGGAGACATCGCTGCTTTCATTTCTGTTAAGGAACACAACACAGCACTAAGGGGACACAGTCTGGGCACTCTGTTCTATCTCACAGCTCCTCTCTACATTCCAGATTCTTACAAGCAGCAAAAACCAATGCCCTCCTTCCAAGAGAATGCCTAGACTATCACAGAGGGGCCTTCTTGGAGTGTGTCTCTGATTCCCCTCTTTCATTCACAGCTTTCTTTCCTAAGAGTTGGCTTGGTCAGCCGGGCATGGAGGTGCACACCTGTAATCCCAGCACTTGGGAGGCAGAGGCAGGCCGATCTCTGGGAGTTTTTTAGTGTCCATGTAACATATCTGGATCATATACATTCCTCATTACACTTTTTATTCCTGCCCTCCAAATTTGAAAATCAGAAGTGGTATTGAGCATCCTGGTTTTTAATTTCTTGGCATTTTATATGCATGAATGAATAAATTTAATTTTAAAACTAGGCTAAAGTATGTTTTTATTCTATTTGAAACACATAGCAAGAGCTGTCTGAGCGGTGGTGGCACATGCCTTTGAACTCAGCACTCGGGAGGTAGAGGCAGGCAGTTCTCTATGAGTTCAAGGCCATCTCGGTCTACAAAGTGAGTAAAAGATAGCTAGGGCTATTACATAGAGAAACCTTGTCTCAAAAAAGGAAAAGAACAAAAAGCAACAACAAAATACATTCACCATCCATTCATGTCAAAAATCTTAGTAAATCGTCTCAGAAGCCATCGACTTTCATTCTTTCCCAACAAATATCAAAGGGCCTCAGAAACCATGGGAACTACAAAGGTTCTGATACTGCAGTGTATACAAATTGTGAAATCACACATATTCTCATGTGAAATGTGAAAACAGTGTGGTCTAACGTTATGGGGGAAGTGCAATATGAATACATCAAGTTTTCATTCTCAAGAATCACTTTTAAATGTGGGGGCAAAACTGACAGCTTGTCGTTTGGGGGCCTTTTCTTTAGCCTGCCATTTGTGAGTGGGTGCCCACTGCAGGGAAAAGAGCAAAGAAACTCCCAGTCTTCCTAACCCTCATCCGGCGTCCCTCGCTTCTTCACCCAGTCCTCTTCCAAGTATCTGGAAGTAAAAATCTAGAGATTCTGGATCGTTTCCTCACATTCCTTATGATGCATAGTTTTTCGAAACAGGTGTTCTTTTACTTCAGCACAACTGGCAGAAGCAATGCTTTCGCTTGCTATCCTTTTTTCTTTTTCTTTTCTTTTCTTTTTTCTTTTTCTTTTTCTTTTTTTTTTTTGGTCTTTTCTTTTTTAAAGACAGGATCTCAAGAAACCCAGGCTGGCCTCAAACCCCAGGTCTGTCTTCTCGTGTGGGGGGGGGGGGGGGGGAGGAGATTGGTCTGTTCAGATTAGAGCCTAAACAAATAGAAATCCCAAGCCAAATCTGCATTGTCTGTGGTTTTATATGCCATGAATCTTGTCTTCTATTTCACCAAATCCTTTCTATCTATTTTTTCTCTTGAGCTACCAGGTTGCTGATAGGCTAAATCAGTTATCCTGTAGAAATATTTGTTTCAAGTATGCAACTTGAAGGCTAAATAGGTATAAAGTCTCATGGAAGGAAACACTTGAATCCCTAAAGGATTTTATTACCTCCCATGAAATTAGTCCATAGGGTACTTATTTCATTCCAGTTTACAAATGAAATGAAATCAAATAGGTCCCTTGTGAATTCGCTGAACGTATTTTACTTTCCTGTGTAATAAGATTTGTCCTTTGAGAGAACCATGCAGAAGTCTTTTGTTTTGTTTTTTCATTGATGCACTATTACTGGGGCTCCTACAATGTTCAGATTTTAGTGAACTGGCCATTTAAGCTGGGAGTGACCTGGTTCTGAATCTTCTCCCTTTATTTTTCTCCCCTTACTTATACATTTGCTTAAAGGTCTTACTATGTAGCCCAGGCTGGACTTAAACCTCCCCAGTGCTGTGATTACTGGTATGCATTGCCATGCATAGCTCATTCTAACCTTTATGTTATAGCTAGTCCTGATCACAGCTCTCACCCCTTTAAACTGGATACATCAGAACTTGCTGGGCACCTTTCTTATATTATTAAATCTTCAAGGTATACATTGCCAGGCTCATTTTATAGAAGTGCTCCAATCCAGGGCCAGTGCAATCACCCAGTGGTTAGAAGCACTAGCTGCCAGGCCTGATGGCAGAAGTTGGAATCCCAAAAGACATTGTGGAAGAAAACTGACTTCTGAAAGTTGACTTCTGACCTCCACACACAATGATGAGGTGTTCTGGCATGTGTGTGAGCACACGCATAATCATAAATTAAATAAATAAATGTGATTAAAAGTGTAGACACTATCAGCAGGCAACGCCTTTAATCCCAGCACTCGGGAGACAGAGGCAGGTGAGTTTTAAGGCCAGCCTGGTCTACAGTGCGAGTTCAGGACAGCCAAGGCTACACAGAGAAACCCTGTCTTGAAAAACCCAAACCAAAAACAACAACAACAACAAAGTGTAAATACTCTAACATTTATCTGTGTAACTGGATTTTGTTTATTTACTCTGAAAGAGTCTCATGTATGCCAGACTGGCCTTAAACTCACTGCTTACGGGAGGATGATCTTTGACTTGTCATTTGTATTAGGTCTCAAACTAAGTAATATATCAAAATTATGGGTTTTAAAAAGATTTTTTTAATTTATTCTTTGAAACTTTCAGGCACTCCTGATTCCCTGTAACTGGCCATGTTCAGTCTGAATTCTTCCAGATGCCCCAGGCTGTTCTCTTCCTCAGATCTACAACAAACCTTCTTTTCAACCATACCTTGGAAGCAACATTTCCTCATTTTTTCATTCAGTTTTTTTTTGGCCTGAAACTGGCTCAGTAGACCAATCTGGCCTTGAACTCAGAGATCTGCCTGCTTCTGCGTCCCTCGTGCTGGGATCAAGGTCCTTCACCATCACACCCAGCCTGACCTTCAACTTACCCTCTGCCTTTCTTCTCTCATAAGAGCGTCTTCTGAGATGCTGCTCTAACTTCCATCTTGTTCCTTTAATGTTCCCTTCCTCTGCCCAAGTTGTCTTAGAAACTGGAATCTTCTCTGCTCTCACTATGCCAACTCTCTACGCACTGAAGATGTAGCTGCCTGAGGCCCTTACACGGCTCCTTTGCTCTGTTTTCTTCCACACTACACTCTGTGCTGATCCCAATCTCACCAAGTCAATCGGTTTGAACTTTTTGTTTGATTTCAATATCTCTTTTTTCCACCTTATTTCTCTATGGAATTTCAATTGGGAATTTTTGTTTGTTTGTTTGTTTTAATTGCTTCAGATTTTTTTTCTGCTTCAGATTTGACAAAACTATTATTTATTCCTTTTTCTTTCCCTCTCCACCTCCTGCTCCTGCTGAGATGTTGCCTGGTTTGGCCTTGAGCTCACTAGGCCACAAAGGATAACCTGAAACTCCTGACCCTTCTGTCCTGCATCTGCCTTCAGAGTGCGGGGATGGTAAGTATTCACCCCTGTATCTAGCTCATTTTTTGCAGCTGTTGCTGTTTTGTTTTTGTTTTTGTTTTTCAAGACAGGGTGTGTCTGTGTAGCCGTGGCTGTCCTGGACTTTGTAGACCAGGTCGGCCTCAAAGTCAGAGATCCACCTGCCTCTGCATCCCGAGTGCTGGGATTAAAGGCGTGTGCCACCACTGCCTGGCCTGTCAAAATGTTTTTAATAGTTACATTGAATAAAGTTTGTTATAAACTCAGATTTACACGAACCCAGCTTTGAACGTTCACCCTACAGTTCTGGTGAGTGGTGTTGGTACCAAGTCACCTCACTCAAAGCTCCTGTCATCAGACAATTCCTGTTAAACTTTGTCTCAGTTTGGAAGTGTAGTTGGCACCTCCCCTGTGGTTTGTGAATAAGAGAAGCACCCTGGGGCATCGGGATTAAAACACCCAGATGTATAAAAGAGCTGGGCCTTGTGGGAAGACTCTGGTGAGTGAAGCTGTGATTCAGCAGCAAGCCCAGACTAGTGAATAAAATAGCCCGGGGTTATCTATCATTCCGAGGCGTTCCCTTCCCAGTCCCCATCTCATCCCTGAAGGTCAATGGGTGACACTTCAAGGAATGACGCAATAGGGTTATTACACAGCTGGCTTAAACCAAGCTTTCTCATTCAGCTAGGTAGTAAAGAGAGAGTTAGTAACTGGACCGTGGTGGAAATCTGATCATAGCACACTCACTTCTTTTAGTCAGACAAGCTCATGAGTATTCAGCTTATTTTTAGGAAAGTGCTGGGGTCATGCTTATGCAGAAGAAATGAGCAGCAGACTGAGCCCAGAATGGACAGGCCTTTGGTATGAGTCATGGCTCTGCTCAGCCTACTCACTCACCTTTTAGAACAGCATTTTAAAAATGGGAGTTCTGGGACTTGCACCCCAAGGAACGTTTGAGCTGCTGAGACAGGTCTCAGACAGGAAGTGAGCCAAGATGAGGTGTGTGTCTTCCCACCCTACTGTCTCTGCATCCCTCTCCCTGGCTTAGGCCTGAGTTCATGACAGGCAGAAAGCACTGACTTGGCTTTTCCCTCTGAGATAGTCTCATGTAGCTCCGACCTGCCTCAAGCTGGTTATATAACTGAGGACAAACTTGACCTTCTGATTCTCCTCCTTCACCTCCCATGCTCTGGGCTCTAGGTGTGTGCATCATGTTCCGCTTACGCTACACTAGAAATGGACAACTCCAGAGGCTTAGTGCACGCTAGGCATGAGCAGCACTCTGCCAACTGAACCTCTAGCCCTCAGTTTTCACTTTTTTTTTTGTTAATGACAATATTACATGATTCAAATTATAGGGTCGGGCTGGAGAGATGGCTCAGAGGTTAAGGGCACTGACTGCTCCTCCAGAGGTCCTGAGTTCAATTCCCAGCAGCCACATAGTGGCTCATAGCCATCTATAGTATCATCTGATGCCTCTTCTGGCCTGCAGGTGTATCTGCAGCCAGAGCACTGTATATGTAATAATAAATAAATAAATCTTTGAGGCAGGTGCCCTGGTGGCCTGCCTGGGGCAGGTTTAGCCCTGGGTTCCATGGCCATATCCATGTCCAGCATGGAATGAACCAAGTGTGCTGGTGCAAGTTAGTAATCCCAGCAACAGGATCAGAAATTCAAGGCTACCTATGGTTTTATAATAGCACTTAAGGACAATGCTCTAAGAATCTCTGTGGTTTCTTATTTCTTCTCCTCGGTAAGAGGTTGGAACTGGCAGTTCCTGAGACCCCCACCCCCCCACCCCACGATTTTGTCTGTGCAGCAGAATGTGCAGTTTTAAACACAATGTTCTGTCTTCCAGGGAACTGCACTCTAGCCTTGTCCATATTTGCAAAAAGAAACTATCACCTTTCATCCTGCCTCCCTCCTCCCAGTCCTCCTCAATAGCTTCCTTCTTCCCTCCCTTCCTCCCTCTCCCTCCTTCCTTCCTCCTCCCTTCCTCCCTCTCCTTCCTCCGTTTTCCCCCTCTTGCTCCCTCTTTCTCCTTCCTCTCCTTCCCTCCCCCCTCTCCTTCACCCTCCATAGAGTCTTGTTATGTAGTCAGAGTGTTCTCAAATGCTCCTTCCTGCCTCAGCTTCGGTAGCATTTGTACCCCAAGCTGCCACCCTACCCTTCCCTAGTTTGTGAGGGGGCCATGCTTTCTCTCATGCAGTCCTAAATTCTAAAGACTGACCTCTGCACACACTCAACCCCTTTCGTTCAGCCCTAACTCACTTGGGAGAAAGTGTGTTTCTGTGGAGAGAAAATGCACCTGCTGGCGGGGTGGGGGGTGACAAGAAGACCACACGGAGGGGTGCCCCACTCATCATTCTGCTGTGACCCCTTAGGTGCCATGAAACTCTTAGTGACCTGGGGAAAAGCGCATGCCACCCATTTCATTCTGGGCAGCACTTAGCACACTCACCTCTACTTTCTGCCTGAGCAGCTAGCAGTAGGAACCTTGAATGGGCAGCCAAGCCTGCTAACACCAGCCTGGGTGCTTTCCCAGGATCCCCCCAACTTTGCAATTCTATGAATGGCAATATTTGTTTCCAATCTAGTCCCTTTGAGAAAAAAAAGAAAAGGAAAAAGAAAAAGAAAGAAAGAAGGAAGGAAAGAAGAAAGAAAGAAAAGGACTCTTATTAAACTATATTACCTTAGACACAAATACACAGAAAGATTCTTATAATTTTATTTTTATAAAGTTAAAATGCATATCTTTGTATTTTAACCAAGCTCACTAGAATATATCTAATTGCTTATATGTAACTATTAATAAGAAAGAAAATTTAGCCTGGAAAATTCCGACCTGAACAACAGACATGCACAGAGGTAGGTGTGGCCCAGGAACCAGCGATAAGGCCCAGGCTAGTTAGCAATATCTCAGTCCCAACTTAATCACAACCACACTGGCTGAGCTCGCCATGAGCAGAGCTTCCTGCATAGTGTGCAGGCTGTGACTGTATCAGGAAATAAAACATGTGCAGTTATATTTTCTGGCCAGTCTAGCTTTTTGTTTAAATATTCATAGTGACTATGAGGTCAGTGACAAGGCCAAAGGTGAGAAAATGCATTAATTATTTTCTCAAGCACAGGGTAGAGAGGCCAGATGTTTCCTTTCTAACCAGGAAACAAGGGCTAGAAAGATTCTACCATATAAAGAGTCTCAGTAATTCTTTCACCAGTATCTAAGGCGGTCCCCAAGTTTTGCAAAGGCACAGCACTCAGTCTTCCCACAACAGTGACTGGCACATGAGGGATGCCTGGTAAATAATAAGCAAATGTATTAAGAAGGCAGTTCTGATAAACAATTTTTTTTTTCAAGAGACAGAGTTTCTCTGGGTAGCCTTGGTTGTCCTGGACTTGCTTTGTAGATCAGGCTGGCTTCGAACTCTCAGAGATCTGCCTGCCTCTGCCTCCCGAGTGCTGGGATTAAAGGCATATACCACCCCACCTGGCTCAGTTCTGGAAATCTAAAGCTATCTGCTTAAAGTAGTCATTCAGAAAGAAAAAAGAAAGAGAAAGAAAGAAAGAAAGAAAAAAGGAAGGAAGGAAAAGAAAAACCAAAACTGAATTATAAACTCATAAGGCAGACACTGGCTCTTTAAAGAATCTGACAATATTGCCAGTAAATGTTAAAATAAATTGGCCAAGAGTTGTTCTAGTTGGGTGTGTGGGACTACTAGGTTTAAAACGTATGTATGTAGCCAAGTACAAGGGCTCAGGCTTGTAATCCCAGGGTTTGGGAGACTGCAACAGAAGGGTCCGAGGCCATCTAGTTTACTTAATGAGACTCAATCCAAACAAACAAATGGAAAAGGAAGAAGGGGAAGAGGAAGGGAAAGGGAGGGAAAGAAAATATAAATGGCATCAGTGCTAGGCATGGGCTTAGTTGGTAGAGTGCTTGTCTAGCCTTTAATATCCTCTGCACCAAAACAGAACAACAACAAAAAAGCCAGGTGTGGTGGTGCACGCCTTTAATCCCAGCACTCAGGAGGCAGAGGCAAGCAGATCTCTGTGAGTTCGAGGCCAGCCTGGTCTACAAAGTGAGTCTAGGACAGCCAAGGCTACACAGAAAAACCCTGTCTCAAAAATTCTAAAAAACAAAACCAAAAACAAACAAACAACAACAATAAAACCCCAAATCAAACCAACCAACCAACAACATATTGGGTATGGTAGGTCATGCCTGTAATCCTAGTCCTTAGGAGGCCTAGGCAAGGAGGATCAGAAATTCAGGGTCACATCAGCCACACAGTGAGTTTGAGGAATCTGAGCTAGAGACCTCGTCTCAAAACCAACCAACCAATCAAGCAACAACACCACATTAATTATTCCAAATCTAGTGTTTAAAAACTCATGGTGGCACACGCCTGTAATCCCAGTACTCAGGGAGGCAGAGGCAGGCAGATCTTTAAGTTTGAGGCCAGCCTGGTCTACAAAGAGAGCGCAGGGCAGCCAAGGCGACACCGAGAAACTCTTATTTGAAAAACCAAACCAACCAAACAAACAAACAAAAACCCCTCATCTGTTCATTCGTTGATGGTTGGCATGTGCCAAACATAAAGTTATCCTTAACAGTAAATGATAAAAACTATTTCAGTTAGGCCACAGCGTACTGAAGGAGACTCCCTATAGGTGACAGCTCTAGGCTGGAGAATGTGGTTCATTCGGGTAGTGAAGAAGGCTGAGGACATGTAGAAGAGTATAGCTTGAGAACGGGGTGGACATGGGGGTTACACCTCATGGTAGGACACTTGCCCACAAGTGCTGGGTCCTGGGTCCATTCCTAACAACCCACCTAGCTCAGGGCGGCCTTGTACTTGATATGTAGATGAGAACTTTGAATTCCTGCTCCTCTGCCTCCTCAGTGCTGGTGTGGTAAGCAGTTTCATACAAGCGCCCCACCAACTGACCCCCATCCTCACCCCTATTCCTTATTGTTGAAGCCTAGTAACTGAGTCCAGACAGGACGAGCATGAGGAGGGATGCTGCTTAGTCAGGACTGTAGAAATGAAAACAAGACTGACTTGTGCCTCTATTATAGTCTTCATAGAAGCCATGGAGGGGTGCAGTTTGGTGGTTTGTTTCCCATAGCTTGCTCAGCCTGTTTTCTTATAGAACCCAGGACCACCAACCCAGAGATGGCACCACCTGCCAAGAGTTGGACCCTTCCCTGTCAATCAGTAATTAAGAAAATGTGGTACATGCTTTCCTGGAGGCAATTTAGTCAAGGTTCCTTCCTCATATGACTTTAGTGTGTGTCAAGTGGACATAAGACTATTCAACCCAATCACAGTAACATAGAAATAACTAAAAAAGCCGGAAATAACAGAGGGGTGCAGATCCTAAAGATCTGTATATGGGTTTCCAAGCCAACCTTCTGGGTCACATGGCTAGGTGCCTCAGCAGTCCCAGCCTGGTGGGGAAACACAGTTGGTCCTTTGTCAACAATGGAAGCCTAGAAATGCTGGCTCTAATAATTGGAAAGGAATTAGAGATGGAGTAAATAAACTCATCAATTGAGAATAAAGCGAATTATCATCCTTCAGTCACAAACTCTTTTATTCTGGGCTGCTACCAGAAGATGTGGCCCACAGTCTGGGTTGGTCTTTCCACATCCATTAGGGAAATCAGAACAACCTTTCAGCTGAGGCTTCCCATGTGTTTGGGCCTGAGGCACAAATCAGCAGAATGGAGAGGTAGAGATGGACACGTCTGACAAACTGTGCCATGTAGACTTCTCAGGGCCCCAGTGACCCTTGGCAATGCCTGGAC
Organism: Acomys russatus; assembly: GCF_903995435.1. Lineage (NCBI taxonomy): Eukaryota > Metazoa > Chordata > Mammalia > Rodentia > Muridae > Acomys > Acomys russatus. Next base: position 53,012,887 of record NC_067162.1, on the reverse strand, counting down.
TTGCTTATGTGTTCCATGTCAGTGCCATGTTTTTGCCATAAGAATGACAATTTAGTAGGGTTTGGAGGTGATGATGGGGCCTAGCCTAATTGATGGGGTGTTTGCCGGGCATGCAGGAAGCCCCGAGTCCCACTCCCAGCACCTCAGAAAACTGGGTGTGGTGGTAAATGCTTATAACCCCAGAACTCAAGAGGTGGAGGCAGAAGGATCAGGAACTCAAGGCCATCTTTTACTACACAGTGAGTAGAGGCCAGCTTGGGCTCTAGAAGACCCTGTTTATTTTGTTTTGTTTGTTTTTTAGTTTGTGTTTTTGTTGGTTTGGTTGGTTTTGGTTTTTCAAGACTGGGTCTCACTGTGTCTTGGAGTCGCTTCGTAGACCAGGCTGGCCTCAAACTCACAGAAGTTTGCCTGCCTCTGCCTCCCAAGCACCACTGTGCCCTGTGGTTTTTGTTTTGTTTTGAGGAAATGTCTCACTGTATAGCCCTGGACTGTAGCTTGTTACATGGACCAAGCTGTTCCAGAACTCACTCTGTAGACCAGGCTGGTCTTGAACTCACAGAAATCCACCTACTTCTGCTTCCCAAGTGCTGGGATGAAAGGCATGGGCCATCATGCCCAGCTAACCCTGATTTTAAAAAAATTAATGGGCCATGGTGGGCATAGTGGTGTATGCCTTTAATACCAACACTCTCTAGGAGGCAGAGGCAGCTGGATCTTGGTGAGGTAGAGGCCATAGTGAATTCCAGGCCAGCCAGGGTTATACATTGAGACCCTATCTCAAAATACTTTTTAAAAATTAAATTAACATTAAAAATAAAAATCAAACCAAACCCATGAAAACTGGTCTAATGAAGATCTACCAAGAGAGGTATGGAAGTTGTTAGGAAACTCCCTGTACCAATGGACTCTGGGCAGATTTCTCTTTCTTCGGTGTCTAGCAGGCAAATTAAAGTTGTAAAAGAACACTACAGACTGGGGGATTTGTAAACAGAAATGTTTTGTCTATAGGGTGGTTAGGTTGTCCAGTGAGGGCTTCCAAGGTGGCACCTGTTATTGCATCCTTAAAATCAAGAGGAGCACTGTGTCCTCGCATTGTAGAAAGTAGAAGAAGACGATACCAGACTGAAGTCCATGACCTTGGGCTTTAATCCTGTTATTGAGCAGCGGCCTTTCTGACTAAATCACCTCTCTTCCTGCCATTCCTCTCACCATCAAGCTGGGAACCCCAAAGATCTGAAGGGACATGTTGGAGTAACTGGGGGGCCCAAGGAGGTCTGGCCACTCTTTCCGTCTGCATGCTTTACTAAGTAGTCTCAAGATTGCTTAGAAAGAGGCAAAAGCCTGCAGACATGGGCACCAAAGGCACAGTAGACAGTGCTTACACCTCACGCCCAAGCCAGGTTCGGGCAGCTACCTTTTGTCTTTCACTGAGAGGGTCTCCTGTAGCCCAGGCTGGCTGCAACTCCCCACGTAGCTGGTGATGACTTCCAACTCCTGCCTTTGCTTCTCCAACGGAGTGCTGGGATTACAGACATGTGCTGTTGTGTCTGTTTTATGTGGTGCTGGGGATCAGACTTTGTGCTTCATACAAGCTAAGCAAGCACTCTACCACCTGAGCCATATCTCTAGCTCCTTTCCTCTCATTTTAATGGAACCTAAGACTAAGTCTTGGGCTTATTCTAGTTAGCAGTTTAAATTCTTCTTATTAAACACTCATAATTTATTATCCTCTGGTAATAATAGAGTATGTATGGTAGACAGCATTGTGTGATGGAAACATTTAAAAGCTAAGAATATACTTTTTCCCAGGAAGTTTGAAAAGCTTTACACTACAGAAGACTTAATAGAGTGTTAGAACCCACCAGAGATGGCGCTGACTTTATGACTGGAAAGCAAGGGCTGTATGCTGTGTCTGCCTATGTTAACAGAAATGATCACTAGGAATAAATGGAAACACTTTATTGTCTTTCCCACACAATCTCTACCTCTTGCAACTTGCCTGTGATCCCAGCACCCAGGAGAAGGAATCGGAAGGTTCCAAAGTTCAAGACCATCCTCAACTACATAGTGAATTTGATACCAGCCTGAGCTATGGAGACTGGCTCTAAAACAAAACCAACCAAAAAACCAGCATTTCATCCTGTCATCTAGGCTATCTCATGTGTGACCTGTACCTGAGTTCGTTTTATACCTTTTAGCCATGCATCTTAGACATAGAGAATTTGTTCGGGATCATAAGCTAGATTTTCCTTATTATTTTTATTTTAGTTAGTATCTCACTCTGTAGCCCACCCTGATCTGGAACTTGTAGTGTGAGCCTAGGCTGGTTTCGATCCTTAGCCTCCTTGCTACAACTGCCTAGAGACTAGCAACTTTCCAGCTGAGTGTTCTATTTAGAAATATATATAATTTATGTGGGCGTGGGGGAAGCAGGCTGGGGCATATAGCTCAGGGCACTTGTCTAGCACATACGGGGACATGGGTGCACTCTAGACACTGGATAAGAAAAGAAAAAAAAAAGGAAAGAAAATATCAAATAAAGATAATAATGTCAACCTTTCTTTTTCTTTCTTTCTTTCTTTCTTTTTTTTTCCCCCAAGGGTTTCTCTTGGATTCACTTCATAGACCTCAGAACGCACCGAGATATCTGTCTCTGCCAAGTGCTGGGATTACACACATGAGCCACCATGCCTGGCAAAGATCTATCTTTCTTTCTTTCTTTCTTCTTTTTTGATTTGTCAACCTTTCATTTTTAAGGTCGTGGAAAGCCTCTTGCATCAGTTTTACCAAATTTTAGTTACTGTTCACCGCCCCCTGGCAGTTAGGTTTTCTGAGTGTGCTGACATTTGCGAGGTTCCCCTTTCTAGTCTCCCTTCGTCATAGTCCCTCCAGTTAACAGAATACCTTCGGCCCAGGGCAGACTTCCTCCTCACCCTGGGGCCCCGAGTCTCCTTCGGATGGCAGCTGGCTCGGCTTCTCTATCTGCAGCTTCTTCGTCTTCCCGTCCCCCCTCCCCCTCCATCAGGCTGTTTTCTTTCTATATATGGTAATACTGCTCACCAGCATACGCCGCTAGCTTCCCGGGAAGACTGGAAAGTGACATCATCCTAACATAAACTTTCTGACACAGGCGTAGTCTTCTTTGTTAAGGTGGTAGCTGTAGCGGGCCGGCTTGTTGCTGCTCTTGAGCTGTGCTAAGGAGCGAGTGGCCGGAGCTGCGGAGCCAGCCCAGCAGGAGCCTTGGAGCACAGTGAGGATGCCTCAAGGGCTGCAAGGCGCTCTCATTCCAGCCAGTTCCTGGCCGCTCAGCCAGTTGAGATGTCTGCGAGGCTCTCTGGCAGGGATAGTGGGAGCAGGAGGGTTTGTCTAAAGTCACATGGCTTAGCTGGGTAATTAGTGCCAGAATAAGAGCTTCCTCTGTTCCCTGGTGAGATTGACCCCAGAAAAGCCTGGGCTTTTCTGAATTACCAAATCACTAGGAGCTTAGCGGAAATGCGTGGGGCTGGGATGTCTTTTGAAAAATGATCTCATCATCCTTGACAAAAAAATCTTCTTGGCTATTTGGCTTAAAAAAAAAAATTCTAATGCTGGCCGAGTGAAACAAGCCTGTGTGGGATCCCAGCAGAGACTGAGACAAAGGGGATAGCAAATTCAAGGCCAATCAACTTGGCCTACGGAGTTGTACTCGAGGCCAATACGAACAACTTAGTGGGACTGTCTCAAAGTAAAAAGTGTAAAAAGAGGCCTGGGAACATATAGCTCCACGGAAGAGCACCAGCCAGTGCTGGGGAAATTAACAGGCTAGTTGCCTAATGGAGTTTCCAAGACTATTGCAGAGTTCTCATCCAAAGTCTGTATTTAAGTAAAACAGCATTTATTTTGCTTTGTACCTATACTTAGACAATGGAAAGGAGGAATGACCCACCCTGACCTGCAGGAGCCCTGCAGTGGGTGTCAGAGCACGCACAAAATGACAGGTAAACCTTTACAGCAGCTCATCCTCATATCCCAGCACGGCATTGATCTGAAGCTCACGGCAGGTTCTTCCCACTAACCTGATAAACGCACTGGCCTACCCAGAGGACTTCAGAATGAAGTGCATCCAGGTCTGCCAGGCACAGTGTTTATGTTTCTCTAACTGGGAAACCAAAAAAAAAAAAAAAAAAAAAAAAGTTAGTGAGAGCTGAGAAACACGTCAGGACACCTGCCTGCCTCACAGGAATGAGGGTTTCATTCAGTACCCAGTACCCTGGTAAAAGCTGGATGTAACGGCACGCTCCTGAACTCACAGGAAATGCAAACAGAATTACTCCTGGGGCCCGGCCTAGCCAAATTGGTGAGCTTCAGGTTTAGTAAGAGATCCTGTCTCAAAACCTAGGATGGAGAGACCCCATGTGCACACACACGAACACATACACATATGCAAAAGCAAAGGTGATTGATTAGTTACTGCATTATAACCAACCTAGACCCATTTTATACCAAAGCCGTGGCCTTTATTACCTATCCTCTCCCTAAAGTCCAGCTAAAAAAAGCTCAAAGAACAAACCCTTTCTGTAAGCGTGTATGTATCTTGTCTTAAAACGTTTGCTTTCCTCAGCGGCATGACGTTGTGCGGTACAGATTGTATGGCTTCCCTTACGTGAGGTCAGAGGACAAACAGAAACAGCACCCTCATCCTCATTTTCCCACACTGTGGCTTACGATTTAGGGGTTGAGTGTGTGGTGTGTCGGGGAGGGGCGTGGTGCGGAGGAATGGGATAATGGGATCTAGAGGAAGTAGTCTGCCATCTAGTGTACCCGGTTGGAATTGCATCTTGCCACTGTGACGGAGCTAACACTCAAGGAACAGAGAACCTGTTAGGATGAGGCAGTTTATAGAAGACTCTCCATCAGAACTCCAGAGTTACACAAACAAAACACCAAGAAAACGCATCTCTTACTGTTTACTGCAAAACTAGAGAATAGAAGATACGAAGACAGTCGGTCCTGGTGGCGCACACCTGTAATCCCAGCACTCGGGAGGAAGAGGCAGGCAGATCGCTTTGAGTTTGAGGCCAGCCTGGTCTACAAAGCGAGTCCAGGACAGCCAAGGCTACACAGAGAAACTCTGTCTTGGGCGGCGGCGGCGGGTGGGAGGATGGGGAGTATGAAGACTTCAGGAAGCCAGTTAGAGACCGTGAATAGCTACTCCTCTTTTTTGTCCCGTAGGCTCAAATTGAGTGAATGCCTCCAAAGACCCGTATCCACTTAGTTATTTGGTCTTTCTGTTTCTTACTTTCTCAATGCCACGTGAGTGCTGTGACTCTGGAGGAGTTCAGCTCCAGCTTTCCCCACCTCTTCATGTTTTACTTCCTGTCTCTCACTGTTCTTGGTTCATAGATGGTATGGCTGACTGCAGCATACCCCTCCACAGGTTCCGCAGGCTAAGTTTGCTGGTCCGTTGCTGTTTAAACTCTGTGGAAGCCCATTCCCTTCCCACGTTTTCACATGTATATGTAGAATGACCAAAGGGTGATGTTGGGGTCTTAATCAGTCACTCTGAGGCAGTGTCTCCCACTGACCCAGGCTCATACCATCTACGTAGCTTGGCTTTCCAGCTTTGTGTGGATACTGGCCCAATCACTCCATGCAGTAAGCCTCTCTTGTTGCTGCTTTGTGATCTTCATGCTGTGTATCAGTCCTGTTGCCCCCTAGTCAAAGCCCCCTACTCACCAGGATCCAACCTCTCCTTTATTTGTATTGCCTGTAATTAGATTACTGTACAATATGTTCTGTAACTGAGTCTTGTGCAAATACCATCAAATGGTTCATGGTTAAACTTTGTTCTAATTTAACACAAAACACAATGTAAAAAGAAGAAGAAGAAGAAGAAGAAGAAGAAGAAGAAGAAGAAGAAGAAGAAGAAGAAGAAGAAGAAGAAGAAGAAGAGAAGAAGAAGAAGAAGACAGAAGAGACGAAGAAGAGAAAAGAAGAAGAAGAAGAAGAAGAAGAAGAAGAAGAAGAAGAAGAAGAAGAAGAAGAAGAAGACTAACCAGCTAGTGTTAATTACCAGGTTGTCTACACTTCTGGGAATAGAATGCTTTCCTTTAGAGGCACGTACATTGGTTTTAGTCACTCTTAGCTCATGGAGGAGGGAGGGATCTCTCTCTCTCTCTCTCTCTCTCTCTCTCTCTCTCTCTCTCTCTCTCTCTGACAGGGTCTCCTGTTGTCAAAGTAGGTCTCAAATTCTCTGTGAATCTGAGACTGACCTTGAACTTCTGACCCTTCTGCCTCCACCTCCCAAGTGCTAGGATTTCAGCTGTGTGCCACCACACCACACTTATTCAGTGCTAGGAGTGGAATCCAGGGCTGCCTGCCCTTCAGCAAGCACTCTACCTAGTTACGGTACCAGAACCTGTTATTCCTTCTCTCTAAATGAGGGTACAGAGGCTCAGAGCATCCCTAACAGTGCCAGTCCAGGAGCACCAGCACACCTCTACTCGGTGCCCTCCCCAAGCGCACTGTCATCAGACTGGCACATAGAGAGAGAGTGCTTCACTAAGTCCTTTATTTTTAGCTGGACATGTAGGCGCAGGCTGGTGCCTAAGGGAGTGGCCAGGCAGCAGATTTTAATCAGGGTGTGTGGTTACAGGATGGCCTGCCTGGCAATTTCAGTTCTTTCTGGGTGGTTATGCCACATATCCAGCCCACACCCATTTGTCCCTTTTGAAAACCACTAACTGATATTCTGGAAGATATGACATTCTTTCACATAGGCCTCTAATTAAAGACTGAACTGCCTTGTTTACTCCTTCAAACTGCAAAGAGTTCAGCTGCCTGCTGTGCTTTTTGACCTGCCACAGGTGTTTGGGGAACTGGGGCCTTCATGTGAGGGACAATGAAGAACAGCTACACGAGAGCTGCTCATCTGTCTATCACCTATTTCTCTATCATCTATATCTATCTATCATCTATCATCTATCTATCTATCTTCTATCTATCTATCATCTATTAGATTATTGTGATATGATCTCCTATAGACCCAGAGAGGACCTGCCCTGTGCTCTTTGCTGTGTTAATAAATCTCTTGCCTGAAGGACAATTAGATTCAACTAATTATCCACACCCCCTAGTATGTCAGTTTCTCTCTGTATGTATCTCTCTCTCCCCCATTTGTCCTCCCTAGAAATCTAACAATAAAAATGTAATAAGCAACTTTTATAATTATATGTCCAATGAAATGATCATAAAGAGTCTAAAAGTCTCATGAAATACAGTGTTTTATCTTATGTTAGAAATATTAACATATAAAGGGGATTGGCCTTCAGGTGAATTAACAAAGGTTCATGATAATAGTGGCAGGATAATTCTTAAAATAATAATTATGGGTCTGTGGCATGGCTCACAGGTAAAGGCATTTGTTGCCAACCTGACCACCTGAATTCAGTTCCTGGGACCTACATTGTAGGAGAGAATCAGCTCCCACAAGTTGACCTGTGACATCCACCTACACATCATGGTGCACACACAGAGATCTACAAATAAACACAAATATAAAGTAAAATCATTAAAACCAGCTATAATTTTGCTGTTTTGCTAGCTTCTCTTGGGGCAACATGAACCAATGTATATTGATCCCTGATAGAGCCACTTACCAAGAAGCAATTCTATCCAAGTCTAGTTTGGCCAACAAATGAGTTTACTTAAAGATCACAGGTGAAGGATTACTTACAGAGGCCTAGGTGACACCCAAAGCAGCTGTCTCCCCACAAAGTCTCACCCCATTATAGATGATGACTTTATGGAAACTACATCAGAGAGTCCCCTTTTAGTTAACCTTCCACTTCTTATATACCCTAGTATCTCCCAAGATCCTTTGCAGCTGGTGGAGGGCAAGAGTGGGTAATGACTGCAATTCCTGGTGAGGATCATGCGACTCTTCTCTATTTCCTTCTGCCAAGGAATGTCAGCAGCTCTATGGTCTTCACCGTTGCCATTACCACAGACCCAGCTACCTCTGTATTTTTCTGTTTACGTACTTGCAATGATCCCCAGGCCACTTGGAATAATCTATACTCCAAAACTAGCACTGAGTTGGCACATTATACCTGGAGGAAAAAGAATCCATACTACCACCCTTGCTGCAAGTTGCACCAGATATCTGAGTGTCCAGGAGGAGCCAATTAGGAGGATGTGTAAAGTTGCTAGTTTCTTTCCTTTACTGTGACAAAGAACCTGACACAAACAATTAAAAGACAGGAAAGTGTATTTTGAATGACAGCCTCAATTCATAACTTACAAGAGCCTTGAATCTGAGATAAGGTGTTTCAGGCACTGGCACTATGTAACATGATGTGAAATGCCACGCGAAGAGTGCATGCTTGTGTATTCAGAGCTAAGGCTGTAGTAAAGTCGTTCAATGTGGCTGAAAATAACTAAGGTTGGTTAGAGAACCCAGGTTCTGTGCAGAAAGGGCCATGCGCAGGGCAAAATCACAGCCAGCCCTCTGCTTCCTAGGAGGCAGAGCTCTGACATGTCTTCCACGTTATGCATTAACCATGCCATACTTCAGGCCCAGAAGAAAGAGTAAGACTTGTCACATAGTCTAAGTTACATGTACTCTGTTCATTTGACTAAGTCACATGTCACAGGTCACATATTAACTAATCTTGCTTCCTTAAAGAGCAAAGCCTCTCTTTCCCTTAGCAATGTTAAAGAGTAAATGTGTGTTTTGGTTTGTCTATAAGACTAAAACTTCTTAGATGAGAACCTCACCACACTGCTTGCTTGTGTTAATAAATCTCTTGCTTGAAGGCAACTGGACTCATCACTTCTCTTCCTTAATCACCTTTTTCTTGCCATTCTTAATACCTAGTAGAATCCATTATATATCTGGTTTCGAGTACAGTTCTGGTCAATGCATATACAGCAAGTTCTGTTACCAATATTTTGTGAGCTCAGCATTTGGTTATATTCAGTAAAACCTTGCAGTTCCTGCCCAGACACCAGTCAGAGTGAGTTTATAAGAAATAGTCAAAGCCAGGCACTGTGGTGGTGCATGTCTGTAACCCCAGCACTCAGGGAGGCAGAGGCAGGCAGATCATTGTGAGTTCAAGGCTCACCTGGTCTACAAAGTGAGTTTAGGGACAGCCAAAGCTATACAGAGAAACTATATATATATATACAGATTAAGTCACATAAGTCACATATATGTATGTGAGGTATCTGGGAACCACTGTGTGTAGTGGGTCTGAGCTCTGCGCTCCCTGGAAACAAGCCTGGATGCATCTGATAGACATCCTTCCACCTGGAAAAATCAGACCTAGTAGAAAATAAGGAAAGTCAGAAGAATGAGCAGAGCCCCTTAGCAATAGGACTCTGGCCTGTGATGAGCAGTCCCACGTGATTTCAATAGCTGCTTCCCTGACTGTGGTGTTTAGCAAGAGCTCAGTTTTATGTGACTCCAGAGAACTCTACTAGAACAAGCACTCAAAGATTCCCTCATAAGGTAATGTGAACCCTCCTCAAGATGTCTTAGGTTTTCTTGTACCCAGACCCTAAAGTGTGACAGAGTGGTCTGAGGGAGTTTAGATGGCTCTTTCCTTTTTTTTTATCATTTTATTTTATTATTATTTTTTAAAGTTAGCCTTAGGCTAGCTCAAACCCTCTATGTAGTCAAGGGTGACCTTAAACTTCTATATTCCTGCCTCTATCTACCGCTCTGGGGCTAAGTTTCAGGCATGAGTCACAGCACCCAGTTTATACAGTGCTAGGGCCAGTCCCCAGACCTTCTTATCAGACAAGCATTGTAGTAGCTGATCCCTAGGTAGTTCATTCTTTAAAAGTCCATAACTTTATTTCATGAGGTTTTTTGATTGTCACACTTGAGTCTCCTTCAACTGCTCAACCGTTGGAACTTGAGACAAGAAAAGGCTGTGAGCACTTTCATTAAAATGAGAGCGCTGGAGTCAAACTTGGGAAATGACTCAGTGGTCTGCAGTCAGACTCCTAGGACAAAATGCTGACTCTACCACCAGGAAGGCCCTTGGATACAGCACCAAACTGCTCTGTGCCTCAGTTTCCTCCTCTGGCTAGAGAGTTCCAGCTGAGACACGAAGTTAGTACCATCTGTAATTGCCCATTCCTTTCTTATTTACAACTGTCCCTGTAAATGTCCTCATCTCACACATTGGGGCTTGGCCATGTGACTTACTCAAATGGCTTCAAAACAGAGAAGACATTTGCTTCCTCCATGAAGGGGATTTCTCCGGTGTGGAACATTCTCACCAGCCCTCTCATGATCTGACCCCCATTCTGAGATCATTAACAACTCTAACATGGTAGTACCTGGGTGTGACTGAGGGACCACTGGAGTAGATCCAAGATGAGCCTGCAGTTCTCATAAGGCACAGAAACACTGTAACTCCTTGAGTTGAAAACAGCAACTCTCTCCTGGCTTGGTGGTGCACACCTTTAACCCCAGCACTCAAGGAGGCAGAGGCAGGTGGATCTCTGTTAAGTTTGAGGCCAGTCTCAAAGTGAGTCTGCAAAGTAAGTCCAGGACAGCCGAGGCTACACAGAGAAACCCTGTCTTAAAAACCAAAACAAAACCACACACACACACACACACACACACACACACACACACACACACACAGTCAGGTTAAAGTCAGGCAAACACCATTGACACCACATCACAGGTTTGAAAGAGAAAGACCAAAGTGAGTCATCGCAGGCTTAATCCACAAGTCCTAGACTCCATCAGAGCCCTCTCCATGCCTGGTCCAGAGTTTGAAATCCAGCATCTGCCTTAATCAAATTTACATGTAGTCATGCACTTTTGCTTCCTAGATATCTGTTCTTTTCCTAGAGTCCTGAAAAATGGAGGAGACCCTGAGGACATGTATTGGGATAAACATCTTCTTCTGCTGGGAACAGGACAGGACCCTGAGTTGTTCCTTGGAGACCTGGTTTCATGCAGCTGGTCTGAAGGAAGTGCTCAGCCAGGGCTGGAATGACGTCAGGGGCTGCTGAATGCCTGCCACCAGCAAGCTCAGCAGAGTGCAGTGTGATGCTGTAGGCTTAGCCTGAGAGGAGAGTGAGCAAATGGGAATGGTGCTTATTTGTATGTTGGAACGCAGAGTGTGGTAAACTTTCTCGCTCAGTGGATTACCTGCTAGCTTAAATACTACAGCAGGAAAATCCCATTCCCGACTTCACAGCATAGAAAGCCTGCACTGTCTGATTGTTGTGGGTAGACAGCCTCCTGTGAACTGACTCTGGGCCCTGTGATTCTTTCACCTTGGGCTTTGCCAGCTTTGTGGGCTTTAGCGCTCTCTGGTAGATCATTCTAGAAGGGGCATCCATTTCACTGGACATATCTCACTGGCTGGAACTCAGGAACCAAGCTCTGTGTAGCCAGAATAAAGGCACTGTGGTCTTTCTGGGTGCCCAAGAAGAAACCAAATTGGTCTGAAGAAAAGTTAAGAAAAGCACAGGGAAGTAAGCACCAGCTAAGTGAGAAGCCAGGAATGTCCCCACACCGTGAAGAAGGCAGCTTTTCAGCCAAGAGTGGTTTTTCCAGTCTTAATAGGAGGAACTACCAAGCCTTGCACAGATGCCTTCACAGTCCAGCCCTCACTCAGCTCCCTCTTGCTGCTCACGACCCGGCTTGCCTCTTCTGCTTCAGGCACTGCACACTCTGTAGGGGAGCTACTTGCTGCTCTTTCAGTGTATCACATACATTCACACCTCTAGGCCTTTGCAAATGGCATTTCCTGTATGAAACACCGCTCCCCCTTGCCCTGCCCCCTCCAGCAGCCAGCACACATACCTTTTTCTGTGGACTTGGCCTGGACTTCCTCCCTGGACAAAGTTCATCACTGTCAATGGGTGGTAAGTTGTTGTGTTGTGTCTTTCCTGTTTGCTTTCCTTCTGTTTGCTTGTGTGTTTCTTCTAGACTGTGTTAAAACATGTCAGTGTAAGTATCTAAATGAAATAAATATTTAGAAGTCCTTTAGTATACCAAAGTCTAACTGAAAAGCCAAGCCAAGTATCAGCCAGAAACTCACAACATAGTAAAACCAGGCATATAATCCCAACGCAAGAACACCTGAGGCAGGAGGATTGCCTCGAGTTTGAGGCTAACTTGGGTTACAGGGTAAGTCTCTGTTCCAAAACAAAAACAAACCCCCAATTCTTAAAAAATGTACTTAATCAGGTTGTGGTGACACACACCTTTAATCCTAGCACTTGGGAGACAGAGGCAGGAAAATCTCAGAATTCAAGGCCAGCCTGGTCTACAGAGTAAATTCCAGGACAGACAGAGATACACAGAGAAACCCCACCTTAAAAAACAAAGATTTATTTTTATTTATGTATATTAGAGGTCTAGCTGCATGTGTGTTTGTACAACATGAGTTCCTGGCAGACGCCAGAAGAGAGTGTTAGAGCCCCTGGAACAGGGTTACATATGGTTGTACGCTGCCATATGTGGGTGCTGGGAACTGAATCCAGGTCCTGCGAAAGAGCATTAAATTTTCTTAACCATGTAGTCATCTCTTCAGGTCTACTAATACAAAAATCCAAAACACCGTTTGTAAAAAAGAAAACACACTTTATTTTTGTGTGCTATGTAGATCTGCGTGCCTCACCCTCCCAAGTGCTGGGATTAAAGGAATGTGCCATAATGCATGGTTCCCAAAGCAACTTTAATTGAAGAAAAGTTGAAAGTTAGTCTAGGGTTATAGCTCAGTTGGAGGAATCCTGTTCAAATTCTGGGTTTCATCTGCAGCAAAAAATAAATGGGGTGCGGTGACACATGCCTGAAATCCCAGCACTCAGGGGGTGGAGCAGGTGGGTCAGAAGTTTAAGTTTGGCTTAATGGGTTATCTCCTGACTAGCTGGATCCTGGAACACAGTGGGGGAAGGAGAGACCTGACTCCTCCAAGTTGTCCTCTGACCTTCACAAGTGCTTGGCGACACGAGCCTGCCCTGCTTCATTACATAAATCAGTGTAAAATAGTTTTTTTTTTAATTTTAAAAAGCTTAGTTTCCTAGTGAGTTTAAGTCTAGTCTAGGCTATACAGGGCCCTGTCTCAAAAAGGAAAGGGGTGGGGGGTGGGAGGCTGAAAGAGACTTGAAAGTGTGTTCTAGATGTGCTGAGTCCCTAGAGAAACAGAAAAAACCCTGCAGCTGCTATGCCGGTCCTCTGCAGTGCTGAGTCCAGCTGCTACATGGGTTCTCTGCGGTGCTGAGTCCTGGGCCTGGCACACAGAAGAGAAAAGCAGACTCAGAGAGGATTCTGCCTGGCATGAATACACACTCGTCTGTAGAAAGAAAATCTAAGGCTTGAGAGAAATGCAGAAAGGACATGAATTTACATTAACATTTCATTTCCTGGACTTGACAAACTGGGAATGCACACGCTCTGAGCTGAACACTCTGAATTTGATCACAGCAAAGGAGCCCGTGTTTCTACCTTCCCAAAAGCAAGTGGAAAGCTATAACTCAGAAATTTTCATTCCTGTCATGGATCTCAGGAAAAGGCAAAGACAGGCCTCTTCCTAGTGGCACGAAGGCAGCATGGCTCCAAGTTCAATAAACTTTGGCAGTGAGATGGAGTTCACCTTCAGACTTCTACTAAAAAGAATTATTAGCCAGATGTGGTTGGCACACGCCTGTAATCTCAGCACTCTGGGAGGCAGAGGCAGGCACATAGCTGTGAGTTCGAGGACAGCCTGGTCTACAAAGTGAGCCCAGGACAGCCAAGGCTACACAGAGAAATGCTGTCTCAGAAAATCAATCAATCAATCAATAAATAAATAAAATTCTGAACTCCTGTTTGTGCTTAATGGAGCTCGGAGCCTCCCCAGGCCCTTTGCTGGCTGACATCCCAATGCCTTCCCCAGGCCTTCTAAGACTTTCTACTAGCAGTCAGGGTTGTATGTCTGACTCTCAGGATGATCAAAGACGGGGTAGCCAGACTGCTCTAACCCTGAAGGAATGAAAGGAGACTCCAACAGTGAGTGATTAGCACCCAGGCACTGGGTGTGATTGGTACCTAAGCACTGGACAGCAGCAGAGACAGATGTTCAATTTGCTTTCCCACCCCATTAAATTCCCTTTTCACATAAGATTGGAAGACTCATTTTGATTCCTATGACTGAATAGGCATCTCTGCCTTTTGTCAGCTAAATCCATTTTCCATCCTCTGGCCACAGTTTCTGCCAAAATTCTCCACAAGTCTCTGCCCAAGGTGAGTACTGGAAAGATAATCTTCTGAAGTTTAACAGCGAAGGACAACAGGAAGGTGATTTAAGAGGAGTAGCCCACAGTGACACAAATATGTAGTTTTACTTGAATTTTGGTCACAGAGGGCTTCCCCGTTGCTTTTCATGTGCTTTCTGCCAACAGCTTAGGATGAACGAGGCTTCATGTTTCAGAAATGACTGTGATAAAACTGAGAGCAAGCTAGGTGGGACAGAACAGAAGACACTGAGAATGAAAGCACCTGGCTCTAGGAGTAAGGAAAGCATTTCATTTATCTCCTCTCCTTCTTACAGCCATTGTGAAACACATACACCTCAGAAGGTGTGGAGACCACAAGGTAGCGGTTGACGCATAGTCTGCTGCAGACTTCAGGATGGGAAGGCAGTCCCAGCTTCCAGCACTCCTTGCCCCACACTGGGATGCAGACTATGTTCTGAGTAGAAAGGCGGTTATTTTATTATTATTTCTAAAGATCTATCTATCTATCTATCTATCATCTATCCATCCATCCATCCACCTATCATCTATCTTATCTTTGTGTGTGTAAGAGTGGGTGCATGTACTTTTGTATATGTGAAGGCCAGAAAACTGTGTTGGATCTCTTCGAAGCTGGGGTTACAAACAGAATTTGTAAGGTTCCTAGCTTATATCTGGGCTCTAGGATCTTAACTCCTGTCCTTATGATTATGCAGTAAGGGATTTTTTTGTATGTTCGTTTGTTTGGTTGGTTTTGCTTTTGGAGTTTTAAATTTGTTTGTTCTGAGTCAGGGTCTCCCTATCAAGCCCTGAATGCCCTAGAACTCACCATGCAGAGCAGGCTGGCCTTGAACTCACAGAGCCACCTGCCTTTGCCTCCTAGGGCTAGGATTACAGACAGGCACCATCATATCGCTAGAGCTTGGAAATACAGTTATTTTTAGAAGACTTGAATTTTAATTCCAGGTCTTACCTGGACCACCCTTCTGACTTTAACTTCATTATTCCTTACCTTTTTTTTTTTTTTGAGGGGAGGGGTGACTGGTTTTTGTGATGGAGTTTCACTAAGTAGCTCCAGATGTTTTCCAATTTGTGGCATTTGGCTTTCTAGTACAAGGGTGACAGGAGTGAGCTACCATGTCTCACTGTTCCTAGATTCTTCTTTTCTTTTGTTGAGATTGGGTTTTATGTATCTCAGGCTGACATTTAATTTGTTGTGTGGTCAAGGATAGCTTCGAACTTCCTGCCTCTACCTCCTGAGTGTATGTGTCATTACACTTGGTTTATGCAGGGCAGAGTATGGAACTCAGGGCTTTGTTCAAGGCAGGGCCATTGGCTATCTCTCTACCTGCTGCCTGTGGATCTGGATGTAAAACTCTCAGCTACCTCTCCAGCACCATGTCTGCCTGTGTGCCACCAAACTCTGAGCCATGATAGCAGTGGACTAAACCTCTGAAACTGTAAGCCAGCCCAGTGAGATGTTCTCTTATAAGAGTTGCCATGGTCATGGTGTCTCTTCACAGGAATAAAACGCTGATAAGCCAGTGCTAGGAAAGGGTTCTACCAACTGAGCTACATCCTCTATTCTTCTCTTCTCAAAGCCTCTGTTTCTCCATCTGCCAGCAGAGAATGCTAAGTTGTAGCATCTTTGAGGTCTCACCTATTTTTACCATCCGATCGTGAGTTTCTCATGTAAAAAGCCCTGGGTTCTATTCCCAATACAGTATAGATGGGGCCTGGAGGCTGACACCAGTTCCCTGGTATTTGAGAGTGGAGGCAAGGAGAGAAGAAGTGAAGGTCATCCTTAGCTACACAATGACTTGGAGACCATCTTGGTTCTTTCTCCCTCTCGTCCTCTTTCTCCCCTCACTGACCCACCTCTTTCTATTTAATTGTGAAAACCCATATGATGTATACATGTGGCCTTTGTGTGGGTTATGTGTTGTACAGGGTTTTACATTATGGTTAAAAACTTAGAAGCAATGAAATTAAATTTCTGTCGGGGAAAACCCAAACCCACAAGATTAGTCTGCAAGAAAGAGAACTTTTCCTTTTGCCTTTGGTTTTTTTTTTTTTATGGTCTTTAAACTAGCCTCCCCCATTTGTCACATTTCATTCTCAGAATCTTTCATGCTCTCTTTTGCCTTCAGAGCTTCAGGCCAAGGCCCCAGGGCTTCTTGAGTAGGGTAGCTAGCACTGACACAGCAGTGTATGAGGAGTAAACTCAAGAGATTGGTTCTCAGGCACCAAGGTTTGCACAGCCTTCAGAGTTCCTAAGCACATGGGTGCGTGAACACACACACACACACACACACACACACACACACACACCACACAGAGAGACAGAGACAGACAGACAGGCACACATACACACCATACACACACAGACAAAAACAGAGAGACAGAGAGAGACAGAGACAGAGAGACAGACAGAGAGATGGGGGGGGTGGGGAACTTGGATAGACCTTTAGGTGAAGTGTTCAGGGTAGGAGGGCCGAGATCCACAGCATCAAGCATGCATGACAGACTAGGACAAGCTCTGACTCTGCCTTTTGGAACTTCTGACAAAGTTGGGAATGTAAGACTTCCACATCTGAAACCCCAGACACAGGAATTACAGTGCAATTGAGTATGACCCCTTTCTTATCTTATTTTAATATATATATACTTAATTTTGAGATATGGTTTTACTATGTAGCCCAGGCTGGCATAGAACTAACAGTTATCCACCTGCTTCACTTCCCAATTGATTTATTATGTAGTGTGTGTGTGTGTGTGTGTGTGTGTGTGTGTGTGTGTGTGTGTGAGAGAGAGAGAGAGAGAGAGAGAGAGAGAGAGAGAGAGAGAGAGAGAGAGAGAGAGAGAGGACTGATTAGGTTTTTAATTTGACATTTTATAGTACCAAGGCAAGAACTAAAGAGGAAGCTGGGCGTGGGGGCGCATCCTTTTAATCCCAGCACTCACAAGGCAGAGGCAGGTAGATTGCTGTGAGTTCAAGGACAGCCTGGTCTACAAAGTGAGTGTAGGATAGCCAAGGTTACACAGAAAAACCCTGCCTTGAAAAAACAAAAAAAAATTAATTAATAAATAAAAAAGAACTAAAGACAAGTAAGTTCGAGAAGATAAGTATCAATTTGTATAAGATTTATTTAGTCATTATCACTTGACCATGGGACATTTATAGTGCAGAAAATAAGAAATCAACAGTAGATTTTGATCATACATGGGAACAATTTCAATATTTTCTTAGGTGGGGTCTCTCAGCCCAGCCCAGATGGGCCTTTACCTCGTGATTTTCTTGCTTTAGACTCCTGAGTGGTGGAATTGTCACTGTGTGTCGCTATGCTTGGCTAACAAATATTTTATAAGCACCTGCAACAGGTCAAGTATGAATTCTCTTTTTGCTTATAATATAGTTTTATATTTAGTTTTGCAATTTATTTATTGAAATATTATACATACATTTTTTGGCTGTAGAATTCTAAAATCATATTTTCCAAAATTTATCCTAAATCACAGTGATTATTGCAAAAGAATACATAAATAATTCAATTTTCTTCTCAATGAGATATCCAGTGAACTATTTGCTCATTTGGTAACCATTATCTCACCAACTTCTTCATACCCTCAGGAACTCTAGGAAAGGCAAAAGAATTAATGAAAGAGTCACTGGAAACCATTTTAGTCATAGTACAAACTAACCAACATGCTTTGTTTTGGGGATGGTGGTGGTGATTCTTTTCCATTTATTTTATGTTATTTATTAACAATATTTTTCCATACAATATATTCTGATCACTGTTTCTTCTTCCCCAACTCCTCCCAGATCATTGCCACTTTCTCTTTTCTCTCTCTTTAGAAAACAAACAGGCAAACAAAAAACCCCAAACAAACCAACATTTTGTTGTTGTTGTTGTTTGTTTTCAAGACAGAGTTTCTCTGTGTAGCCTCAGCTGTCCTGGACTCACTTTGTAGACCAGGCTGGCCTCGAACTCATAGGGATTCACCTGCCTCTGCCTCCCGAGTGCTGGGATTAAAGGTGTGCACCACCACACCTGGCCAAACCATCATTTTAAAAATAAATAAAAACAAAAACAAAACACAACACACACGCACAGCCCAAACAAAGCAATGTGAGGCAAAAAGTCTCCACAAATCCCATTGAGTTCATTTTACTAGACTGGAAGGCTACCCTTAAGTATGGGTTATACGCCCAGTGAGACTTTCCTTTTCTAATGATGTCAGGTGCAGATAGTTTCTTGGTTAGGGGTGGGAGGCCGTGTCCACGTTCCCTCCTCAGTGCTGGGACCCCGTCTGTCTTGAACCTGTGTAGGCCCTGTGTATGCTGCCACAGCTTCTGTGAGATCATATATGCATCAGTCCTGTTGTGTCTGGAAGACAGTTTCCATCCCCTCTGTCTCTTAATCTTTCTCCTCTTCTTCCAGATAGCTCCCTGAGCCCCAGTGAGAGAGGCTTGATGAAGATATCCCATTTAGAACTGAGTTGAACTGTGCTGTTTAAGAGGACAATTTCAGGGGCTGGTTCTCTCCTTCAGTGATGGATTCTGCAAATCAAATTCAAGACAGCTGAGCCATCCTGCAGGCCCTTTGTAGTTGTTGGTTTGCTTTTGTCTTTTTGACACAGAGTCTCTCTAAAGAGCCCTGGATTTCCTAGAACTCACTCGATAGAGCAGGCTGGCCTTGAACTCACAGAGATCATTCTGCCTCTGCCTCCTCAGTCCTGGCATTAAAGGCGTGCGCCACCATACACAGCAATTGTTCTTGACACAGTTTTAGGTACTGCAGGCTGGCCTCAAGCTAGAGCTTGTAGATGAAAGTGATCTTGAGGTGCTGAGCTTGCTGTCTCCACTTCCAGAGCACTGGGGCCACTGATATTCAAGCCACGCCCAGTTTTATACAGTACTAAGGGCTGAATTAAGGGCTTCATGCAAGTCAGGCAAAAATTCTACCAATGCAGCCACATTTCTCAGTCCAGGACTACACATTTGAAAGAAGAAAGCACGGGTTCTGGGCTTCTGAGCTTTGGAAGACTCTCCAGGGAAATGCTGGACTTCTCTTTGGAGGTCCATGTGCTGGCAATACTGGGTTACATTTTAACCCAGGGTAGCACAATCAGTGAGATGCTAGAGACTTCCAAGTTCAACTCCGAGTTTCACGAATGAAACTCAGGCAGAAATGCAGACAGTGTGGTGGGAGAGTTCTCTGTGATCCCAGAGTCTCCACACATTGGAACTAAAGCCTGAGATCCGGGCTGCACAGCACAAAGGGGGGACATGCCATGTATCCCTGTACCAGACAAGAAGACACAGGGAGTTGTCAGCAATCAAGCTATTTAGAAGTGAGAGTCTAGCTTAGCTGTGTGTTGTGGAGTCTTCAGTCTTTGTAAGTGACTAGATGCCATTTTATATATGTGCTGTTTCTGAGATATTAGACTGAGAAAGTCAGCTTGCTGTGGTTTGCCTCACCCTGGTGTGGGTATGTGTGTGTACACGAGCAAAGTCATCTAATGTCAAAATGTATTGTTAATTTATTTTCCAGTGTCTTGGATGGAATATAACTAGGTGATATATGTCAGATGAATTTCATGGCTACAGTCCAAATGTAACAAACGAATCATTTAAGTCTATCCAAGATTGGTGATGCCAAATTTTTCATTCTCTTCCATTTTGTAAATGCAGCATATCTCAGCTCAGAACCAATCTATTAACCTTGAAAACACTCGGAGCTGGAACGAAGGTTCAAGGTGAGCCTTGTGACCTTCCATGTGACATTAGTCATATTTAGCAATTATCGTTGGCTTGGGGTAATGGGTAAGGCGAACGGCACACACTTCCCACCAATCAACACTGTCAGAGACTGGGGGGGGGGGGGCGGGCAGAGACAAAGGGCATGCAAGATCCGGGTTTGAGACCCTCAGCCCATCTGCCCCAGGCTCCTGCCTTATTAAAACAGAATTGAATGTTTTGGCAGCTAAGCTGATAGATTGCACATAAAATCCTCTTGTAAAAATCTTTGTGTTAGGAGATAAGGAATTCTGCTTAATGGATCTGAAGGGTGGTTGAAGAGTTCAGAAACAATGTCTTTGTCCTCTTAACCTCCAAGATGGACCAGTCTGATGAATTTCCCAGGTGCTGGGATAGTTTTCTCTCATCACACTGGGGATTACTGCAGGTGGGGCTTTGCAGAGTTATGTTTAAAACTGGTCTAAATAAATGTCTCATCTAAAATTGAGGTAGAAATAACACATAGATTACTATCCTCTGCATGTAATTTATATGGCCTTCTATCGATTTTAACAGAATATAAAACTTAATGTAGATACTTTGGATTTGTGACAAGGAAGAACAGTTAATGGTCTGCCCAGATGAGACGTATGAAAGTGCTTCTCTGGGATTCTTCATCCACACTCTGCTTTCTCTCAGCACGGAGACGCACCGCCATGAATACAGAATTTCCTCTGTCACCATGCCATTCTTACAGCTAAATTTCCTAACTATGTGGAACGTCAAATGTGTTCAGTTATATCATTTTTGTGTCTTAAAAAATGTTTCTTATATGTGTGAGCTACTACATTGATGACATCACATAATTTTATATCATTACTCACAAAGGAAGGAAACACTAGATCTATTCCTAGGGGCAAACAGTAGATATTTTCTACTTCCAGATTCAGCTGAAAAGTTAGTTTGCCAGAGTTCTAGCCTGAATTAACTTAAAAGAGAAGTAAATTAAGTTAAATATTGGGGATGAAGATGACAGCAAAGTGGTAGAGCACTTGCTTAGCACTGACGAGCCCTGAGCTCTGTCACTGGTGCATGCACACACACATTTATATGCACTTATACACATACCACTGTGTGGATGTGTGTGCGCACCTCGGGGGGAGGTAAACCCCAGGATGCAGTGCATATTAGGCAAGTGGTCTAACCACTGAGCCACATCTATGGTAATATAACTATACCTAAGTATGTGCAATATATGTGTGCAATGTGGTCAGATCATAAGTGTAATTTATGTGATTGAGAAACTTGAGCTTAACGATGAACCATCTCTGATGGAGAACAGAAAGTTCATGACAGATGCAGAGAAAGAAAGAATCCAAAATTGTGAGAATTTATTCACTTTCATTGAGAGAAGCCAACTACATTGGTGTCTCAGATACTGAGCTTTGTAGCTGTAATAAGATCCCTGACAAACATAACTTGTTTATGTTTGTTTGTTTATTACATGTAATGTGTTCTGAGTGTGGACTCGTGTGCTATAGCCTGTGTATGGAGGTCAGAGCACAGCTTTTGGGAGCTGGTTGTCACTTTCCATTTTGTCTTATTTGTTGTTGGTTTTTTTTTTTTTTTTCTGTGCTGTGTACTCTGCGTCAACCTGGCCTAGGAGCTTCAGAGAGCTACTCCTGTCTCTGCCTGCATCCTCACCTTAGGAATGCTGCAAGTGTAAACGAGCCCCACCACATCTATGTGGATTCCAGGAATGGAATTTGGGTCAACAGGCTTGTATGGCTGACACCTTCGCTGGCTGGGCCACCTCCTCAGACAAACAAAAGCAACTGAAAAGAGAAAGGACTTATTTTGGCTCACAGTTCAAGGGCACTGTAAGTTGTCATGGTGACAGAAGCCTGAAGCGCCTGGTCACATTGCACCCGCAGTCAGGAAGCAAGGAATCATGAATGCTCACACTCAGCCCTTTAATACAGTTCAAGACACAAGCTCAGGCAACAGTTCTTCCCTCTAGTAGCACGGGCCTTCCTACTTTCTTTAAACCATTAACATAGTTCTTCATAGACATGCCTAGAGCCTAAAGAATTCCTGTGTGCCTCGAGGTGACAGCCAGGTGACTCCAAACACCGAAGACTGACATCAACAGTAACTGTCAGCTAACCAGGAAGATGGAAGGAAGTTATTTGAATTTAACCAATTCCTTCCCTTTAGTACTTTTTTTTGTCTTCTAATCACCATAAGGATCACCTAAAACGTATTCGGAGTAGCTATAATAGAAATAATGAGAGGCTCCTGAACACTAAACACACCAGTAGATTCATTATAGTGTTCAACTGATATTGAAATCTTGAAAATGTCATTTTTCCAGAGTAAGAGATCATGTGCGGTGTAACATAGTCTTACAGGCATGACATGGTAGTTACACACTTAAACTCACAGCAGCTGATATTACATGTGTAGAGCCAGCATAATATTGGGCTCATCAACATCCTGTCATCTCCAAGGTTCTACAGGCAAGTAATAGTGGCTAGCGGTAGGAGAGACATTTTCTTCAGTGTGTAGACACTGGCAAGGTGCCCATGCTCCTGTAAAAAACCCTTTACTCATGCTCCTATAAGCAATGCTAACTTAAGTCACTCACACACACACACACACACACACATGCGCGCGTGCACACACACACATACACACACACACATGGAAATAGAAGGAGGTAAGTTGCAAAAAGGACTATCAAGAGTTGGAAAAGAACAAAGGAGGGTGACGGAGGCGAAAATATGATCAAATTACATTACAAACACATATGGCAATGTCACAAGGAAACCATCATTATGTAGAGTTAAAATTTGCTAATAAAACACTTAAATTTACATTTCTAGTGGAATTCTCAAAAAGATGAGTACCTCCTTCCAGAAAACATGCAATTGATATAATAAATATTTTCCCTTTGCTTTTCGAGATGGATGTAACGTATGTAGCCCAGGTTGGCCTCAAATTTAAGATGTGAATTCAGCCTTAGACTCCTGAGTGCTGGGTTACAGCCACATACCGTCACACTAGATGAAAATAAATAACTCTTTGGGGGTGATTGTAAGAACAATGGGATTGAGATATTGGGGTCACAGAAAATGGTGGAGAGGCCATAATTACTATAAAGAGTTGCACATAGCTTTAAGTCTTTGTATTAGGTACTTTTCTGTCACTGTGACAAAATAGTTTGACCCAAAGCAAGTTAAAGAAGACATTTTATATTGGCTGACAATTCCAGAGACAAAGTCCACAATGACAGGAAGACACGCATGGTGGCAGGAGGAGGAAGATCATGCCTTAGCCACACACATGGAGCAGAGAGTGTGACTGGGAAGCGGAGAGAAGCTATAAACCCTTAGACCCTGTCTCCAGTGACAAACTTCCCCCAACAAGGCTGCATCTCCTAAAGATTCCATAGCTTCTCCAAACAGCATCATAAGTAGAGGACTAATGTTGAAATACATGAGCCTATTGAAGGATATTTCTCCTCCAAAGCACTACAGTCTTACTGTAAAAGCATGCTAACTCTGGGCAGGTAAGACTTGAGTCACCATTTTAACAGAAAGCAAGAAAGGATGGAGTCATAAACTTGTTTGAGGTAATGTTTTACCAGAACATTTATAAACTAAACAAAACAATGAGAAAGCTCTAGATTTGGGGCTGGAGGCATTGCTCACTGGTAGATGTTTGCTGTGCAAACATGAAGACCTGAAATCAGTGCTCAGAAGCCATGTAAAAGCAAGGCATGGCTGCAAAAATCTGTGTCCCAGCATTGTAGGAGATGGTGGAGTCAGGGGAGCCCTGGGACTTGACAGCCAGCTCTCTTAGTGAGTGTATAAACTCAGGGGTTAGTGAGAGACCCTGTCTCCAAAGCAAGGTGGAGAGTGATCAAGGAAGACTGATAATGTCATCTCTGGTCTTCACATACACATGTGCACACATTCCACATGAACACATCCGAATGCATGTGTGTACACCTCATGTGTGTGCACACACAACTAGAATTTACTGCTGACCTTTATAATAAGTAAGCAAGCTTTGTTTCAAGCAATGATGCATGTGTTTTGTTTTGTTTTTTAACCTCGTCGACTGTCGTAGGATGTTTTGGTTTAACTTCCAAATACTTTATTAATGGTAGCTTATCTCATGGATCTTTTAATGACTTGGCCACAGAACAAAATTAAACTTCCTGAATTTGATTTCTCTAAAACATATCTAGCAAATGTGATTGCCCTTTCTGTCAAATACGCCCTCGATGCTTTATGCGTCTGGAGTGATTTTTTCCCCTATCTCATTATGGTTGTCACAAGACTCTTGACATTCTCTAAATCATCTTTCCCTGAGTACAAGAGGTCCACGAGGAAGTCAAGATCGATGATAGACTTCATCTCTCTTGAATTTTAATGCAAATGTCTGTTCCCCTAATCAAACAAAGGTTAAAAAAGGAAATCAAATTAGCTTATTACAAAAGCCAGCATAACTGAACTGACAAGAAAAATGCTTCCTGAATAAAAAGTCTTTAATCAATATCTTAAATAGAAATGTCACCAGGAGGAAGAGCTCATAGTGGTCAGGTCCAGTCTGCAAATCAATGTAGTCTTTTAAGTAAATATTTGACCACAACAGTCTAATGCTCTGGGCAGCTGCTCAGAGGCTCTTCTCTTGGTCCTTTTATTCTCTAAGGCAGGATCTCATGTAGCCCAGGCTGGCTTCAAACTTGTTATGTGACCAATGATGTCTTTTAACTTACTTTAGTTAAAATTTATTTTTATTTTATCTTATGTGTGTGAGTGTTTTATTGCATACATGTCTGTGCACCATATCTGTGCCTGGTGCAGGAGGAGGCCAGATGAGGTCATCAGAATCTCTGCTACTGCAGTTACAGATGCTCATGAGCTGCCATGTTGGTGCTGAGAATGGAACCCCTGTCCTTTAGAAAAGCAGTCCAGTGCTCTTCACCACTGAGCCATCTCTCCAGCACCAACCTTGAGCTTCTGATCCTCATATCTTCACCTCCAGAGTGCTGGGATTACAGGCTTGCACCGCCACATGGAGTTTGTGTGGTGATGGGAAGGGAACCTAGGGCATTGTGCGTGCTAAAGAAGGACCGAGTTGGAAAACAGCTGCTTATTAAAGGTATATACAGAAATGATATTTCTTGTTCTGAACTTAAATAGGCTCTCTGATTATTTAATCAGAGAACATACAAGCCAGGTATAGTGGCAGAAACCTGTAATCTCAGTCCTTGGGAAGTGGAGGGAAGAGGATGGGAGGTTTAAGGTCATCCTCAGCAACATAGTTAGTTCAAGACTAGATCTGAGATTCTATCTCAGAAAAAGACACACTATAGCTTAAACTTTGGGAAAGTTTTAGTACCAAGTTTGCTAAAATGCAGTCATGTGACAGACAGCTTTTTAGAAATAAATGCCATATTATGGAGTTCTATTAGGGGCACCTGCTCAGCACCTTTTTTATATGTGGCAGCTGCCATGCATACTGGAAGGACATTTTTACTGCCATGCTATGGACACAAGATAGAACCTTCTAATCACAGGTTTCTGACATTGGGCAAGACAGCTGATCTTCCATACTATAATGTAGAGAGATGGTTTGTCTTTCTACCAATCAAAAGGCTTCTTTGGAGGATTTAAGGATACTTGTATGTGTGTGTGTGGGGGGGGAGTGTGTGTGTGAGTATATGCACACGTGAGTGTGTAGACCAGTGGTAGATGTTCATTGTCTTCCTCAACTGCTCCATATTTTTTAACATTTATTTTTATATTTATTTATGTGTATCTCTATGTGTGTGTGTAGGCATGTGAGTTCAGGTGCCTGCGGAAGCCAGAAGAGGGCACCAGATCCCCTAGATCTGAGATACAAATGGTTGTGAGACACCCCATCCCAAGTGCTGGGATCCAAATTCAGGCCCTCTTCAAGAACAAGTGATCTTAATATCGGAGCCATCTCTCTAGCCCAGATAGTTTTTATTTTTCGAGACAAGGTCTGTCACTGAACCTGGAGCTCACTGATTTCCAGAGCGACTGTCTAGTGAGCTTAGGGACCCTCCTGTCTCTGCCTCTCCAGCACTGAGATTACAGCATGTAGGACTGTGCCTGTCTGTCTGTGTGTAGCACCTGGTCTTTCTCTACAAACACAGTCAATGGACATGCAGACTTGTGGTTCTCCCTTCCCTTGGGGGCCATTGGCCACGAGCTATGTGCTAAAGTAAGCTTTTCCTCCTTCATGGTGATGACCTCTGGTATGTTGTTAGCAATCAAAGCTGACTAACTTACTCTTCTTTGCAGTACAGAACTTCCACATGCCCTCCATTACAGTGAGGAGGGAACAGAGGTGTTCTGTGAAGTTTACAAGGTCCTTGTCCCAAGGGGATCCTTTAAGGCTCTTGGGGGATGCTCTACAGTGGAACTAAGGTCAGAATGGCTTTCTGAGTGGTGGGAGGAATTTAAGAGCACACAGGAAATACATCCCCCTCCCCTTACCCCCCAGAGAGGGTCTTTCTTTGTAGACTAGGCTGGCTTGAAACTCACAGAGATCTTCCTGCCTCTGCCTCTTTGCTGCCTGGATTAACTCATGCTGGGATTAAAGGCGTGCATCATCACTGTCCTGACATACCTTTTTATATTAATTTTAAAAGTTAGGATAATAGATCTCAAATAGTGTAGAGGGATTTTAATCCAGCAACAAGGCTGCTCTGGAAAAGGTCATGTCCAAAGACCTTCTAGGTCTGTGTGATCTGGCTGGATGCAGACACACCACACACCTTAAATCTCTCTGGCTGGAATACAGACATGCCTTTAGTGCATACCTTTAATCCCAAACAATGACATCTAATAAGGGGCAGAGTAAGTGACAAATCAGAGAAATATTTGACAGAGTGAGTCAGAGATAGAATGCCCAACTCTCATGAGAACAGACAGAAAAGAAGCTATTTAAGAGCAGCATAGAGAGAGTTCAGTTCATGGAGTTAGGTCGGTTCAGTTGAGTCAGTTGGTTCGTGCAGTTTGCTGCAGTTCAGTCAGTTCATTGAGTACAGTGCAGAGTGCGTTCAGAGAGTTGAATTCAGTTCAGTCAGTTCAGTGCAGTGCAGCTGAATTGAGCAGTCACTTGGGAGTGAGCGCAGTGGAGTTCAGCTTGGTGCAGTTCAGTTCCAGGAGATCAGGGGCAATTTTCCAAGCAGAGCACTCTAGCGAGAAGCCAAATTGAATCAGTTAGTTTGGAGAGGAGTTTGAGCCAGAACAGCTGAGTTAAACCAGTCAGACAGAATTCAGAAAGAGCTAGAAAAAGGGTGAGCTTATTCAGCAGTAAGTCTCAGAGATGACAATTACATCTGGTGATAAAAGATACTTTTACATTAATATATATATATATATATATATTATTCAGTGCCCTCTTTTCATCTCTTACTGTTCCCTTTCCATTCTGCAAATATTCACTGCCATTCCTTCTGTTTTCATGTCATATGTATTCCATAACCTTCTCACTTTCCCTCCCTTCTCTTTCCATTTTCACACACACACACACACACACTCGCGCAGACACACACATACACACACACACTATCTTAGTGTTCTTATTGCTGTGAAAAAAAAAAAGGCCAAAACAAAAAAGCAAGTTGGGGCAGTAAGGGTTTATTTGGCTTACAGGTCTGCATCACTATTCCTGCTGAGGAAAGTCAGGACAGGAACTCAAACAGGACAGGATCAGACATTGAAGTAGAGGCAGTGGAGGGATGCTGCTTACTGGCTTGCTCCCCAAGGCTTGCTCCGCCTGCTTTCTTATAGAACCCAGGACCACAGAGATGGCACCACCCACAATGGGCTGGACCCTCCCCCATCAATCACTAATTAAGAAGATTCCCTTCAGGCTTGCCTATAGCTGGTTTTCTAGGATTAATGGCAAGTCACTCTGTGTAGCCCTGGCTGTGCTGGAACCAAGACCAGGCTGTCCTTGAACTAACAGAGATCTCCAGTGCTGGGATTAAAGGCATGTGCTACCACACCCAGCCATCTTTCCCATTTTCAAGGACTGCTGCTGATCTTTCATGTAAGCAGGGCACATTTGGGTTGAAGGTTTTATAGGTGGGTTGGTGTCCCCCTCCTTTCACTGAAAGTCACCCCTGGCTGCAGGAGGTGGTAACTTCAGCTGGGATCACCTCATTTACTTTGGGAGTCTCCCCTGTCCCAGAGATGCTCCCCCACAGATTTCCTGGTCTCTCGCCTGGTCCTCCCTTCCCCTCCCCAATCTAATCCTAACCCCGTTATCTTTCCCGCTCTCTCACACTGTGGGAAGCTGAAGCTATCGCCCTCGCTAAGATGGCGCCTGGCAACCTGCCAGGCAGGATGACTTGCAATTCTGCTCCTGGTAAACAAGTCCTTTTTGGGTTGTGGGCCGTGCTTTGCTCTGACGTATGCATCCCGCCTTGTCGGGAACCAATTGGAGCTACCGACGTAAGGGCTGCTGATTGGTTGAGGCAGAGGATATAAAGGGGCGCGGAGTTGTTGGGGGAGGAGAAGCGAGCGAGCGGAGAAGCGAGAAGAAGCTTGCTGAAAAGGTTTCTGAATAAACTGCCTGGAGAAGAAGGCTCAGGTCGTGTCCTTATTTTCCGCTGGTCGGAAGGGACGCGACATCACACAGCTCCCTCCCTCCATCTACTTCAGATGTCTATTTTATTTCCTCTTCTGAGTGAGATTCAAAGATCCTCCCTTGGGCCCTCCTTGGATTCTTTGGGTCTGTGGATTTTAGCGCAGTTATCCAGTACAGTATTGTAAAAGGAACTTTTATTCACCTGTTTCAGTTGTTGTTTTGGAGGCTTACTGCCTCTGTCTGCTAACCTAGGACTAGTCCTGGAAGCTTCTAGCCTCTGTACCATCTAACCTAGGCCTACAATGTTTTCAGCCTCTGAGACTTACTGCTTAATAAGCTCACCCTTTCTTGTTCTTTCTGAGCTCTGGGCTGTTCTGGCTTAAACTCCTTTCCCAACTAATTTATTCAATCTGACTTTTCTCTCTGCCTCTGACTTGCTCTGCTTGGCCTCAAACTAACTCCAGCAATGTGCTCTAATCTTCTCGCTCCTTCTGTTTTCATCCCTGTCTAGCTTGTTCTCTCATTCAACCTCTCTCTGTAAAACTCTCGCAGGAAAACCACCTCCTCTCTTTTCAGTCTCTGTGTTACCCCTTAAGTAGCTTCTCTTTCCTCTCTCTTCTCAAGAGAGTTGGCATGTTCTGTTCTGTAATGTCTTCTCTCATTTGTCATCATTTCTGCTGCTCAATAGACGTTATTTTCAAACATGGGTTCTTCCTTCTACAAACTAACTCTACCTTCATTGTTTGTGATTAAAAATGTGCCACCATGCCTGGACCCAAGCTTTTCTTTACATGATACTTGCTCTATACCAGGCTGTCCTTGAACTCAGAGCTGCTTGCCTGTTTCCTGGATTAAAGGCATGTTTGTATTCCAGTATGATTACACAGACCTAGAAGGTCTTTGGATGTGATCGCTTGCCAGAGCAGCCATGTTTTGAATTGAAGTTCTTCTATACATTGTGGCTAATGTCCATTTTTAAGTGAGTATATACCATGTGTGTCTTTCTGGGTCTGAGTTACCTCACTCAGATGATATTTTCTAGTTTTATTCATTTGCCTGCAAATTGCATGATGTCTGTGTTTTTAATCACCAAGTAGTATTCCATTGTGTAAATGTACCACAGTTTCTTTATCCACTCTTCAGTTGAGGAACATCTAGGTTATTTCAAGTTTCTGCCTATTATGAATAAGGCTACAATGAGTATAGTTGAACAAGTTGTTGTAACTTACTTAAAACTGTAGCTCCTCTGTTAACACTTGCTTTTGTCTTTAGGATAACAGAAGCCGTTATGTTTTTAAGTCTCCATTTTGATCATGAGGTGAGGTTAAGTTTAGGTTCTTGGGATCTAGCAAACTTGAATAACCTTTTACTTACAATTAAATACTTGTTGAATGTTCTGCTTGAATTAATGATATATGCTCTATTTAAACAAAATCCACAATACCCTGCTATGTTCCCTTCTCTTGGAACAGTGGGGAACTGGAAAGTCCCTAAGCCTATATCTTAGCCAATCAGCTTAGAATGCATTGTCTAGCTACATAGATACAATGTACTCAGAACAAAATCAATTCTTCTTGTGTTTAGCTAGTCAAAAATGATGTAATACTGCCTTCCCTTTGCTTTTCAATCTGGTTACTTGGTTGTTACCTGATTATGATTTTTCTTATAAAAGCCCTGCCTTAGAAATAGGCCACAATCCCAATCTGGCTCCTGAGCTTGGATTGTGTCCCTGACCATGGTCAGTCTTGGGATGTTGCATTCAGTAAACCATCCATATCTGACTGAGATTGGTGTCTGAGTGGCTTATGTGACACAACAAAGTGTCCTTGTGGTATGGTGGAGCATCTTTTGTGTATATGCCCAGGAGTGGTAGAGATAAAGCTGGAGCAGAGCAATGGCAAGCCAATTAATGACTGACCCAACTTGAGACCCACCCCATGAGAGAGAGCCAACCCGACACTATTAATGATACTCTGCTATACTTGCAGACAGGAGCCTAGTACAACTGCCTGCTGAAAGGCTTTATTCAGCAGCTCATGGAAACAGATTCAGAGACCCACAGCCAAACAATAGGATGAGCTTGGGGAGTTTTGTGGAAGAGTGGAAGGAAGGATTGAGGGAGCTGAAGAGGTCAAGGACACCACAAGAAGACCTACAGAGTAAAGTAACCTGGGCCCAAGGGGGGTCACAGAGACTGAACCACCAACAAAAGAGCTTGCAAAGGCTCCCTACACATATGTAACAGATGTGCAGCATGATCATCACATGGGTCCCCTAATAATGGGAGTAGGGGTTATCTCTGACTCTGTTGCCTACCTTTGGATTCCTCTCTCCTAGCTGAGCTGCCTTGTCTGGCCTCAGTAGGGTAGGATGCACTTGAGGTGCTGGGGTGGGTTGGTACCCCTTAGGGGCTCCCTTTCTCTGAGGAGAGGGAGGAATCGGGGAAGGGGGTCATGAGGACAGGACTGAGCCTGGGATTAGGCTGTAGAGTGATTTTAAAAAAGAATCAGCACACACACACACACACACACACACACACACACACACACACACACACCAAACAAACAAACAAAAAATAAACCCCAAACACAAAAACAATAACAAAATTGTTGTTGAACTTGAGCCTGAAGGCTCTTACACATGCCTGATATTCTTGCCTGAATTCTTCCTGAGACCATTGACTTTCATTCTTCAGACTGTTTCCTCTATGTCCTGACTAAAAAGAACTTTTGTTGTTGTGGAATGTGTGTGTGTGTGAACATGGGTATATGGAGGAGCAGAAACAATAGGATAACTTTGAGCATTGGTCCTCAGGCGCTATCCAGCTTGCTTTTTCAGTTAGGGTTTCTCACCAGCCTGGAGTTCATTATTACCCAGCACTGGGATTACATGTGTGTGCTACCACACTGAGCTTCTTTACGTGGGTTCTGGTGCTAGAACTCATGTCCTCATGCCTGCAAGGCAAGCACTGTTTATACTGAGCCAGCTCCCAAGGCTAAAATGTTTGACTCTTTTTCTTAAACAGGGTCAATTTGGTCTGGTACTCCTGGTGTTGTAGAAGATGACCTTGAATTTCTTGTTGTTGTTGGACCCTACTTTCCCCAAGACAAGGTTTCTCTGTGTAGCCTTGGCTGTCCTGTACTCACTTTGTAGACCAGGCCGGCCTTGAACTCACAGCGATCCACTTGCCTCTGCCTCCTGAGTGCTGAGATTAAAGCCATATAATACCACTCTTTGCTTTATTTTGAATTTCTAACTCTCCTGCCTCCACTCCCCTTTCTGAGTCCCGGGTTAATTTATACCCCATTTTATGCGGTTTCATGCATAGCAATGAAGACTCCTTTACAGCATTGGAAAAACTGTTAGTGGTGGTTGTGCCATTTCATTCAGCAGGGAGAAATAAATGTTTCCTTCTTTTTTTAATCAGCAAATGATTCTTGAAATATATCTTTCTGACTGCAGATCATTAAACATCGTCAAGGAATTACAAACAGTGACTCTCTGGCATTGGCTTCCACCACAAGCTCCTTGCCCAGCCATGATTTACTTCACAGGCCTGGCCCCACCTGCCGTGGAAGAGTAGTGACTTCCTTTGCCCACAGGCTCTGCTTCCTCTCCCCCTTCCATCTTGTCCTCCATTGCTTCCCAGTAGCTGGTGTTTGGCTGAGCGTCCTGCATGCCTCCTGGTGCTCCCACCTTGTGTTCCTTGGCAGCTGGTGTCTAGAAACGTGACCAGGCAGGCACCAGCAGAAGCACACTTCTTGCTTTCTGAGCTGTGACTCAAACGTAAAGCCAATTCTGCAGATCAAACATAATTTAAGACTGAACTCAGAGTGAAGGAGCAATTTGATTTGGTGAATAAAAATGCTGACTGGATGGGACTCCATGCGTTGTCCCCTTGCTTTTATCTCTGTCTCTCGTCTGTCCCCCTGCCCCTCCACATGTGTTCACACACACACACACACACACACACACACACACACACACACACACGAGCCAATGAAGGTTGAGAGATTACAAATCATGACGCTCATATGGAGGTCAGAAGACAGCTTCGTAGGGTTGGCTCTCTTCTGTCACTCCACATACATCCTGGGACTCGAGCTCTTGCATATCAAGCGCCTTTGCTCAAGGAGTCATCTTGCTTGCCATGCTCTCCTTTTGATGCTTTGTGTTAAAAGTCAGAATGCAGGGGGACTTACATTTTAAAAGTAAGCCCTCTGGCCTGGAGATGAAGCTCAGTTTGCAGAGTGCTTGCCTAGCATGTACAAAGCCCTGGGTTCCATTCCCAGCACCACATAATCAGCATATGGTGCTGCTGTCTGACTCAGGATATCAGTGCCTTTCTGCCCCAGCTTTCAGGGGGAGAATTGTCAGATCTGGATTCATATAAAACCGGTGCTCATAGCTAGGTAGTGGCATATGCGTTTAATCCCAGCACTCAGGAAGCAGAGGCAGGCAGATCTCTGACTTAGAGGCCAGCCTGGTCTACAGAGAAAGTTCCAGGATAGCCAAGGGTACACAGAGAAACCCTGTCTTGAAAAACCAAAACCAAACCCACCTCAAACAAAACAGAAAAGCCTGAGAAGGGAAACCATTGGGAGGCAGGGACTCTCTGGGACAAGCTGGAGAGCCAAGAAGGGGTAGGCTCCTGGGAGGACATGGGGGTGACTCTAGTTGAGGGTCCTAGTATCAGGGGATATGGAGACTGAAGTGGCCACTTGCTATACCCAGGATAGACTTCCAGTGGAGGGAGGGGGACACTAAGCCACCCACAAAACCTTCAACCCAAAATTTACACTGCCAACAAGGTGTACAGGGATAAAGATGGAACAGAGATTGAGGGAAGGGCCAATTAATGATTGAGACCCACCCCATGGGTGAGAACCAACCCCTGACATTATTAATTATACTCTGCTATGCTTGCAGATAGGAGCCTAGCATAACTGTCTTCTGAGGGGCTCCACTCAGCAGCAGATAGAAACAGATGCAGAGACCTACAGCCAAACATTAGGCTGACTTTGGAGAGCCTTGTGGAAGAGTTGGGCGAAGGATAGAGGGAACTGGAGGGGACAATAACTCCACAAGAAGACCAACAGAGTCAACTAACCGAGAACCGTGGGGGCTCACAGAGACTGAACCACCAACCAAAGAGCATGCATTGACTGGACCAAGACCCCTACACATATGTAGCAGATGGACAACTTGGTCTTCATGAGGGTTCCCTAGCAATTAGAGCAGGGGCTGTCTCTGACATGGACTCTGTTGCCTGCTTTTGGCTGACTTTGCCCTAGCTGGGCTGCCTTGTTGGGCCTCAGTAGAAGAGGATGCGCTTAGTCCTGATGCAACTTGAAGTGCTGGGGCGCATTGTTGTTGTTGGGATCCTCCTTTCTAAGGGGGTAGAGGGTGGGAGGGTGGGCCAGGGAGAATAGGAGGGAGTGGGCTTCAATAGGGATGTAAAAATGAATAAATAAAAACAAAATATTTTTTTTTCCAAGCCAAGTGTGGTAATGCATACTCATAACTCCAGTACTCAGGAAGTAGAAGTTCAAGATCACCCTTAACTACACAGGAAGTCTGAGGCTAATTTAGGTTATGTAGGGGAAAAAGTAGAAAAGTAAACCCTTACATCTATGGTTTCTCACTGGGTGCTATGCTGCCCTGCTGGCCAGAGAAAGGCACCGGATGCCCTACAGCCCAATTTGAACTGTCACCCACGTGTTCTGCAGTAGGTACTAGAGAGAGCCAGCACTGTGGGTGGACTCCACCCTTCCACAGCCTGAGGGATGTGGCTTGGAGGCCCTGCAGGACACCTGGTTAGAATGCTGGTACAAAGACCTCAGCTCTCGCCATGTCTTTATTTTTAACATCATAGGAGCCGAAACTCTAGAAGAGGCAGCTGTGTGCCAAGTTCCCCAAACCCTTTACCAAAAGCGACCTCTGTTCTAGGATAAGAAATACTCAGGTAAGAAACACAAATCCTGTCTAATGTTAATTTGCAATCTAGATTTCCTACAATTCCAGAGTAGGAGAACCTGTGTGGACTATATTTTCTGAAGAGGCAGAGCTAAGAAGCACTGGTACAGGAAAGCATCTCCCGGAAAACGCTCCAAGCAACAAGTGGCAACACGCTGCTATTATTGTCACCCTCCTCATCCTCATTGTTGTCATCAATCATTTATTAGTTAGCAATGACATTTTTTAAAGTTTTGATATTTCTTTCTTTTCTTTTCTGTTTTTGGTATTTTGAGGTAGAGTCTCATGTATCCCAGGCTGGCTATGTAGTAGAGCTGGTGCCGGGTGTGGTGGCGCATGCCTTTAATCCCAGCACTCAGGAGGCAGAGGCCAGCCTGGTGTATAAAGCAAGTCCAGGCTACACAGAGAAACCCTGGCCTTGAAGTCTGGATCCTCTTGCTTCCCCCTCCCAAGTGCTGTGATTTCAGGCTGCGCCTCCATGGCTAGGGGTAATTCTGATTTTTCTTTCACTCCTTTCTACCTTTCCTCCCTTTCCTTCTTATTTTTTATGGTGCTGGGATATTTATTCTACAAATAATGAGTGGCTATTATTGATAAGTAGTCATACTCATTTTTTAATCAGAATGAATCGGGTAGACCTAAGATAATATGCTAACATATGACATTATCATCCACAGATATGTATAATTATGTGCCAGTTAATTTGTTTGTTTGTTTGATTGATTGGTTTGGTTTTTGTGACAGAGTTTCTCTGTGTAGCCTTGACTGTCCTGGACTTGCTTTATAGACCAGGCTGGCCTCGAACTCAGAGATCTACCTGCCTCTGCTCCCTGAGTGCTGAGATTAAAGGGGCCACCACTGCCCAGCATTTTTTCTTTTTGAGACAGGGTTTCTCTGTGTAGCATTGGCTGTTCTAGACTCTCTTTGTACACCAGGCTGGCCTTCAACTCACAGAAATCCACCTGTTTCTGCCTCCCAGAGTGCTAGGATTACAAGTCTGCACCACCTCCCCTGGCTTGTGCCAGTTAAATTTTTAAAGAAAGAAGTTCTTTAAATTATCTTTTAAATTTCATCCAAGTATGCATTTTTCTGAGATTTCTTTTTATTGTTTTTAAGTATGTATATATGTGTATATCTATGTGTGGGTACATACTTGTGTGTGCAAGCAGAATTCAGAGATGTTGGATTCCCTAAAAGTTACGAGATTAATAGGCCTCTACCCAAGGCTACAAGGCCAAAGACGATGGCCTGGGAGAAGAGACTCACTTGCACAAGCTTCAGAGATGCAGCCTTTGTGAATCATCACCAATGCTTTGATGCGGTTGCCTTTGAGCCATCCATCATGCCTCTGTAAGCTAAGGAGCCCAGCAGACCACTAAGCTAGACTTTTGTCCATCTTCAGTGGTTTGTGAATAGGTGCTCGGCCCAGGAAATGTCACCCACAGTAGCAGAAATACCACATCAAGAGACCCATGGCTGTCTTGTAACCAGTCCAAGACTTCCCTCAGTCTATATACAGACTTAAAAGCTGCCCAGGAAGGGTTGTGGACTCATCTTTGGTGACCTAAGATTTGACAACAAAACAAAACAAAAAACCCCTGAGACTTCAACCTAGAAGTTGGTCTGAACTGAAGTGTGAGGTCTCTGGGAGTTCATTTCATCCAAGTTTCTATATTCTTAAGTTTATGCCTGGAAGAGCAGCCACTACACACTGAACCTACAAAGCTGAGAGCCTGCAGGGGCAGAGAAAGAAAGGCTATCAACACTTTGTCATCAGAGTTCCAGGAACTGAAAAATATATACTTGGCTAAACGTGACCATAAACAGCCACTGAATGCTGCACATTAGTCATGAATGTGGTGACCTAGTACACTGCACAGCGATAGGCTGTGTGTTTTCCTTATTTGGGATGTGGAAGACCTGAGTGGAGTTCTAGAAACTCCTATCATAGAGCCGTGCTTAATCAGCAATTCTTTCGGCTTCACAAATAGGGGGTTACATTCCTGAGTTCCTGGGTCTGATTGTAGACCTGTCCACTCTTTTGTTTGTTTGTTTGTTTTCTTTTTTTGGTTTTCCAGACAGAGTTATTTTTGTAGCCTTGGCTGTCCTGGACTCCCTGTGTAGACCAGGCTGGCCTCGAACTCACAGAGATCAGCCTGCCTCTGCCTCCCGAGTACTGGGATTAAAGACGTTGGCTACCACACCTGGCTCCACTGTTATTCTTTTCAATAAGAAAAAAATTAAGGAAAAGACTAACATGGATATTCTCGTGCGTGTATGTAAAAGTAGGGTGTCCTGACACCACACTTCTCTCCTGTGTTTTATTTTTGTGGAGACGTAGTTTAAGGATAATAACCTTTTTATTGCTCTGGGAACATGGAATGTTGGAGAAGAGCAAAAGCAAAAATGGGGGTCTTGGGGTGAATTTGACTGTAAATATTTCAGTTGGCCTGAATGATGCTTAACATAATTAGAGAAAAATTAGGCATCATGGTGCGCATCTTGATATTAGTATATGGGTGGAGGCAGGGTCTGTAGCTAAGGATAAGACCTTGCTTTTAAAACAAACAAAACAAAACAAGACTGATCATGGTGGCTTGGGCTTATAATCCTAGCATTTAGGAGGTAGAGGCAGGAGAATTAGAAATTCAGGTCAGCTGTAAGAGCATTGGCTGGAGCTTTGTGTTTGCTTGCTGCCTTTTAACTGCCACGTAACCTTGCCTCCTTGATTGGCTGACTAAAAGGCCTACACCTGGGCGGGGCAGACGGAGGGGTGGAAGAAGATGAGGATCTTGGGAGCGAGAAGGGGAAGCATTGGAGGGGAAAGGAAGAAAGGAGCAACAGTGGGTTACCATGGAGAAGGGACATGGTCGGATCAGCATAGATGGAGGAAAGCGGCCAAGAATAAGCAAGTATTTATGGAATTATGGACGGGAGGTAGCCCAGATAGAAATGATTAAAACAGATGGCATGGGATAGAGGCTGGGAAATAGTGGAAGATAGCTTAGGAAGTAATATCTGCCTTGCCCCAGGTGAAATGAGGCTATTCTAAAAATCTATCAGGCATCTGTGTCTTTATTGATTGTGAAATTGGGTTAATAATACCACCATAATAACTATAAGCCTAATAATTAGCATTTTAGGCTATAGTTTTAAATTAACAACAACTCAGCTACATAGCAAGTTCCAGACTGGGTGACATGAGACACCATCTCAACACAATGCAACAACAACAGAAGGAAAAAAGATTTAGGCATCTTTGGTGGTCTCATATAGAAATCTAGATTTTGAGGTAGCTTTATAAACAAAAAACCAGAAAGTCTGACTACACGAGGCCCAGATTCTTTTTTGTTTGTTTGTTTTTGTTTTTGTTTTGTTTTTTTCAAGACAGTGTTTCTCTGTTTAGCCCTGGCTGTCCTGGACTCACTTTGTAGACCAGGCTGGCCTCGAACTCATAGAGATCCACCCGCCTCTGCGTCCCAAGTGCTGGAAGGTGTGCGCCACCACTGCTTGGCGAGGCCCAGATTCTGTATGCGATGATTTTGTACTAAGTGGCTTCTTAAAACGGAAGCACATCTTCTCCTTGAGCCTCCTAGGCTTGCAGTCTTCGTTTAACACAAGGTGAGAAAATCCACTAAGCCTTCAGCAGAATTCATTTACCTTTTATTCACACTCACTAGTACTTACTGAGCACCGTATATGCTGGAGTCAATTGTGGTCGTATAAACCCAGTTACCAGACACTTGGCCAGGCAGCTCTGTCCAAAGCACCATAAGGTCCACAGAGGAGGCAGGGAAAAGCAGCCTCTACTCTGCGGCTCCTTCACACAGTGCTCCAGTTCTTTCTGCCTCTGCGTCTCATGCGTGGTTTCCTGCTTCTCCCTCTACCGTTTCAGCCACATCAGTGATTCCTACCTGGTTTGACGGAAGCCTCTAGAGTTCTCAGATGGTATCCACACCCAAATGTAGCTCCACTCTGCGCACACATGCTCAGCACTTACAGCCACCTTCACCTCTTAGTGGTTTACATTGTGTCTGTGGGTGTGTGGGTGTACATGAGTGCCAAGGTCAGAGGTCAACCTTGGGTGCCAGTCCTCAGGTACTGTTCACTTTTCTTTCTCCTTCCCTCCCTTCCTCCCTTCTTTCATTTTTCTTTTCTTTTTTTCTTTTTGTTTTTTTTTTTTCAAGACAGGGTTTCTCTTTGTAGCCGTGGCTGTCCTGGACTCGCTTTGTAGACCAGGCTGGCCTTGAACTCACAGAGAGCAGCCTGCCTCTGCCTCCCTGAGTGTTGGGATTACCACACTGTGCCCAGCTTTCTTTTGTTTTCTTTGAGACAGGGTCTCACCAGGCAGCCCTGATTGGCCTACAGAGACCCACCTGCCTCCGCTTCCTGGGTGCTGAGATTAAAGCTGTGCATGACCATCACATCCTGCTCTACCTTCTGTCTTGAGTCCAGATCTCTAACTAGCCTAGAACTAGCTGATTCAGCCAGGTTGGCCAGGTTGTGAGCCCAGAAAACATCTTATGTCCACTGTCCACTGCTGGGATTGCAAGTGTGCACCACCCTGCTGCCTATCTTTTTTTGCACAGGTTCTGGGGATTAAAGTCATTGTGTGATGTCTGGTTCTGATTTCCAAGTCCTGTACCTTTTATTTTACAAGATTATAAGCAGTCTGCGAATCCCTTAGACACTTTAGGGGTCTAGAGATGAGGTGTTACCTAGATAGTGTGGATGGAACTCATGCAACCAACAGTACTTCTGAACAGAGCAAGCCTAGACGTGGATGTCAGAGGAGGCACTGGCCTACTAACATAAAGATGAAGAAAGGCAGACAAGAGTCAGAGATACTTGTGGCCTTTCAAAGCCAGAAAGGGGAGAGACTTTCCTTCTGGGCCCTTAGAGAGAACTTAGCTTCTCTCTCTCTCTCTCTCTCTCTCTCTCTCTCTCTCTCTCTCTCTTCTTTTTTCTTTTTCTGGACTTCCACAGGCAGAAGATGACAAGTCTGGCTGTTCAGAGCTGTACAGCTTGTTGCTACTGGCAACAGCAACAGGACTATTGGAAAGGACCCCTTACCTAAAAAACATGGTCACTGGCCTGCTTTACTCTCATACTGTCTATGTTCTGGGATCTAAGCACATTGCCTGAGTCTTGAGCAGATAGGGTCCATGGAGGCCCACAGTACTGACTGGGAAGGTCTGGAGTTTTTGAGGTGCCCAGTACCTGACACCACAGATGTTAACTGAGGGGACAAATGTTTTCAATGTTGTCTAAAATGTTCCCCCATTTTACTGGCAGCTTCTTAAGGGTATGTGACTTGTTCAGAAATACAACCTTTGGTTGACAAATGTGTCAAGCTTTCAGGTAGATTTAATCAATGAACACCGCTCTTTTATTTTCCCCCAGACCAAGATTTCATATTGCATTTCCTTCCATTAGCATTGATATAAAGCAGCAATTGGTAGCCAGCCACATTGACAGACCCTCCTGGGTACAATCCAGGAGGACTTTAAATCACTTATCCCCAGTATGATTCATAGAGTGCAGAGAGCAGGCAGTCATGGAGTATTGTATAAAGTTGAAATAACACAAGTCTCTACCTTCACTGACATGAACCAGCTTCTTTAACTAGAGGAACCGTGCTGCCTCTCAGCATCCTAAATCATGGCCTCAGAAGAACATGTCCTTACTACATTGAAGGCGACAGGAAGATGATCTGGGTGTGGGGATGGATTGGGCACCAGTGTTGATATTGGGAGGTAAGCCCTGTGTGCTTCAGGGCTGGTATATCTCATTCCTCACTAGTGTCTCCC
This sequence comes from Acomys russatus, assembly GCF_903995435.1. Lineage (NCBI taxonomy): Eukaryota > Metazoa > Chordata > Mammalia > Rodentia > Muridae > Acomys > Acomys russatus. The sequence goes on along the minus strand of NC_067162.1, from coordinate 52,972,489 downwards.
TTTGAAGGGAGGGACCACACAAAAACATATCAGAGCCTCTTGTCTTGATCAACTATTAAAGGTCAGGCTGGCACGAGGGGTACTTAGACTATTAGGCTTCCGTTTCTGCTCTGCAGGGAACAGAGTAGACATTGTAACTCATGGAATGATTTGTTTGTTTGGTTGTTTGGTTGTTTTTCTGTCAAGTTTTTAAATTGCTTTCCGAAGGATAAAGTTGGCTCACTTCATTTTCTGATGATTGGCTGGATACCTGAGGCTGGTAACTTCTAAAGGGCTTTCCTCCCTCACTATTCCAAAGCCTGGGAAGTCAGTGACATCTGCTTGTCGGTGAAGGCCTAGTGCTGTATGTAACAAGGCAGGAGTGTTACATAGCAGAAAAAGCCAGTGTGCAAGCTTGGGTCTTTCCTCTTTGTATAAAGCCACCAGTACCATCCTGGTGTCCTACCTTCATAATGTCATCTAACTCTTATCACTTCCATGTGGACCTGCCTTCAAAAACCATTAGCATAGAACTCCTGGGTTGTTGTTTGAAGCATGTTAACTTTGGGGAGAAACATTTAAATCAAAGTATCTGTTAATTTGGTGTTACACACACACACACACACACACACACACACACACACACACACACACACCTTTTATCGAAGAGTTTTCTGTGAACAGGATTAAATAAGTTAACTGTAGGTCAAGAGGTAGAGCAAGAAACAAGATTAACAGGAAGTGAACATGGGAAACAACCACAGAGAGTGAGAAGATGGATGATGGATAGAGACGCACAGGAAGTAGGGAGGAAGAACATTAAGTTGAAGGTTATTTAAGATAGCATGGAGAAGGAGAAGGCCTTTTCCTTCTGAGATGTGAGCTGAGTAGGAAGGGCTTTTTCCGTCTGGGACATTGGCTGAGTAGGAAGGTCAGCAGGGTGCTTTCTCTGCCTCTGAGCTAGCAGGCTTTTACCCCAGCATCTGGTTCTTGAGCCTTTACTGGGAAAATCAAACATTTGGATTTTCTTTCTTTATAATAGTAGGCTTTGTACAAAAGAACCATTATAAAGGAAAACACTCTCAGAATGAGATTGGCTAGTGGTTGGAGTGACCGTTGTGCCAGCCCATACCATAAGTTTTGTTGTTGTTGCTTATTTGTTTTCTTTTTTGACAGGGTCTCATGTAGCTCAGGCTGGCCTCAAACTCACTATGTAGCTCACACTGGCTTTCAACTCTTGATCTTCCTACCTTCCTAAGTGCAAAGATATAGAGTTGGACCGCCAACCCTCAGTTGTATGTTTAAGAAGACAGCTTCCTGAGGGTGTTTTCCTATCCAGGTGATTGACAGGCCTATTTGGACTCACTCTTAGGAGAGGGATTAACACAGTGAAGTGTTACTTAACAGTAATTCCACTGTTTAGGTAGCAATCTTAGGGCAGTTTAGAAAGTATGTCTCTACCATGGTAGAAGGTTAGACCTAGATCCCATTTTTAAACTCATGACCCTGCAGTACTCAGTTTCTGCTTGTACAGGATGTTGATGAGGGAGGTGCCCACCACTGATGCCCTTTAATCCTGCTGATATCTGGGTGGCTACCTAACACAGCCTTAGGCCACAGAACTCTACCTGATGAACTTGAGTGAGGACTCAGAGCTTCAGGTGCACACACAGCCTCCTACCACCCCGAGAAAAGGATAATCCCACCGCTTCTGAACCCCTGAGCTCAATGGGGCTGTGAGTTTCTATTGTCTTAAGGCACTAGGCTTCTGGCAAATGCTGTTTCTTTGTTTACTAGTTTGCAGAAAATGACAAGACTTCAGCACATGTACTGATCTCCAAGTCCCAAGGGAGTTGGTTTTTTGTTGTTGTTGTTTGCCAATGTGGATAAAAGAAAAATGGCCAGTTGACAGACAGTATCAGAGAAGAGTCCACTTTCCACTGGAGACTGCTGGGTTAAATTATAACTGTTAGATTTCAGCTGCAATTCCCAAACAACTAGAATATCCATGCTCACCTAAGGTAAGGATATTAGTTTTAATATCTTTGTCCCTTTGTAGCTATTGGGTTGTTGGGGTGCAACCCTGGGGTATAATTATTAAGCACTTTTATTTTTGTCTGACTTGCTCCTTTAGTCCACTAATTAGTTTCTTGCTTCTAGATGACCACGGTCACCTTCAGGTAATGAAAGGTCTTTTAACCGCCAATTAGTGTATTTAATTCAGAATGCTAGCCAAAACATTTAGCTTTGTTCAAGGTTATACCTACATTTCTTTGCCAACTGCTATAGCTGTTTTTTTTTTTTTTTTATAAATAGTATCTCATGTATTATATGTTGCATTGAATTTATCACTGTGTATCAAGGATCACCTTGAACTTGATTCTCCTAACTCCACCCATCAATTGCTGGGATTGCATCAGTGTATAGCCATCTTTAGTTTATGTGGTACTGTGGGGCAGGGGGAGGGGCAGGGGGCAGAATCCAGGGCTCTGTGCATGAGGACAGCACTCTATCAATTGAGTTCCCCTCAACCTCTTCTGTAAATGTAGGGAGACTTAATTTCCCCCCAGCTGTACTTTGATTCATTAGCTACTTCTTACACTTGCTCTTAGCTGTTGTAAGGTCAGAAGGAAGAAGAAAGGAAGGGAATATTCGCAGCTTCTCTTTCTGTGTGTGAAACATCCTCAGGAGAGAAGGTGCTTCTGAGAACCTTTGAGTAACTACATGAGCCAGCTGTGAATCCTGCCATGTCAGTCCTGAAAGCTAGGCTGGGTCAGAATGGCTGGATCACTTTCTTCCTTCTTTCCCCAGTCAGTATATCTATATTCCTGTCTCATCTTGTATGCTCCCTTCCTTCTCTCCTCCTTTGGTAGATGTTTCCCATCTTTGGCCTTCAATAGAAGGTTCTTTTTTATGCTCCTTTTATTTCCCAGTCCTCATGCTCCTGGGTTGTTTTCCATGGGCATATGTGATATTAACTTGATATCAGAGAGGAGGGAGCCTCAACTGAGAAAATGTCTCTATAAGATCACACTGTAGCCAGGTGTGGAGGTGCAGGACTGTAATCCCAGCACTTGGGAGGCAGAGGCAGGCAGACGGCTGTGAGTTCAAAGCCAGCCTGGTCTACAAAGAGAGTCCAGGACAGCCAAGGCTACAGAGGAGCTTTGTCTTGAAGAAAAAAAAAAAAAATCCCGCTGTAAGGCATTTTTGTTTGGTTGGTTGGTGTTAAACCAGACACAAAAGTTGGCGAGGGATGGTCTCAGGGACTAAAAATGGTCCAAGATAATTTGTCTTTGGTCTGTAACATTTTAGTGCTCCATAATCATGAAGCTGAGTCATTTGGCTTTGTAGAGTCTGGTATATATTGAATGTGTGTGTGTGTGTGTGTGTGTGTGTGTGTGTGTGTGTGTGTGTGAGAGAGAGAGAGAGAGAGAGAGAGAGAGAGAGAACGTAAACCAGAGGCAACCTGGATAGGGTGTCATTCCTCAGGAACTGCCCACTTTGGTTATTTTCAAGACGGCGTCTCAGCACATTGCAGCTTTTGGTGTAAGTTAAGTTGGCTGGCCCCTGGAGTCACCATCAGCATGCTACTATTTGTTTGTTTAATGGGCTCTGGGGACTGAACTTGGGTTCTTATGTTATGGTTATTTTCTTCTTACTTGGTGGTAACTTTAACTCCATGGAGGATAAAAGACTTTTTTTTTTTTTTTTTAAAGACAGCATCTCTTGCTTGTGGTGGTGTCCAAATCCCATGGAGGACAAGGCACAGACTATGGTACCCTAGATGCCAGCTGACTGACACTGAGTGTTTAGCAAGATGGAAGATGGTAATGTAGGAGGCAGAAATAGATGTGAAGTCTTCCTGGGGTGACAAGAGCTCACCATGCTCAGCACAAGACAGGCACATCTTAGGACCATTCCCCAAGGACTCGGATGATGATTGTGAGAGGGGTTATGTAACCCAGATTGGCCTCAAACTTCCTGTGTAGTTGAAGATGACTCTGAACTCCTGACCCTCTTGCCTAGGACTCCATAGGGCTGGGGTTAATAGCACGCACCAATCATGCCTAGTTTATGAAGTGTTGAGAATTAAGTCCAGCACTCCTGTGTGGTAGGAAAGTACTCTTCCAATGGAACCCAGTCTCTATCCTCAAATGTCTATCATTATTTTAATCTTTGTGATTTTGGATTCTGTCACTAGCAGCCAAACCCACTTCTTCCTGGAACAACAGCACCAATGAGATCCTAATTCAATTCATTTCCATAAACTCCTCACTTTTCCTCTTCCCTTCCGCCTCCAACAGGCTTTCTCTGTGTATCCTTAGCTGTCCTGGACTCACTTTGCAGACCAGGCTGGTCTCGAACTCATATCAACCCACCTTCCTCTGCCTCCCCAAGTGCTGGGACTAAAGGCATGAATCATCATGACCAGCTTCACTTTTTCTCTTACTTATATAATATACAATAATAAAGTATGTACCCCAAACTGCTACTCTAAGCTTGATTTGATTATAGCCCTAAACTAAGTGTATAGAGACGCCTGCTTCTTTCAATAGTTCGTTGATTACACAGTGCTCTCATCCTCAGATGCACACTCCTTCTACCCTGTGATGGCCGCCCAGGACTCCTCCAGGCTGAATGAAGGAGGATACCCCTCCCAGCCCAGGTGTGCCCCACTCAGCACTCCCCACCCCCACACCCCACACCACAGTTATACTTAGTTAGACATATCCTGTGACCTCCAGCACATTTGCACATCTGCATTTGTTATCTGTGAAACAATGAACCATTGTTTGAATTGAAACTTTTCAGGTCTATCTAAAGGTTCCTATCCTAATGCTCAGCTCTGTGCTTTCTCTCCCCTAAATAACCTGCTGCAGGCATGCAGAGAATGCCTTCACTCTAGGGTACCATACAGCTAATTTGATGTAAATCTGTGGTCATGGTCCTAGCCTTCCAGGGATATCTGTAGTAAGCTAGATCAATGTTTTCTACTATGGAAAAATACTGTGGATTTCAGACTTTTAATGGTGGAATTGAATTGTGCTGTGGATTAACAAAATAAAAGGAAATCCATTTTATTTTACTAGGAGCTTTTACTTTTAGTTTTAGAATTCATACTTTTGAATGTTCCCCTCACATATTAACAAGTACTTTCAATGCTCCTCATTAGGTTAGCTGCCTACTTTGTAAAAAGTGTTGGACAAAATGTGGAGATGTGGGCCGCTTTTTTTTTCTTTTTACAATCACCAGTTTAAACTTTATTATTTTTTTGTATAATGTACATTTTTCAAGTAATAAAGTATTCAATTTTTCCAAATCTTATTGAAATAAAGGTTTCCTTTTTCAAATTGCTGTTTAAAACACCAATCTCATTTGCAGAAGGTCAGTGTCTTCTTAATATTTTAAGAATTTCTCGCAATCTAAGCTGTCTCCTTTTACACAGTTTGTGAGCTCTGCAGAAATTGAGCATCTGGCTCTTTGCCCGAGCACCTGATGTTATCTCAGGATAAACTATGTAAATCAAAAGAAGACACAGAGGTGGACTTTAAAATAACATATAGTATATACAAGACAGAAGGAAAAGATGACTGGAACCAACAGTCTTAAGTTTGGAAACCAACAAAATAGTTAAATAGTATAAACATAATGGTAACACCAGCCCATGCGCACATCAATGTGTAATAGATGTGAAAATGCAATGTATGAGCCCAGGGAAAAAGCCATGTTTATTTTCTCTCTCTTGCCCTACAGATAGGACTCTCCCCTTCCTCAGATGTTTTAATGAGTGCGGCCTTGGCACAGCTGCCGCAGCTGTTTATTTTTGTTGCATATGCAATCCACAGAGCTGTTCTCCAGCCTGTGATCCATGTTGAGTCCTTAAATCCAAAGTTGATTGCAAGCAACAATATCTTCAGAATACACACATACATAATACATTATACAATTCATATTAACATATTTATATTAATTATGCACTATACTTAAAATTATATGATGTATTTAGTGTGTTCTATGCATTACATTATATAGACTAATTTACGCATCTGGATAATTGTGTGTACATCTTACATATATATTCTTATAGTCACTTTATGTCTTTCTTAGACTTCCTATGATCTGTTTTCCCTTCCTCCCATTTTTTTAATCTAGAAATAAAATTTCTTTAATTTTTAAATTTAATTTTATTAATTTATTCAGATTACAACTCAATTGTTCTCCTATCACTTGTATCTTCCCATTCTTTTCTCCCTCCCATTTTCACCCTATTCCCCTCCCCTAGGTCTAAGACCAAGGGGGACCTCCTCTCCAACTATATGGTCATAGGCTATCAAGTCTCACCTTGGTAGCCTGCTTATTCTTTCTTTGAATGCCACCAGGCCTCCCCACCAAGGGGAGGTGGTCAAATATGGAGCACTAGAGTTCATGTCAGAGTCAGTCCCCACTCTCCACATAACTGTGGAGAATGTCCTGTCCATTGGGTAGATCAGAGTAGGGGTTCGGTGTTTACTATTTTATTTCCTTGGTTAGTGCAATAGTTTGAGCAGAACCCCCTGGGTCCCGATCCACCCATCACAATGTTCTTCTTGTAGGTTTCTATGACCCTCTGTGTCCTTCTATTTCCCCAGGAGACCTGGGCCACTTTAAGAATAAGAAAGATGAGCCAAGAGATGGTGGTACAAGGCAGAGGCAGGAGGATTTCTGTGAGTTCAGAGGCCATCCTGATCTACAGATTGAGCCCAGGACAGCCAGGGCTCTGTTACACAGAGCCTGTCTCAAAAAACAAACACACACACACACACACACACACACACACACACACACACACACACACACACACACACACACACACCAAACAACCAACAGAACAACAATAGCAAACCCCCCCAAAAGAGAAAGATAGAAAGATGACAAAGGATCTCTCTAATGATGAAATGGCATGGAGAGCATAAGAAAGCTTTTATTTACACAAGCAGGAAAGTTCTGAACAGAGAGATACTCTCTTGCCAATTACGCTGGAGCAGCAGCTGTCTGCCCAAGATCTCCCAGCCCGGGACCTAAATGGGAACTCTTTGTAATGGAGCAGCGCTCACCATATGCCACACATGCTTTCCTGTTTGTAGGAGATGTTGTTTGCTATGCCCATTGAGCTGTAAATAAAATAAAACCCAGCTGTGGGGCAGATTCTCTTCCCCTTCCTCTCGTCTCCCTCCCCTCCCTCTCCTCCCCCTCCCCTCCCTCTCCTCCCACTCCCCTCCTCCCACTCCCCTGCCTCTCCTCCCCCTCCCCTGCCTCTCCTCCCCCTCCCCTCCTCCCCACTCCCCTCCCTCTCCTCCCCCTCCCCTCCCTCTCCTCCCACTCCCCTCCTCCCACTCCCCTCCCCCTCCTCCCCCTCCCCTGCCTCTCCTCCCCCTCCCCTCCCTCTCCTCCCCCTCCCCTGCCTCTCCTCCCACTCCCCTCCTCCCACTCCCCTCCCCTCCCTCTCCTCCCCCTCCCCTGCCTCTCCTCCCCCTCCCTTCCCTCCCCTCCCCCTCCCCTGCCTCTCCTCCCACTCCCCTCCTCCCACTCCCCTCCCCTCCCTCCCCTCCCCCTCCCCTGCCTCTCCTCCCCCTCCTCCCACTGCTAGGCTGGTAGCCAGGCCCCTGTGCATGCTAGGCAAGCACACCATTATTGAGCCACGTTCCCAGCCTGTCTGTGGAGTTGATTGGTTTGCAAATAAGTGAGGCCTACCATGCTAAGAGAGGTGTAGACTTTGAAGCCACAGTGCAAGCCAACAAGGCTTTGAGACATTAGTTCCTGTTGACTCACACTATACAGTCTGGGTTTTGTTTTTTGTTTGTTTATTTGTATGAAAGTATCTTTTTAAATTTTTATTTTTAAATAATTAATTTATTTATTCATCTTAGTTCTGTTCCCACCCTTCCTCTCTCTTCTGGCCTATTCTCCTCCCCTAGGCCTCTGATGGGGGTGTTCCTCCCCCACCATCTGACCACAGCCTATCAGGTCTCATCTGGGCAGCCTGCATCTCCTTCCTCTGTGTGCCCACAGGGCCTTCCAGCCAAGGAGAAGTCACCAAATCGAGGGCACCAGACTTCATGTCAGAGGCAGTCCCCACTCCCCACACAGCCTTGGAGAACAAGCTGTCCATTGGCTATATCTGAACGGGGGTCTAGTTCCCTGCATGCGTTGTCCTTGGTTGGTGCATCAGCTTGTACAGGTCCCCCTGGGTCCAGATTCACCAGCCTTGATGGTCTCCTGAACCCTCCACCCTTCATACCACTCTCAGCCCAGAGTCGGGCGAGTCCCAGCATTTGCCTGTTTTAAATGTCATCTTGAGACTTACTGCCTCTGTCTGCTAACCTAGGCCTAGTCCTGGAAGCTTCTAACCTCCATACAATCTAATCTAGGCCTAGAATGTTTTCTAGCCTCTGAGACTTACTGTTGAATAAGCTCACCCTTTCTTGTTCAATTTAGCTGTTCTGGCTCAAACTCCTTTCCAAGTCGATTGATTCAATCTGGCTTCTCTCAGTTTCTCACTGAATTGCTCCACTTGGCCTTAAACTAGTTGCTACAATCTGTTTTAATCTTTTGGCTCCTTCTTATTTTCTGGCTCATTTGTCTTCACCTGTGTTTAGCTTGTTCCATCTTCTACCTCTCTGTGTAAAACTTTCCTGGTAAAAACTGCCTCTGAATTCCACAAACTCATCTCCACAGCACTGCTCCTCAACTCACTGACTCAACTGAATTGACTAGAACTCATGCCTGCCTCCGAAGTGCTGGGATTAAAGGCTTGTACCACCATGCCTGAACCTAAGCTTTTCTTTACCTGAAACTTGCTCTATACCAGGCTGGCCTTGAATTCAGAGACCTGCTTGCCTCTATCCCTTGGGGTTAAAGGGTTAAGGTTAGCATAGTCCTGCCAGAGTAGCCATGTTGCTGGGTTAAAATTTCTCTACATGTTTGTTTTGTTTTTCTTTTTTGGTGCTAGAAAACTGTGTGGCAGTCGCCCTCTGTAAGCAGTTAACATAGCAGGTAAATGTCTGAAAGCAGACAAAACCAGCACCAGGGTCTACTGCTCTTGTTCATGTATGTTAAGTGGGGACACCTCAGCCCTATTAGCCATGTTATGAATCTTAATTTCTGTGAACAGGAAAAGAAACTGTATCTACAAAGGCTGATTTTAATCAAAGACTTCAGTGATTGGATATTTTGAATGTTGCCAGGGTTGGAGCCTTATTACAGCTTCTCTGAGTCAGGCCTAACATCCTGATAAACAGATTAAAAAAAAACTTTGGAATGTATTAACTTAACAAAACCCTATTAACCACCAATAGGGGCTCCAAGAAATGCTCCCAGATAGCATCTGAGAGGTATAGCTGAGATTCCCCCACCTGCTGTAACTGCCCAAAATGCTTTTATCAATGTTTTTTTTTTGTTTTTGATTTATAACTTTCTTTGTTCTGATACCATAACAACTCCATGAAACTGCTTTCACGCTGGGATGTGGAGCCCACATCTGAATTCCCAGGCAGTGATTACTCACACTTTGGCTCCAGAATAAACTATTTAATATTCCCTTTGATTTGATTGGATGAATAAGCTCCGTCTCTGGGCTGAGTGGCCTTAGCCTTTGTCTCCTGGCCGTGATTCAGGGTCCTGAGCACCTGTGCCCAGGCTGTCCACCTGACTGGAGGTCTCCACTTGGGCTGAGTTAGAGTGCACAAGTTCACCCTGAGAGAGAGAAAGAGAGTGCAACACTTACTGTTCTCACCCTCCCCAGGGGGCTGGCCAGAAGCACTGGCTAGCCACTTCCCTGAAAATAGATGTAACTAGAGTTTGTTGGCCCAGCTGCTATATTTAGCCTAAGAATTTTACAAAATGTACAATAGAGCCCATCCATCCTCCCTTACGAAAGACCCACCAGAAACAGAAAAAAAAAAAAAAAAAAAAAAAAGCTCATCACACTTGCGGGATCTTAAGTTGTTTTGCTTGAGGTTTCTCATTTCCTGAGAACTGAGGAAGTTTGACCTGGCATGGCTTTTTTCTCTTCTTTTCTTTCTCTTTAATATATTTTATTGGAAAGAGAGAAAGTTGTGTTGTTGTCACTAAGCAACATGAATGGGGAAGCACGCCCAGAAGCAGTGTGACAGCGCAGATAAGAACTGAGATCTTTTTCTGTGTCTTCAGAAGCCACAATGCCAGCCTAGTGTCTAAATGTGTTCCATGATGCGACCAGCACTGTCCATTGCCTGAACCCTGACCTTAACAGCCAGGGAGGAGAATGCTAGCAAGCCAGATGTCTGATGAGGATGGCCCAAACCATATTTATAAGTGAGTCAGCCGTACAGTGTGCCTGCCTGGAATCTCTACTTCATATATTTATTCCAGGATTTTGTCCTTTGGCCCAATTTCAAAAGACTACTTGACTACTTTATGCCTGCAATTTAAAATACTGTCTGGCTGTTTTTCCGTATAAGGGCTTGTTTAAAGACAGAGAGCTCAATTTGTGCTTCTATTTTCTTATTTAACAAATGAAGAGAGAGAGAGAGAGAGAGAGAGAGAGAGAGAGAGAGGGTTCACCCATTGTTTGTTTGCAAAGTCCTTTCCTCATGTGCAGGAAGGTCTAGGGTCAATTCCTCGGTGTCACATAAGTTGGGAGTAGGGGCTCAAGCCTGCAATATCAGCTCTCAGGAGGTAGAGGAAGGAGATTAAGAATTTCACTCTTCAGCAGCATATGGAGTTTGATGGAAGGCTAGCTTCTGAGGTACCTCCACATTACCCCACTGTTGTTTTTAACAAAATCTTAATTCTTGATTTTTGCCAATAAAGACTCAGGAGCCAGATGTGAGGGTGAACGCCTCCTAGCTCAGAGAGGCAGAGAAAGTACCTAGCTGGCCTTCCTCCTCAGAAGGAGGCCTTCTCCCATACAGTCTCAAAGACCCCTCAAACTGGACGTCCTTCCCTTCTACTTCCTGTGCATTTCTCTGTCTTCCCGACTTCCTCTTACTCTGTTTTTTTCTTAATAATCTTATGTTTATTTCCTGTCAACTGGTTGCTTGCTCTGCCTCTTGACCTATGGTTGACTTCATTTAACCCTGTTTATAATATTCAAGCAGAAAGCTCTTGGATTAGAGGTGTGTGTTAGAGCTGAGCCACACCATAACTAGAAATAGGTTTTTCCAGTAAATAACATAATCTTAGGGTCCATAGTGTGATCAAATATCCTGCAGCCCCCAACCCCTCCAAGGGCAAAACCCAAAGACTTTCATATATAATATTCAATCTATTGAGTGGTCACTTTATGCCATCTGATGAAGACTAGAAATAAGATCTGAGTTCTTATGTGGCTCTTGGCAACAAGACTTCTTTGCTTCAATAGCTTAATTCATTCTTGAATTCATTCACACATTCTACCACTAAACACTTACTGAACACAGTTAAATGCCAGGTGCTGGGTTAGCTGATAAGAATACATGGTTCCGAATAGGTTCACCTGTCTCAGGAAGCTTAAGAGCAGGGGTGAGATAGTTTTAACCAGACGCACAGTATTTAAGTTAGGGTATAGGATGGTTTCTAGTACTGTTTTGGGATAAAATGCTGCTTCAGGACTGCATCTGGAGAAGGTGTCAGTGTCTTCTGTGTCTTTCTTTTTAAACTTTATTTCTGCAAAGCCAATCAAGAAGTATTGGAAGGAAAATGTGTAAAAATTATCCTTGTATTTTGGGGGACTTCAGCAAGCACTTAAGGTTTGAGAAAATGAAGACTTAAAACAGTTGAATCAAAGGCAATGGCCAGCAATGTGTGTTTCAAAAGAATAGTGATATCTTTTCTTAAGCAACATTCCCCCTTGCCCAATAGCTGCAGTACCATACAGCACACAGCAGCTTACTTGAAAGTGCAGGAACCAGAGGGAAAAGACAGCCACAACTCATCCCAGTTACAATTGCTATACAATGCCTTTTTGGCGCTTGATGAACCAAGCGTTCATGCTGCAGTGCATTCAGTAGAAACACCTCATATTTCAGGTTTAAGATCTCGTCCTTCCAGTTCCAATGTGCCATCTGGCTCTTCATTGTAAATATTTTCAGGCATCTGCCGTATCTTCAGACACTGAGCAAATGACCCACGGTTCACTGGGGTTCCACCTGAAGTCTGAAACCCTGGCAGTGTGTCCTCCATGACTAAACAGGAGATCTGGAGGCCTGTCTTCTGCATCCTCTGCTGATCGTTCCTCCCCCATTTTACTTAATCCCACACATTCAAGTGGCAATCAGCACCACTTGAAGCCAGAATAGTTTCATTATATGGAGACCGACGGACTTGAAAATTTTCATCCTTGTGCGATTCGAAGGTATGGAGTTTTAGATTACAAAGGTCCCATAAAGCTACAGTCTTATCTGCAGAGCCAGTTGCTAGAATGAGCTCACTGCAGGGATCGAATGAGAGGCAGTTCATCTCAGCAGTGTGTGAACTTAGAAGTGGTATTGGATCTGGTGTCCCATGTCATAAGTTTCTGATCATCAGCAACAGATCGAGACAAGGACGCATGCAGCAGATGCCAGGCGACATCCTCTGCAACAGCTGAGTAGCCAGTAAAGACTGCTTTAGCATCGACAATTTTGTCTTCCTTTGGTCCTGCATTTACATCCCACAGGCAGACGGTGTGGTCATTAGATTCACTCAGGAGATGTCCACTCAAATCAGAATTCCAGGAAAGACCATAGCCTGCCTTTTGGTGACCTCTTAATCTAAGATCAGGATTAAATTCTCCACTTGGATCTGGTTTAATAGGGTGTCTTGCCTTGCAGTTGTATGGAAAGCTGTTTTATAGTGAAAGATCTTCACAGGGGATTGAGCGGCATTTAATAAAGTCTATGTCTGTATTTTGAAAAAAAAAAAACCCACTACATCAGAAGATAGTGTTTTTGTGGCAATGATGTGAGGATTATGTGGTATATAACGATCGTGGTTTACTTCTCCTTCATGATTAATTTTAATTTCACATTCAGTTTTCCCTATTACAGAAACAAAGCCACCAAATTCTCCCTTGCCATGTCGCAATGGAGAACATCAAACTGCACATCATCACTGGGAACCTGAACAGCCGCCAGCTGATTCTGCTTGTCAGAAGTATGAGTGCCCAGCACAAGCCAATGAGGGGCGTAGTCCTTTCGTTCTGATCCAGTCACTTCCGGAAGCCACTGAACAGTAAGACTGGAGAGCATGGGTCATAACCGGGTCATACAGAAACAGTGTACCCTTCTTCCAGATTTTATAGTCTTCATTGATGACATGCTCCTCTAGAGTATCTTCAAACATCCCTTTACTCGCCATCTTGCGTCAGGTCGTTTGCCTCCACTTTGCCACCTTGGACTTCTCACTAGGCAAGAGCAGCCCTATTTTGGTGCTCCTGCCTTTCCCAGGCACATCACGCTGTAGCTTGGAAAACCTGAGCTCGGTACGTCCTTCTCTCCTGCCTCCTCCCCGATTGTGGGTACTGAGGTCTGAGATGCTAATCTCTCTCTCTCTCTCTCTCTCTCTCTCTCTCTCTCTCTCTCTCTCGTCTTCTGTGTCTTATCAGAAGGCAAAGCTATGTGAATATGGGAGAGGGAAAGACAGTGCAAGCTAAGAGTTCAGCATATACAAATGGTCATAAGAACTGGTCTTCTGCCAACTGAATAATAGTCATCTACAACGAAGAAGAAAATGAGGCTGGTGAGAGAGTTTGGTTAATAAAGTAATACCCTTTCCATCAAGAGGACCTGAGTGTGATTGTCAGAACTCACATAATAAAGTCAGGTGTAGTGGCAGAGTTTGTAATCCCACTACTGGAAATGTGGGTCCCTGGGGCTGGCTAGCCAGCCATTCTTTTGTTTTTGTTTTGTCTGTCTGTTTGTTTGTTTTGGTTTTTCCAGAAGGCTTTCTCTGTGTAGCCTTGGCTGTCCTGGAGTCACTTTGTAGACCAAGCTGGCCTCAAACTCACAGCGATCTGCCTGCCTCTGCCTCCCAAGTGCTGTGATCAAAGGTGTGTGCCACCACTGCCTGCCTAGCCAGCCACTCTTGCCTACTTGGTGAGGTACAAGCCAGTGAAAGACTCTATTTCAACGACAACAACAACAACCACCCCAAAAACCTAAAACCAACCAAATAAATCCTAATGAACAAGATGGGCTGTGCCTGAGGAATGACACCAGAGCTTGTACGGGGGCCTCCACATGCTTGCATATGCACATACATGCACACTAGCACACAAATACACACACACAGACAGAAGAAGAGGAATGAAATCACATTATTTGCAGGAAAATGGTTGTAGACAGAGATATGCTGAGCAAAATAAGCTAGAGTCAGAAAGACAAGCATCATGTTCTCTCACACACATGGACTCTCGAGAGAAAAAGACAGACAAGTGGAAGGACAAGTAGGGAAAGAAGGGGATCCAGGGAAAGAGGAAGAGAATAAGAGAAGACTACAGGTGAATATGGTCAAGGCACATCATATACATGAATGAAAATGTCACATTTAATGTACACTAATAAACATAGAAAATTATTGTGCAAATGGTAAACAATTTTCCAATGACTAATTAATGCATCTTGATATAAGTAATTTCTGAATAGCCAAAGTGGTTGATGGCTTATTTTGCATTGAAATTAGTAATTTGTAGGCATGTTAATGTATTTTATACTTTACAATGTTAACCATATTAATTTGTCAAAATTAAGTGTAATCAGCAACACAATTACAAAGAGATAGTGATCTGTGTGACTATGCAGTTTGCCAGTGAGAAAGGCAGGGTTAAGAGATTGCTGAACGCACCTCCATTGGGAGCTCATGGCAAGAAAGCCAAGTTGTGTGTCTGTGGTGACTGTTGAGAAAGGACAGCAGTGTATAGAAATGTGCACCCACTGCTGAAATCTTCCATCTGGGAATGATTTATTAACCTTCACATTTAATTGGCTAAAGAAGATCACATTGCTCCTCCTAACTTCCCAGGGGACAGGGAAACACAATTCTCTCATTTGTCCAGAAGTAGATGAAGCAGCTATAATTACCACAGCCACTCAACTGTTAGTTGGAGTAATTAGAAAAGTAAAAAATCTTAGAGTAATTGGGGCTGGAGGCATGGCTCAGTCAGTGAAGCACGTGCCTTGCTAGAACCAGAATCTGAGTTTGATCCCTATGGTACAGGTATTTGAGGGGTGAAAATGCAGACAAAGATGGAGTGAACACGAGAAAGCAAGTTTATTAGGAAAAGAGCAGGAAAACTAAGATTCCCAAAGTGGAAGTGATCCCTAGAGGGTTCTGTTGAGCTGCCAGTCCAGCATCTTTTTATAGGACTTATGGCAGAAACAGGACAAGGAATGAGGTCATGTCTACTGGGACTAGCTAAGTCTCTGGGCAAATCATGGACCAAGCCAATGGAGGTTCACATGATTTGTACATGTCCCCCAGGCCTTGGCTTGGTTTGTAAGCTTCTGACCTTGGCTAGGTCTGTTAGCACCTGGCTTTCATAGGGTCTACTAGCCATTCATTAAACTGTACCCTCACGTTTATGTGGCCAGCTTATAGCTCACCAATTTTCTACCTATGGGGAGCTAGTTTTTTTTCTTGGTTGCCTTTTATTTAGCTCTTTGTTTATGGAGAGACTTGGGGTAGCCTTTCTGGAATACATTAAGAGACTTTTTAGAAGCCATCCTGGCCTGGAGAGATGGCTCAGTGGTTAAGAGCACTGTCTGTTCTTCCAGAGGTCCTGAGTTCAATTCCCAGCAACCACATGGTGGCTCATAGCCATCTATAATGAGGCCTGGGGCCCTCTTCTGGTGTGCAGGTGTACATGTATATGTAATAAATAAATAAATCTTAAAAAAAAAAGAAGCCATCCTTACCCACAGTTCAGTCTGTTGCAGCTATATGCATGGGAGATAAGACTACATGTAACAGCAGTAGCGCCTTGCTTATGCTCCTCAGAGTGGCACTGTGGGAGCCAACCGAAGCCTGCCAAGACTGGCTTTGTTTTTCCAGAGTCCTGTTCTTTTTCTTATCTGGTCAGCTTCACTGTTTTATAACCAACTTCAAGCCCTTTTCTTTATTTACCTCATTGTTCTTTGGTGTTTTAACCCTAAACTTTCCTTTAACCCTAACATCTGTTTTCAATATAACACTTAGAACTCATATTAAGAAAGACTACAGAGTGGTGCACATGCTATCAAGTCTAGTGTTGGGGCAGCAGACACAGGAGGATCCCTGGCATTTGTGGATCAGCTAACCAAGCCTATTTGTTGAATTCCACACCAGTGAGAGATCCTGTCTCAAAAAACAAGGCATATGGTGCCTAAAAGAGCAACAGCTAAAGTTGATGTGTGGCCTTCATACATGTGTACATAGATGCAAACACACACTAATTAAAACTGTTGTATTTGTTAAGTATTACTTTCCCAGAACCTGGTTTGTAAATAGCATCTCCATAAATAGTTTTCACATGTTCTTTATGCCGTGTTTCAGTTTCTCTTGGATGCCATAAGAAGTCAATCTTCTCAGAATGGAACATTCTCTTGGTGTGACTTGTTTTCCTCAAGTGGGCATCCTCTTTCATCTATTTAAAAATCTGTTTCTGTTAATATAATTTGACCTTTGAGACCATGGTCCCTTGTCCTTGTGCACCAAAAAAAGAAACAAATGCAACTCTTGTTTATTTGTGATGAAAGATGGGTGAGTACACACAGCTCTCGCTTTTTACCAGACTCTGAATCACCCATTATTTATTTAGGATGTTTATTGCTAAGGGGTATCTCACTTGGCTAAGGTATGTCCAGACCATCTTCTTTCAGAAATTCTAGGATCCCAAATATGTTTTGCCTGAAGTTCTATATAGACTACCCGGACTTCTGGAAAGATACTTCCTCTGAATGGAGTCTTGGGGTGATGGAGAATTCTAGAAGCAGAGTGACTTAAGACGTGGCTCCATGTAACTAGTTATGAATGTGCTGTAAGAATCGCCAAGTCCAGAATATCTGGGACCTGACTGAGATGTCAGTTGAAGAATGAAGAAAGGACAGACATGTGCACAGAAAAGCTGGGCTGGGATGGTGACAACTTGACACAAGCTAGAGTCATCAGAGAGGAAGGAGCCTCTGTTGAGAAAATGCCTCCATGAGATCCAGCTGTAAGGCATTTTCTCAATTAGTGATCAATGTGGGAGGGTCCAGCCTATTGTGGGTGGTGCCATCCCTGGCCTGGTGGTCCTAGGTTCTATAAGAAAGCAGACTAAACAAGCCAGGGGGAGCAAGCCAGTAAGAAGCACCATCTGTGGCCTCTACATCAGCTCCTGCTCCAGGTTCCTGCCCTGTGTGAGTTCCTGGTCTGACTTCCTTCAGTGATGGACCGTGATGTGGAAGTGTAAGCCGAACAAACCCTTTCCTCCCCTTCTTGCTTTTTGGTCATGGTCACAGCTGTAGACATCTTGACTAAGACAGGTGGGCTGTATACTCTGATAGAGTCACACCAAGAAATGGCTCAGGACCTCAGTGAGTTTATTTAGTAAATCACAGGGGGAGGGGTACCTAGGCTTTTAGGAGTCCTCTGTAGATGAGCCATCTCAAGTTGTAATCATCTGGGAGGAAGAAGCTGCAGGTGCTTTTGCACATGCTGGTCAACTGTTCATAAGTACTTGTACATGCACGCCCTGTTAAGATTCGCACTTGGGCCAGAGGAAGGCTTTGCTATCTCTCTGAGCCTCACCTGGGAAAGGCTTTGTGTTGCAAGATATTTGATCCCAAGGTTCTGAGGCATGGGGCCCTTGAGATGACAATGCCTGTAGGGACCAGAAAAAGCCCCAAGTGAGTCAAGTCTAGAGTGAATTTGTGTATGTTGACTCGAGCTGTCCATATCAAAGACCCCAGAGCTTCAGACTCATGGAGGAATGACAAAGCTTTCCCCTGCCCACCAAGGTGAGGCTCAGAGGAATGGCAAAGCCTTCCTCAGAGGACTGAATGCAAGTGTTGCCTGTGTGCAGAATATGTCTTCTGTAGCTTTCTCTCCCGATGTTTGTTTACAGTCTGAATACTGTTCCCTTACAGATACTGCTCCTACCAGGATTAGCTAACTCTCTTTGATGCAGCTGTAAAACATAGACTCTGCCTTTTTGTTTATTTATGTGTGGCAACCCCACTCCTTGTCCAGCTGTTTGCAATAGCCCTGCCTGCAGCTTGCTGACTCAGCTAGGCTGGCTGGCCAGCAAGCATCATGAACCCACCTGTCTGTGCACCACCCAGTGGGTGAATTACAAGTATGCCAGCATACCTGGCATTTTACATGGATTCTAGGGATCCACACCTGATTTCTCACACTGTGCAGCAATCATTTCAACCAATAGCCTTCACTCTTGGGAGTGTATAAGAAACAAGCAACCCTTTTAAAGGCAATTCAAGCTTTGTTAGTAAAAAGTACTCTTTCTATGGCAGACATGTATCATTACAGAATACAGATTTATTTTGGGGAATATCTCTCACCTGAAATTGTCTTTAACTCTTAGGATTTCTTCAAATGGTGTCTGGGAGTACTGAGGAGGTCAGGAAGGCAGAAGGGGGAAGGCAATTTTCACTTTTGTTTCAGTGTGAGCATGTATTCTTGTGTGTGAGGGGTGGATGTGACACAGAAGATGAATTTGGAGGGTGGTATATTGAATAGGAGCTGGGATGGGGTTACTTTGGAAACAATAAATAGACTGCCTGAATTTAAAAGTCAACTGGTTCTAATGAGACATGCTGACATTGACCTGTGAGGCAATATGGCATAGACTTTTCACCAAAAGGAAGGAGGAAGCTGTGCTGTTGTTCATCATCAGGCATCTAATGGGCTGGTCTAGGTGCTCCTTGCTTCTGGATGTGAACAGACTGACCTTGAGATCAAAGGCCCCATTTCTATCACAGGAGGTGCTTAAAGTGGCTTAGAGCAAGGCTCTTGGTTTCACTGGGGGTGGTGGAGAGGAGTTTTTCCACTCGGTGTTACAGTTAGCTCTTTTTAAATAAAATTGCTGGTATCAGACAGCAGTAGAAACTCGGGCGTTCCAAAAGAGGTACAGTTCCTTGGTTAAGCAGCTGTGTTAAGCCAGCCAGAAGGCAGGTCTGGTGAGACGCAGGCCCGGAGGGCATAATTCAGGCCCAGCAGGTGCTTTGCTGGAGGTCAGCACTGATCTTGCAGCACGTGGCAGACTGACCGGCAGTCAAGGGCCCTCCAGAAGCTTGCAGCCACCTGGAAGGTAGCTGCTTGATTGACAGCTGAGTTTAGGCCTCTGGCACCAATTCTCCAGGAAGGAGGGAAGACCTCCCTTCCCTAGAATAAATGGAGTCTCAGACTGTCATGGTGGAGGAATGGCAAGAGCAGAGAGAAAGGGGAGGGGAGAGGGGGGAGGGGGAAGGAGAGAGAGTTTATTTTATGAATCAGAGACATTTATAGACCTTGAGCGGTGGGCGGGGTTTCGCGAGTGAATGTGTCTGATTCACTGGGGCTAGAGATGCTAGGAATACTTACTGTACATGTAACAAAACTGCTCTATCATAAGAGGGGAAAAGCAGTCCTAACATCCTCGGGGTGGGGGAAGATATCCAGGAAAAGTCAAAGGTTACTGGGTGAAAGCCAAGACACCAAGACGTCTTATTAGCATAGGGTGTGTAGCTCCTGGAATCCCAGGTGCTTGCTGAATAGATTTCTTATCTGGAAAGGGCCGGGCTTGTAGTCTCCCTGCTGGCTATGTGATGCTCCTTAGGGCTTCAAGAGTTCAGGTAGAGAGGGGCCCCTGCTGATAAAGGGGCTAAGTCTGAAGCACCAGACTTAGACCTTTCTAGTAGGTCCACACTCTGCCATGCCACATTCTACCCTCTGGATTTGTCGGGGGGGGGGGGGGGGGCGGGGGTGGTGGTGGTGGTGGTGGCGGCGGCGTGTTCCAGTTTCCAATGGACAGACTTCTAGTTCTTTCTCTGCAAGACTTCCATTTCAGCCATTCCTAATTCAGATTTCAAAGCTGTAGAATTAGTGTGCCTAGGAAAGATTTTTAAAAATACAGACATCAGTAAGTTGCCAGTGCCCTGACGAGAGGGATCTAAGCGGGTGGCGCTCACCTTAGACCTATTTGGAGCGAGAAGAAGCTCAGGTGGGACATAGTCACGTTGATGAGATGCTGTGACCGGAGCTTTTCGAAGGCCAGAGATTGGAATCACTCTGTTAAGAAGGGACAGCTTGAGAAAATAAGGTAGATTCTAGGAGGCAGACGCCAGTTTCTTTGAGGATGAATATAGGCCCTAGTACTAGCTAGGTTTGGGGTGAATATTAATCCCAAAGATAGGAGGAGAAAGACCATAGACTCAGATAATCACACCCAAATTAATGAAAGCAACAATTAGTTAAAGCGAACCCTTTTGTTGGTGTAGATGGGCTGCCTCTCTCTAAAGCAGGGTTTGAGATACCAGCATTGAATGTGAGGAAGATAAGGATTTTTACTGTTCAAATGGGGGCTCTGGTGGGAGAAATGGATGGGGTTACCAGGAGCAGAACATAAGCACAACAAATTAGTCCTAATGACATCCTGAAACAGAGACGTGGTTACAAGGTGGGCATAGCAACAGGTAGTCATAACAATGTAGCCATAACCACCCTTTTGAAACAAAGATAAGGTTGCAAGATGGCTATTAACTTTTTAAAACAAAGACATGATTAATATTTCTGGAACAGTCAGCACAGAACCATTTGTTAAGGTTGCTGGTGGGACATAGCCTAGTCCTTGAGAAACAGAGATTTAATCATAAACAGGAATGAACCTAGTTTGTCTTTACTATAAAATGGCTTTTAAGCCTAAAATGGAGGAAGGCTGGTTCTCCATGAGAAGAAAGGCTTTTTATGCAGAAGTATGTCTCCCACCCCCAGGCAAAGATAGGGGGACGAGATAGTGTGTAAGTACTGACTTCCGGAAACATCTGAGAGCTATGAATTTCTAGATTTTTCTCTTTGGCCTGGACAGGACTCAGAAGGGAAATGGTTGTGAGAAACTGTACAGCAGCAGGGCCTCTAGGCCTTCAGCAAGCTGCTTCTGTAAATCATAGCACATGTCATTGTCTGGGGCTGTCAGGCAACAAGGCATTCTATAACATTCTTGCTAGTTATGCACCAAACACACCAGGGTTGCATGCTTGCATGGCTCTTGGGGAAGCAGGCATTTGCCAGAGCACCTCAGTGATAAACACAAACGAGAGATACATTTACCATTCATTTTAGGAACTGTCGCTTAGAACACATATTTTGGTTGTCTCTTCTCTCACTAAAGCTACTAGGTAGAGAGCAAATACTACTAAGAATGGAATACAATAGCAGATGTCTTAGCCAGGGTGGCTCTCCGAGCTGTGTGCCATGCTCAAGGAATAAATAGGACCTCCTTTGCTTGTGTTCTTCAACTGATGGTTTTAATTAACAGGAAACACAGGAAGAGGACTGACTTTCTCTTGAGGTTTACCCCTCTGAGACTGGATTACAAAAAAATCTGGCGATTTTGGAGAGACAATTTCAAGGCCACAGATAATTGCTGTGGAAAGTGTATGTGCTTCAGGCTGACATGGGAAGCCTGAAGTTACACAGTGATGTGCCAGAACCACCCAGATCATCCCATACCCCCCCTCCACCCCACACCCCCCCAGCACTAGAGTAAGCAGGATCTCCTGAGGGCTTGCCAGGTTGTAGTTTTTCCTGTTTGGTTCATTAACTAGCATCTCCCAGAAAACCAGCAGTTTCAAAAGCAAGAGTCCAGGCTGGGTGGAGCATCTGCTGTGTGGCTATTCCTGTCCTGGAGGGGGCAGGAAGGCTTCTAAGATTCTGCAAGCTCATGACACTTGGAATGCTCTGCAGTGTCAGAGAGTGACAAAGTGGAGCCCTAAGGTTATAGATGCAGTAAACATTTGCTGGGAAGAGATCATCAGAGAGGCTGCTTGCAAGTCATGCAGAGGGGTCCAGGGATGCTCTTTCATGAGTCATGCTGGGGTGGGACTTTCAGCTGCCTGTAAACAATCCAATAAGCTCACCGACTTATCAAGCTAGACTCAGATGCAATGGCGTCTTTGATCTGCCATTGGTGTCCTGTCTGGGCTGAATAGATATTTGTTCATGTCTCCCCAGGAAAAGTCACACAACAGCATCTATCCTTTCATGCCTTGGAGCCATCATTATTTTTACCTCTAATTAGTCACCCACAGGGCTTTCACAGGACAGAAAGTTCACGTTTGGAGGATTAAAAAAAATGGTTGAGACAGATATGATCACCATATGACTAGAGAGTAAATGAGATTATGGAGGCCAGAGGAGAGAGAGAAGAAAAGCAGGCTCAGAGGTGAGCATAATTAGAATGTCAACCTGAAAGATGAGTACAGAGAAAAATGACTCTTCAGACTGGACTGGACTGGAGTAGAGAAGAAAACGAGAGGTCAGAGGTCACAGAGGGAGCTGGTGAGATCATTTGCCCTTTAAGCATGGCGACCAGTGTTTATATCCCACATGAAAACTGTATAGGTACACATCCTGCCTGTGATGCCAATGCTTGGGGGGATGAAGACAAATACTTGGATAGTTAGACTAGCCACATCAATGATCTCCAGGATCAATGAGAGACCTTGCCTAAGTCAATAAAAGGAAAGGAAGATGTGACAACAACCTTTGGCTCCCACACTCATGCCTGCACATGTGCAGACTTATCTCCACTCATACCCGTACACTCTCCAACATGTGCACACACAGGAACCGGGGAGGGGTGTTTAGAGACTACGGTACATATAAAAAGAATATTGTGTATTAAGAAGAAAGTGTGCCTAGCCTTTAATGGCTGAACCATCTCTCTGGCCCTAAAAGAAAGTGCTAATACTCTCTCTTCAGGATCTCTGTAGCAGGACAATAGAAAGAATGACCAATGGGAAAGAACAGGATGCTCAGAAGAGTTGTGAACTTGCTGTGGGCTCATTAAGTTAGGGGTGTCTGGTGTTTTTTAATGCGGGTGCAAGAGATGTGAGCTTTGAAGACTCAGAAGAGAAAACAACAACATGGGTCCTTGGCCTGAGATGGCAGCTGGGCATTAGGGGAGAGTAGTGAGCCAAGGATATAACTCAATTGCTGAAGTATTTACACACTACTCCTGAGGCCTTGTCTTCCATCACAGGGACTGTGTTAATGGGCTGTGGCACATACCTGTTACTCCCAGCACTCAGGAGGCAGAGGCAGGAGAAAAGTTAAAGATCATAGGAACAGGTAGTGAGTTGGGGGTTAGGCTTATGCAGGAGGAGCTGCCTCTGCAGTGGGAAGGAAGGGGTCAAGGGGTCTGATCCTGCCTGAGCTGGTCACCAAGTCAGAAATGCATGCCGAGGAGGAGGAGGAGGACTCAGACGGAGGCTTCCTGGGGTGATGGTAAAGATAGAGGCTTCCTGGGGTGGAGGTCACCCCACTTGTGACCTAACAGGGCAGATGCGACTGAGGGAAGCCAGCTGCCAGCCTGAGTGCTTTCCCCATCAGCCCAGCCTTAGAGTGAGAGCCGCCCTGTGATGAGCCTTATCTCTGGATCCACAGGATGACTCCCGTCAGCTCTTACAACCACTACACACGTTTGTAGTTTTTAGGTTAGTAAATTCCACTAAAGCTGCTCTTAGAGCTTGTACCCTCATCCTTGTGCAAAAGTACACAATGTTTACATTTTAAAGTATCTTCTTGTTGCTACTGACTTCATGGAATGTGTTTCTAAAGGGAAGTTGCCTTCTTAGAGCCGACTTTTAGATTACGTGCTTTCTTTGAACATCTGGCCCAGAACTTCTCCAACAAATGCGAGACAGTTTGTTTATTTGGAAACATAGTGTTTATGGAGATAACAGACACCTGTGGAAATCAGTTAAATGATTTTATGTAACAGTAGGCATGCAGCGGGTATGGACCAAGGGGGGCCTGCACAAACTGTTGCACCAACCAAGGACAATGCACACAGTAAACCTAGACGCCTGTTCAGATCTAGCCAAGGGACAGCTCATCCTCCAAGGCTGTGGAGAGAGTGGGCACTGCCTCTGACATAAACTCTGGTGTCCCTGATTCGATCACTTCCCCTTGGTGGGAAGGCCTGGCAGGCACCCAGAGGAAGGGGAAGCAGTCTATCCAGATGAGACCTGATAGGCTGGGGTCATATGGCACGGGAGGAGGTCCCCTTCTGTTACAGGTCTAGGGGAGGAGAATAGGGTGGAAAAGGGGGGTGGGTGGGAACAGGAAGATACAAATGAGAGGATAACAATTGGGATGCAAGCTGAATAAATTATAATAAAACAAAACAATAGGCAGGAAATTTCCCTTCTTTACACAAAGGTTTAACTTTCAAAAATCTTTGTGTTTTTATACTATATAGAATGTACACACAGAGAGGCACATAGACACACGTACGTACACAGGTTCATAAACACATACACAAACACATATACACACAGACACTCCCATAGACACAGACAGACAATACAGTCTGACATGCAAGTACACATATACATAGACACATAGTCATACAGACAGACACAAATACATTGGGTGAACAGACATATACAGTATGCATAAACATATACACATAGGCATTCACAGACTGACACATGATAACAAAGACACACATGTATGGTCATATATAGATATCTAGGTATACACAGACACACAGAGACATATATAGATGCATACACATTTGCTGTCTTTTAGACAGGTCTTACTATTGTAGACCAGGCTAGCCTTAAACTCGTGGCCTACTGCTATAGTCTCCCGAGTGCTGGGATTGCGGACATGTGTCAGCGTGCTTGGCTCTGTTTTCACATGCAATGGTTTTTACATTATTATTATTATTATTATTATTATTATTATTATTATTATATTGATTTATTTTATGTATTTTGCCTGCATTTATATATGTATACACGTTCATGCCTTCAGAAATCAGAAGAAGAGTATCAGATACCCTATCAGTGTAGTTACAGGAGGTTTTAGCTACCACATGGATGCTAGGAACCAAACCCAGGTCCTCTGCAGGAGTGGCCAGTGCTCTTAACCACTGAGCCATCTCTCCAGCCCCCACATACATCATTTGGTCATCATTTGATAGCTCCAGTATTTACTTTTTTGTTTGCTTGCTTTGTTTTGAGACACAGTTTCTCTGTACAGCCCTGGCTGTCCTGGAACTCACTCTGTAGACCAGTCTGACCTCAAACTCAGAGACTCTCCTGCATCTGCCTCCTGAGTGCTGGGATTCAAGGTGTGAGCCACTATGCCTGGCTCTTAATTCTTAAAATTAATTCTTGGATTGAGAAGCTGCCTCAGTGGGCAGATGTACTGTCGGAGAAAGTAAGATGATGTGCATTCTGATTCCTTAGGACCCTCTACAGCTGGGCATGGTAGTGCACACCTGTGTTCCTAGTGCTTAATCAACACGAGAAGCAGACAGGAGGACCACTCGAAGTCCCAGAGTCACACTGAGGGCTCCTGGGGGGCAGATTGTGTAATGCTTCTTTACTGACTTTAAATGTTTTAAAACTCTAATGAAGCAGAGACAACAGCTGCTAAAAGGCATTAGATTGTAGGAAAAGAACTGCTAAGTTGAGTTAGCCTGTGTACTACAAGGGTGTTTTAACATCAAAATAAGATCCAGGAAAGGTGTTGGAATGGGGCCTAGGAGGTTATGCTTATGTTTCAGCAGGAGACCAATAGTTGTGGACACCACCAAGGATGCTACAACTTTGTTCCTTGCTATACTGTTCATGGCAACTATACAGGTAAAGGGATCAGTCATACATATTGGGCCTATATTCCCTAATCCTCCAATTAACATAGGAGTAAATTGGGAAGGTATAAATATTCCTTTGATGGTCCTTATTACCACCAAGGATCTGCTAAGCCTATGAAATAGGGTAAAAAAATTACAAATTGTAGTATGTAAATACAAAAAAATTCCCATTACCCTATTTATATGGGTAATAAAACTTAAAGTCTAAATATAACTTTTTAAGTATGATTATCTATAACTAATACTACCCAAGATTTGAATAATATTATATACTTCATCAGGTTTCAAGTGACAGGAAATTAATGCTACTAGTTCCATAAATCTGCCATTTTGTAATATGTGGGTTACCAACAAAAGATCTGACAAGGATACATTGACAACAATGTGAATATAAAAACATCAAGTGCTTGTTAATATCATCCATGAAGAACTCATTGACCGGAGTCCAATGGCTTCCCTTGCGATGATAAAGATACATTTTGAATGAAACTGTGGAAATTGGTTCTCCTGTTAACAAATCTATTCAGGGATGTCAAGTCCTCTCTTAAAATTTGGCAATTCAAACTAATTTGTGAAAATTTAAAAGATGCCTTACCATCCTCTTAAATTTAAAAAAAAAAAAAGGAAGGCAAAATATTAATGTTGGGAATGCCTGCCTTCCTGCCACCATAGCCCTGCCCTGATGATAATGGACTCACCTTCTGACTGTGAGCAAGCCATCAACTAAAGATTTATTTTACATTTCCTTGGTCATGGCGGCTTCTCACAGCAATAGGATGGTGACTAAGACAGGGAAGCTCAGGAGAGTAACTGACAGTTAAGTCCCTCCTGACCACGGTGGCCTCTTTGGCACAGTTGTGTGTATTTTCTTCTGGTCACAGACTGCGATGTCCATGGTTAGATTTCTTTAGTGGAGAAGCTCAATAGTCAGTTGTTGCTTTGTATCTGGACACTGTTCCTTTAAGAATTGTGCAACCACCGACATTTCTAATTTTTAATTTTTTTATACAAAAACCATAAGGCACTATTGAAATCAAACATGGGGTTATTTGTTAAAGCAGATATTCCGTTATGTGACCTTGGTTTCCCTTTACAAGGATCTACTCTGAGGTTAACTGAAGGTGGACTCTTTTACTTTGTAAATGAGAGTTTTTGGAAAGAGGCTGTGCTTCCAAAGACTAAATAAAACTGTAGCCATGTGGGAAGGTTGGAGTGTTGCAAGTCCAGAGGGTAATTACCTTGTCTTGGTCTAGTTCTAGTTCCTCGCCCCTTAGTCATTCCTCGCCCAGCTCTGTGTCAGAACTAACACCCTGTGACTAACAAGTGAAAACCCTTCAAAATCTATCACCTTAGCAGGTCACTAGCATTCACCAA
Source organism: Acomys russatus (assembly GCF_903995435.1). Lineage (NCBI taxonomy): Eukaryota > Metazoa > Chordata > Mammalia > Rodentia > Muridae > Acomys > Acomys russatus. The sequence goes on along the minus strand of NC_067162.1, from coordinate 52,945,317 downwards.
CCACAAAGCTAAGATCAGACAGTGCGTTGGGCCTAAAGAAAATTCCCCCTGCTTTGCTGTAGTACCCAATGTATTTTAAACTTGCCTTGCTTTTATGACTTCCTTTGTTCTGTAAAACTGCTTCCATGTTGGAATTTGGGGAAAACTAAAATTGTACTCCTAAGCCATGGTCACTCAAAGTGGCTCGAGAGGAGAGCTGTAGTTGTTTTCTTGTAGGTAACGTCATCCTACACATATCAGCTGATTTTTGTCACAAATTAGGCTGTGTGTTTGGGGGGTTAATGTTAGCTTCCAAAACAGATCTTTCTGAGGAACAAATAACTGAATAGAGAGAAGCTCATTAAAGCGCATTCGCTGGCTTCCTGAAGGGAGAAAGATTTAACATGAGAGGGACCGGATTATGGCAAAGGCTGGTGACAGCACTTGAAGACTTCCGGGAGGAGACTTGGAGGGGGTTGAAGGCAAATTCCAATTAAAGTATAAAAGGGAAGCCCAGTGCTGAAACACAGTGTGTGATGTTCACAGCTGGGGACTTGTAGATGGAAGATAGCACTAAGACACATGCAGGAAGGAGCTTTAAAGACCCAAATGAATAAAAGTGTGAGGTAAATATTTCAAATCTTGTTTAATGAGCTGGAGATGGAGCAAGCCAAGCTGAACTGAGCTCTGAAATTCCCATGTTAAAACACGCACGCACGCACGCACGCACGCACGCAGGCACGCGTGCTCTCATATACTATTTGAAGGGCCAAGAACACTAACCTGCAGCTTTTCAGGACTCTGAAAGGTGGTCAGGGAAAGGGCATGTGCTGCAGGGTTGCCTGCTGGAGTCTGAGGCACAGGCTAGTCCTATGGTGTGGTGGTTCTATCAGAGGTCCCCCCCCCCCCGCCCCCCGGGAGTAGCCATTTGAGTTGTCCCTGGTTTTCTAAGCCACAGTGAACCTGCCTTTCCACACTGTGCTTCCACATCAAGGGGCCCAAAGTAATGGACCGGGCAAGTCACAACTCACCCCCTGTATGTCCGGACTTCTACTGCAGAGGCCATAACATTTTTGTTTTTGATAATCCTTGGGGATGGAATTCAGGACCTCATGGTCCCTGATGGGCAAGCACTCCATCGCTGTACTGTAGTCTAGCCATAGAACAGAGCTGTTCTCATTCTCTCTCTCTCTCTCCCTCTCCCTCTCTCTCTTTCTCTCTCTCTCTCCTCCCTCTCCCTTCCTCTCTCCTCCCTCTCCCTCTCCCTCCCTTCATCCCTCTCTCCCTTCTTTTCAGACAAGATTTCTCTGTGTAACAGCCCTGGCTATCCAGGAAGTCTCTTTGTAGAACAGGCTGGCCTCAAACTCACAGAGATTCACCGGCCTCTGCCTGTAGAGTGTTGGGCTTAAAGACATGTGTCACCACACCTGGCTAGAGCATAGGTTTTAATCAAAGTCAGTGTTTCAGGTAGAACAGAGATTTTTCATCGTTCTTTTTTTTTTTTTTTTAATGTATTCTTTTGTTAAAAAAAGATTTATTTATTATGTATACACACTCTGCCTGCATGTACACCTGCCTGCCAGAAGAGGACGTTAGATCACATTATAGATGGTTGTGCGCCACCAGGACCTCTGGGAGAACAAACAGTGCTTTAAACCTCTGAGCCACTTCTTCAGCCCCCTTTTCATCATTCTTAAGACTAAGTGAGCTAACAAAGGCCAAACACTTACTTCATAAGAGGAAAAGGACACAAACTATATAGCTGCTGCTGCTGCTGGTGGTGGTGGTCATCAGCTCCCACATGTGTCATTGTGGTTGGGTTTGTTCTCTCTGATTGTTCTCCATTCTGGGAAGGTTGGAGTTTTAGTCTTGACCCTTGACTCTGAACATCCCATTCTTGAATTTTCCTTTTCTAGCCTGTGTCTGGTGTGTGTGTGGTGTGTGTGTGTGGTGTGTGGTACGTGTGTGGTACGTGTGTGGTGTGTGTGTGTGGTGTGTGTGGGGGGTGTGTGTGTGGGGTGTGTGTGTGGGGTGTGTGGGTGGGGTGTGTAGGTGGGTGGTGTGTGGGTGGGTGGTGTGTGTGTGGTGTGTGTGTGTGTGTGTGTGGTGTGTGTGGTGTGTGTGTTACATTCAGATTCATGGGAGGAGACTAGAGGGTAGTTATTTTTCCCTCTTTCCACCATTATTTTTATTTTTACATTTTATTTGCTATTTATTGTATGTCTATGTCCATGCACGTGGAGATCAGAAAGCAACTTGTGGGAGTTGTTTCTCTCCTTTCACCATGGAGATCCTGGGGATTGAACTCAGGTCCTTACACTTGGCAGCAGGTGTCTTATCCCAATAGGTCATCTCTCAGGCCCCTCCACCTTTAGTTTTTGAGAAAGATGTGTAGCTGGTTGTGGAGCTCACGGATTTGGCCAGGCTGGCTGATGAGTGAGTTCCATATCTGCCTCCCCAGCATCGAGATTAAAGGCGTGCTGGCATGTTTGGCTCCTTCCTCCTTTTTTTCTTCTCACTCCCTCTGGACCCCCCTTTCTCACTCCCACTCCCGAGCTTCATCTCTCATTAACCTGCTGAGCTTAATTGGGGTTGCTTGCATGTGTATGGGTATAGGGCTATTTACTGGGTTATTTCAACTTAACGCTGGCTACACCACTGAAGGAAAATGATTCTCCCCTTTCCCACCAGACACTAGTTGCTGACAGCATCTCAGCTAGAGTGTTGTTGGCTAGATCTTGCTGGTCTTGTGTAGGAAACCTTTCCTCCTCCTGAAGCCTCGCTCGACCTAACCTTATTTGGGGTTTGCCTCAATAAGACAAGGTCTCCTGTGTTCCAGGCTGGCCTCAAAGTCTCTATGAGGCAGAGGATGACCCTGGAACTCCTGACCTCCTTCCTCCAGTCCTGAGTACTGCGATCACACCATTGCACCAGCTCTGAATTCATTTCCTAATGGTTTTTCTGAATGTTCCTCACCGAGTTTCTCTGCTACTGCCACAAGAAGCACACTGCCAAGGGCCCTTATGTTACAGTATTCCCTCTTCTCCATCCTGGGGTCCTCGGACCACATCAGGGACATGAGAGGCTGCTGCAATAATGGAGAAGGGCTGATTCACAGAGGAGGAACAGAGGGACATTTGTGTCAATGTGCGGCATTGAGGATGTGGGACAGGAGCCCACGGACGGGAAGGGAAGGGAAGAGTGCACTTTGAGGTCTGCTGGAGACCAAATAGGCTGCAAAGGAAAAGCCTAAATCCCAGCCTCTGCAGGTATGGGGAGCCGAGGGTGGGCTGCATGTGGCTGTGCTGCCGTGGTCTGTCAGCCTGGGGGTGTGTGGGTTATGAGTGGCTAGAGTAAGCAGTGCTCTGTTGGTGACAGCGTGGATGTGCTTTGCTGTTGCACACAGATTAACTACTCACACAGTCTATCTGCGGGTGATTCCTTTTCTTGTTATCAACTTGAACCAGTTTGCCACAGCAAGTTTGTTCTGTTGCTATTTAGTGTCTGAAGCATTGGTGTTGAAAATGTCACGTCTCCTGTATGATGCCAAAAGCACTATTTTCCTGCTGTTAGTTTTTGATGCTTCTCCTTAACCCTGTCTCTTCAACTGTCTTTTTGAGTCCTTCTTGCTTGAGTGTGGGTCATTCTCCATAAGTATTCATGTGTGTGTGTGGTGTGTGTGTGTCTGTGTGTCTGTGTGCACACATGCACATGTATGCACATGCGTATGGAGATCAGAGAATAGCATTGGATGTCATTCTTCAGGAGCTGTCTACTGTGACTTTTAAGGTGAATCTGAATGTAACACACACACACACACAACACACACAACACACCTCTTTCTAGGATCTTGCTGATGAGGCTAGGCAAGCTGGTCAGTAAACCCCAGGGCTGCCTCCACCTCTCCAGCATTGGGATTACAGATATGGGTCACCAGGCTGCGTCTTTTTAATTTAAGGCTGAGGATTCAGTTTAGGGCCTTGTGCACTCATGGCCATCACTTTAACAACTTCACTGTCTTCCCAGCCCTCCACAACTAACCTCTATCAGGGAGAATATGGCAAAAGCCATGAGATGCCATTTATAATATTAGGGAGCAAAAGGACTGGGCCTTTATTTGGGATGCAGGTCTCATATTCTCTCCTGGGATCCACATTCTAGAGGAAGCTTCTGCTCACTCTGGACATGCAGAGAGATGACAGCATGACAAGGAACTGACATCCCCAGCCAAAAGTCAGAAACTCTCCAAGGAGTGAGTTTGGAAGCAGATGCTTCTGTTCAAGCCTTGTGGTGACTAACATGTCAGCCAACACCTGTGATCTCACAGGACCCATGAGTCAGAAAGCCGTCAAAGGTCTGCCTATGAGATAACAGACGCTGGCTACCGTCATCTCCTAAGGTTGTGTAGTCTATGGACTGCCAGTAGAGTGACTGTTGTTGTTCCTGCTAATGATGGGCCTGTGGAGTGCAGTTATGTCCACACGGTGGTGAATGCAATGAGGATGTGGAAGTGTGTACAGAAGAGAGGAAGATATTCACAACATGGGATTATCTGATAACAGCAGATTATTATTCAATTACCTGTACTGTACGGCTAACGGTACATGTAGGTTTTCTTTTATTTGGCTCTTGGAGATGGGGACTCACTAGGCAGCCCAGGGTAGCCAGGGCCTGGTAATCCTCATCTGTCAGCCTCCCCAAGGGCTTATGTGTACCAATACACCCAGCTTGATCCAAGACACATGCTTGCTAACACGCACTGAATACAGAATGTGGGTATTTATAGACTGAAATATCTGTTATTTTACAATTTGTCTACATAAATTCCCTTTAAAACAAGAGGAGTTGGGCTGTGGATGTAGCTCAGCAGAAAAGTTCCTGCACTGCATATGCAAAGCTCAGGGTTTAATCCTCAGCATAGTAGCCAAAACCAAAAGCAAATCATAGCGCTGCTAGACCCTTCCCCCTTCACACACAGGACAGACCTAAGTGTGACACTGGGGTTGTTACACTTGGAGGTTCCAGGACTTTAAAGAATAGGTTTGTAAGGCAGTGAGGCCAAGACTAACACCATCTGCAAACTCAAAACTCCACAGTTCATTAGGTAACCACTGGTCCCCAGTACTTACTGAGATTCTGGGGCACAGCCAACATTCGTGCGCCACCGAGCATATCAGAATGCCATCAGACTCCTATCTTTCTGCACCTGACATAGTCCCCAGCTACAGGCAGGAAAGCTTAGTGTCTCACAGGATGGCTTTTAGACCCAAGCAGGTTGACCAGCAGGAGGTAGAAGTTGTCTGGGAAGTTCCAGTACTTAGGAGTCCACACAGGAGTTTAAACTCATACTTTGTACAATCCTCAGTATTTTTTAAACCCTGTCCATGCCGAGTTGCATGGGTGAGATGACGTCCACGTGGTAGCAGCATCACTGTTCTGCTTCCCACAGTATTTTTTCAGTCCTGGTAGAATTCATTCACCCCCTAAGGAGAACGACCCATCAGGCCTCTGGAAACAGACGTGTTGAACAGAAAAAAGTCCTTCCTGAGAAATTTAGAATTTGTTTACATTTTGTTCCTGTGCAAATGAAATGACAACAGAACTCAGAGGTGATGGAACCTTATATTCACCCCACAGAGAGGAAGCAGCCACAGCCAGACGGTTGTGAACTTAGCAGGATCAAGGATTGCCATGAGATAAACTTTGGGGCATGCCCATGAGAGGGTTTCTAAATTCAGTTAATTTAGTGGGAAGATCCACCCTGTCGGCTGAAGGAAAAGGAGCTGAGCACTAGCATTCCTTCATCTCTGCTTCCTGACTGTGGATGAGTGTGACCAGCTGCTTCGGGACCCTGCTGCCATGCCTTCCCTCCATGATGGACTGTGCCCCTTGAACTGTGAGACAAGCTAAGCTCCTCTTTCCTCAAATTGTTTTTATCAAGTATTTTGTCATAGAAGTGAAACAAGTAACAAATGTCTCCTGTGTGTAGCTGGTGTCCAGGGCTGGGGATCAGCCTGAGTTTGTTCCTAGTTCTGTCAATCAGTAACTATATAGCCTTCAAGTCCTCAGTTTTCCCGATCTGGGATGGAGGCTCTTGTTTCATGGAATGTTAGGAGGACTGAGTTCCAGGTTATTGTCATGTCAGTTATGCTCACATCAAGGTTCTTCCTGAAAAAAGGTTGATGAAGAGTGAGGAGGTCAGTCAGTAGGGAATGGTGTGAGCACGCGTGCACACGCATGATTGCACTAGGCTGCTGGCCAGTGAGCTCCACTCTCCTGCCTCGTCCTAGCCCCACCGGGATTACGGGTGCATCACCTTGTCTTTTTGTTGCTGCTGTTCTTTTTTATGTGGATGCTGTGTATGGAACTCGGGTCCCCATGTTTGTGCAGCAAACACTCCACCCGCTGAGCCATCTCCCCACACCGAGTTCTAGGCTAACCACTGGTATGAGGCAAACTGAAGCTTGAACCAGTGCAGTACCACGGCGCTGGCAATGTGTGGATGTGAGATGCAGGTCCTGATGCCCTGTCTGAGGCAAGATGGTGGGGGTGAGGAGGGGGCACAAAACCAACAACAATATGACTCACAACCCCGAATTCGCAGAACAACCCAGAGGAAGGAACAGCTATGAATGCAACTCACCCTAGGTGACCCTGGCCCAGGAAGTTCACAACAGCCTTCCAGTTGGACAAGGTCAAAGGTCATTTCTTTTTAGAGAAGGGGGGCGGAGATCTCTGATGTGGGAAACTGCTAGGGCAGCATCTGGGCCTTGACACCCTTAATTCTTTTGGAGGGGAAGAAAGAACAATTGAATGGCTTTAATGAGTCTTACAGCAACTTCTGCATCTGGGAATGTACAGAGTGCCCAGGGGACGGGGAGCTATAGGAAGACAGATGGAACGTGGTGGCGGCTGCCTTAAATGGGCAGGGCCTATCCCTGTACTTTTGGGAATCTTTTTGCCAGTTTGTTCCCAGGGGTTTCCATTTAAGTTTGAGACTTAGATGTAACTTTACCCAGAGAGCAAAGGACACCAAGTGACACCAGATGTGTATTCTGTATCATTTGTCCCACAAACATTATCCCCACCAACCTTCACAGCGACCTCATAAGGGAGAGACTTGAATGCTCATTTCATAGATGAGGAATCTAAGGCCCAGAAAGAGCAAGTGGCTGGCCATTCTATATGGGACGTGAAGTCTACAGAGGAATTTGAGTTTCTTCTTTCTTGGTCCTCTCTCAAAACTGATCCTGTCGAGTACAGGAGTCCTATGTTCTCCCCTTACAGTATGTGTGAAACCATCTGTTTTGATGAGATTCCACTCTGTGCACTTCTAGTCCAGAGGCTTATGGGAAGTCTGTGGGTTTTCTTAGAAGCACCTTGATCAAATGTCTTACCTGCACTCAGAATGCTGTGGGTCAGCATTGCTGCCATAGAAAACTGGAATCTACCACTGCCTTAGCTCTTTTTTTTTTTTTTTTTTTTTTTTTTTTCTCTCTTTAAGACCGCTGCAGACCAACATTCCAATGGCTGTGTAAGCTCCGGGCTGCCTTCTTGTGCTTCCATTAATGAAAATTTAGAGGATTTTAGCTAAGCTGCGGCAGCAATGGCTTTGCTCAAACCATCCATCTGCCATGCAGGGACTTCTTTTAAAAAGAGAAAAGAAAAGAAAACAAGACATGGTGGATACTTTTTTTTTTCTTTAATGAAAAACAAGTAGAAAGTAGCAAATTCTTTAGGATACATATTCTCTCAGAAAAGATAAAAAAAATATTATTGTTCTGACAGGGAAGGAAATGTCTAAGGGAGTGGGCGGAGAGCCACTTGCCGCTCCCTTTCCTCTAACCACAGGGGTGTGAAGACACTCACTGAACCAGGTCTGTGAAAGCTGTTCAGCACTCACCCCGATGGCTTTCATTCCAGCAGATGGGAATCTACTTAATAATCTCCAAACTTGCCAAGAGTGGAGGTCGCTCCAGCCTCCAGAGCTCCTCAGTCCAGTGTTTAACAGTCTCTTTGTCAGGAAAGAGTTCCTGGTGTCCAGTACAGGGCCTCAGAGGGGCTGTAGTTGTGCTTGCTTCCTCTTGACACGTCCTCAGGAGGGCTAACTCCATTTCCTCAGCACTCTCTGAACATCAGAGTCCCGTACAGATGCCTCCTCTCCCAAATCAAAACAGACATTTTCTTTCTTGAGCTCATTGTTTTGAGCCTAAGCCTGTGGTGGTCTTGGCTACCAGCTGCGTTGTCATCCTGCCGGCTTCCCTCTGAGGGCAGGGCTCAGATGGCCTGGGTCACCTGTGCTGCAGCTTTTAGACTCCCATCTCAGGCCCAGAAGTAGCTCTGTTAGCTGGGAGTCATGGGACATTTTGAACTAGTTCCCCAAAATAACCCTGGGAAATATTTCTTGGTTTCATGCATCCCTGGGAAATGTAATAAAAACAGGCTGTAACATCTATTTTCTAGTGTATGTTATGCTTTGATTTCAGGTAATTTTTTAACTTAGCTGTTTTCTGTTTGATCATCAGCTAGCCTCAGTGATTATTTGCCATGTGCCTGGCTGTTCTGGACATGGCTGGGTCCTTTTCCACAGTTTCCTGAATACACAGGGTATTGAATAGACCCTTTGAACATCCTGTTAATGATGGCTCTGGAATGGACACCCCCACTTTAGGAGGAAATCAGTGCAAGAATTCTAGATTTTTCAAGCATCTTAAGTAAAGGAAATTCTAGCTTGCCATGTGAAATTCTTTTGCAAAGAGAAGGAAGGGGCCCACACTGGAAGCTTACTCTGACAAGTAGCTTGACATTTCAGGAGGAAATGAAATGGAGAAGGGATCATGAAGCAGTGCAGCCCGCAGCTCTCAGATGGCAGCTCCTCCACTTCTTAGACCCGTGGCCCCACAGCACAGCAGGCTGTTGGGCACCTGTTGTCTTAAAAAGTAAACGTTAGCTTTCAGAACAGTGGCACCTTGGTTAGAAAAACTTAAGTTTTATGTAATTAGTTTTTATAAACTGCGGTTGCAGAGACTCATCACTGTCACGGACACACACATGAAAATGAAGGGGCCTAAGGTCTTGTGCTGCAACTGTTGCTCACCTGGTTAGAACGCTCCCCTGGCATTCACACAGCCCTATGGCCAGCATCACTCAGCTGCACTGTCCAGGCCTCTCCTCCTTGTTAGGGAGCCTATGGCTTCATATTGTTTGCAGTTCTAGGGATAGAAGCTGGGACCTTGTTTTCACATGCTGAGCAAATGCTCTGTCACTCAGCTATACCCTGAAATTTGGTATTAAAAGTGTTCAGAGGAGCAGGAAGATGGATTGATTGGTAAAAGACCTGAGTTTGACCCCAAAACTGATGTTTAAAAGCAAAGCAACAGCAAGAAACTGAGTGTGGTGAAGCTGGGGGAGGAGGGCAGGGGACTCCCCAGTGCTCCCTGGCTACTGAGCTTAGCCCGCTTGGAGAGTTCCAGGTCTCAGTGAGAGAACCTATCTCAAAGAACAAGAGAGAAGGCCTCTGAAAAATGACAGCTGAGGCTGACGTCTGGCTTCACATGCGCATTCACACCTGTGCCCACACCCTTGCACACACCCTCTATAGATTGTATGCTGAAGTACTGTGTGTTCTTTTTTTCCTGGAAAATCAAAAGCTATTTGTGTGGACTACTTGGAGGAAGGTTTCATTGACCCGTATAAAGATCATAATAAGCTTCTAATTCAGCCCTCTCCTCTCACATGCCAACAAAGATACTTTATTCACATGCTGTGGGCTGCAGACTCTAGCCAGCAGTTTCATGTGCAAAGTGGTTATGACTCTGCTTAGGAATGAAGCGTATTCTATCAGCAAGCCTGGGTGGTCTCAGATGGTGGGCAGCAGAGCCCTGGCTGACCATTGCACCCCCCTTCAAAAATTCATTATTTTCTAATGATTATGGAGGAACAATATGAGTCAGGCACTACATGGCAATGTGCTCACCAGAAGCTCTATAGTGCCTTGCCCAGTCATCTTTGCCATAGAGTCAGCCATCTGCGTCAATGACTTCTCTCTCTGTCTAATAACTAATAAAATGACTAATATAATTTCTTCCCATGTCCAAGACTAGCCACCCAAAGTACCAGTTTGCAAGTCTGGGGCTGTGTAATAACTTGTCTGTCACCGTTGCATTTTGTCACAGCCCTGTGGCTGGCTTTCGTAGACCATAGAGACCTGTTTGCTAGAGAACCACTTAATGTGCGATATGATGCATCAAGTTCTGCCCCTGTGTTCTGACAAAATGTCACACCCCACCACCACCCTCAGACCATCTATAAGTGCACAGATGGTTGCATGGGGGTCAGTCTCCCTCCGTCAGGACTCTTCAGAAATGACAATCAAATCCCTCAATATTTATCTAAGATGCTGTAATTTCATAGCACTTTCTTTTATCATCCCTCCCTCTCTCTCTCTTCTCCTCTTCCTCTCCTCTCTCTCTCTCTCCCCCTCCCCTCTCCCTCTTCCTTCTCTCTCACTCTCCCCTCCTCCTTTCATTGGGCAACACGTCCCCCATAGGCATCAGTGGCCCTTTCTAGGGTCTAACCTCTCACTAACCTTTTGTGAACATGTCTGAAGTGGACACGCCTAGACACAAGGCCTGAGAAGCAAGGCCCTTTGTTTTTCACGCAGCACTTCGGAAACAGAGCAGACAACCTTTTAAAGGTTTTTAGTGGAAACATTATAAAGAGAATGGCTTTTTATGCTCAGTGGAGGCTTGGAACAGATACTTTTCAAGTCTTCTAAAGTTGAGCTTTGTTGAAATTGTTCTCAAACACTTAGTTCGGCATAGAAAGCCAAGAAAGCTTAAAAGTGTAAACAGGACAGGAGTTTGCTCTATGGTTATCATTGTGTGTTTTGCTTACAAATAAAATATTCTTTATTGCTTTGCTGAGTGAGTTCTACGGTATACGAGTTTTGTTTTGAAGCAAGAAGAGCAGGGACCTGATGCCAGGTTCTTGCACAGAGGCTGAGGCTGGCTCACCATTTCAGGAGGAAGTAGGTGCCACCACACAAACTGAGCAAGACAGAGGTTAGATGTGCCAGGTGCTCAGGTCATCCTCATGCACATTCTTCTGAAGGCCAGTGCAGCTACTCACAGCATCTCCCAGTCGACGTGGTAAACAACTTAGGTGTTGGCTGGTAGAGCGTGTCTCTGTGCTTATCACTAAGTCAAATGTGCAGGGAGGAGAGGCGAGGAAACAGTTTCATTTCCCATGAGTACCCCAGAGTTAAAGTGGGGACATAAGAAAATACAACCTGCAGAAGTAACAGTGCGCAGACTTCAAGAGGACCATGGCAGGCTGCTTGGCCAACGGCTGGAGTTGAAGTTCTTCCTAAAAGCTCCTCAGTGCTGAGCCAACATGTGGTTTTAGAAGTTTATCTTCTCTGTCATAGGAAAGGAAAAGTATCTGTGCCGAGTTAAACTTGCTAATGCCATGATTTACTGTGTTGTAGGCTTTAGGAAAAAACTGCCTCAGGAAGGTATGTGAGGATGATCTGAGCATGGGGCACGGCCATCTTTCATCATGTTTAGTCTACAGAGTGGCACCGATTTCCTTAACAAAGAAATGATACTTCCACCTCAAAAGACATTGGTGACATGTTGGAGAAAAATCCAAATATTCTCTTTTTAAAGAGTCATCATGTCACTGTTTAGTCTTTGTCTGTCACCTTAACATGAGAGTTGAGCCATGTACTAACAGCAGAGCTCCAGCATGGCGGGGTGTGCCACATATGTGGAAGGCATGCCTGGACATTGGAGGGGGCCCTAGATTGTGTGACTTTCCTATGTTTATGTGATGCTGTCACGTAACTGTGGGAAAGCAGGCTTAGACATTTGAGAGAACATGAGGTTTCATGACTTTCTTATGTTCTATGATGTCCCCATGTAACCGAGGGCAACTCCCGGGATGTTCTAGGCTTCACTGCAGAGCTCCCACGAGCCACTGTGGAAGTGCTACTCAGGGACTGCATTCCTGGGTGAGGCTTGTAAGAAGACCAAGCTGAGAGGACTGGGCTGCTGAGGGTTAAAATGAATTACTGAGACTGTGGCACTTGGGAAGTGTTCTTGAGGCACTAAGAACAGAGAGGCCACCTGTGGCCTCTGAAGCAGGCCTGAAGCAGGCGCCATGTCCGCTGAGCCGTGGTTGGCCCTGTGGTGAGCAAGCCTATCAAATGCATACATACAGAGGTTCTGACTCTCCAGTGCCTTCCACAAAACAGAGCCAGGAGCTCCATCTGGCACTCCATTTGCTAAATGTCCCGTTTATGTCAAATGCCAGAAAATGTGGCTGTTTAAAATCCCAGGGAATAAGATCTCTACTCAGTAGCGTTCTAATGGACACAAACCACACTCTGTGAAGCAAAAACCCTCTGCTGAGCCTTCAGGCCACACCACCCCACCTCACCCCCAGCTCCCTGGGCCTCAGCTGTGATACAAAAAGATACAAGATGAGAGAGAACCGCTCAGCTTCAGCGGCGGGCTGGTGTGCCTAGTGCCGATAGAGGGCAGTGTTGCACATCCCCTGACATCCACAGGCCAGATGGACCTGACTGGAGAAACGTTCACCTTCTTGTATTCAACAACAGCAGTTTAATAAGCAACAGGAGCAATTAAAGCAGCTAGCCATCAACTCGTCCCGCTCCTGAGCTGAGCTCATTATTGCTCTATCACCACTTGGATGTTTGCAAAGGGCTTTGTAGTCATTTGGAGAGAGCATTCCTTCCTGTCACTTCTCTACAGAGTGCCAGGTCCATTAGCCTGGGTTTTGTTTGTTTGTTTTGTTTTGTTTTGATTTTCTAGGAAACTCAGATCCAGGGAGGTTAGCTGGATAGCTTTAGGATTTTGAGTCCAGAAGCAGAGTTAGAGAGGAGACTCAGCATCCCACATCCTATGCTAAGGAACCTTCTGGATCATGGTGCCTTTTCAGGCTGGAATATGAATCAAGGGCATATGATAATCTCTTCTCTCTTCCTCCCCCTCCTCGCCCCCTCTCTCCCCACACACGTGTGAAATATGTGGATGTGTGGGTGTGGGAACATGCATGATGCCAGAATTTCCAGCTTCAGATGTTCCTTAGTATTTCCCACCTGTTGTTTGAGACTAGCCTGGGACTCTTCCATGTAGATCAAAGTGTCTGTCCCCTGAATCTCCAGGCATCTGCCTGGCCCCTGCAGACCTCTCGTCTTACCACCAGTGGGATTATAGGTGTGCTCCACTATGCCCAGCTTTTTTTTTTTTAACATGAGATCTGAACATAGGTCCTGACATTTGTGGGGAAAGCAGTTTATCCACACTTATCCGAGATGGTAGTCTGTCCTGGGAGTTGGCTGGGTTCACAGAGATAGGCCACCTTCTATCCCTCCTGTTCATGACTGTTGCTTAGCCCAGCAAGAGATGATGGGTGGTAGCCAAACTAGTTCGTTAGGTCTATTCTTCAGCCCAAAGACAGAGGTAGGGAGAGGTGAGAGACAGACACATGAATCTGGCTAGAGAGTGAATACATTCAAGTACCCGGACAACCGAGATTCGCTCTGGGCCATTCCCTTTCATGACCAGCTCTTGGAAAAGTGGTTATTGAGAGACAGGCTGTCAAACTCTTTAGCCCTCCACCCCCATTGATCTCTGACTCCTCAGGGTCTCAGCTTCCCCCACATTCTGAAGACATTGAATCGCTGCTTTGGCTAAGTGCACACTGGCTATGGTGACACCTATCTGCAGAAGCCCAGCCTGGTGACACGCCCTATTATGTGAGGAACACACAGCCATTTCTGTTATGGATGAAGTGTCATCTCCCAAGTGGAGGCTATTTCTTTTACAATGACATCAGCAAACTGATAAATGAAACTAACTGGCAGAGTTTCATAGCGACACACTGCCAATTTATTTCTGAAACACTGTTAGGCCAAAGAAGGTCCAAGTATATGCTTGTATTAATTTTGGAATGACAACTTAAAATGGCTAGAATTTCTGGTCAGGCTTTTTGATACTTATCACAGTGTCGATGTGATCTGGCGATGCACACAGGTTTTGTTTAGACACGTATCTTGTTGGGTGGCAGAAGTATCTGGTTTAGGGCTATGAAAAGTTCCTTTCTGTCTGGCACCTCATTTACCCACCTAGTAAAGACTGTTGGCTCCAGAGACACAAGTGCTACTTTCGCTCTGACTAAGTGCTATGCCAGGCTTGGGGCAATCGGAAGGGGTGGAGGGCATGCGGTATTTTGATGGCGCTAGCTTGGCCTCAGGCAACATATTTAACTCTGAAAGGTTTGTACCCACATCCTCTTCACTGTGGCTGGGTTGCCGGTCTCTGGTGTCACCATCTTTGGTGATGACACTAATTGTTTGGCTGATCTTGCCAATTTGAACATAGATTGATGTTGATATTGATGGAGCGGGCAGATTTTGTCTCTGATACATTTCAAGTCACTCTCAGTGATGCAAAGATTGTGGAACAACCTTTGGGCCTAAATGTCTCTGACATTGGGCAAGTTTTTATAATTCAAAATGGCACCTTGCAGGCTGGGGAGATGGCGCAGCAGGTAAAGTGCTTGCCCCACAAAAGCGTAATGGCCTGAGTCCTAACTTCAGCATGCGTGTAAAAAGCCAAGCACAATGGTCAGAATCTGTAATCTCGGTGCTATAGAAGATGAGACAGGATGCTCCCTGGCACTGACTGGGCACATGGCTGAGCTCCAGGTTCAGTGACCGCCCTGTCTTCACTAAGTAAGGCAAAGAGTGACTGAGGAAGACACCTGATGTCCTCCAGCCTCGTGCACCCATAGATGTTGTGTGTGTATGTGTGAACATGTACACCCACACATACACACACACGCATACACACATAACCCCACATACAAATGGCATGTTAAAATTCCATTCCTTTGGATGCAGTTATGTCTTATTTCAAGCCATCCCTAAATGTCAAGCACAAAGTTTCATAGAAGATAGTGATGTCCTTTCTCTCACTGAGGTCCATGTAAAAGTAAAGGCTTGTGGTGCTGGAGTGTGGAGTCTACTTTGAGAATTGGGAGAACTTGAGTTGGAATCCTGCATCTCTGTGGGAGAGAGTTCGAGTTCATGTAGCTCTCCAAGCTCTTGATCCGATGACACAAATAGTCATGGTCAAACATGGGGATTTTGGAACCCTTGTCCCCACTGAAGATGTCTCATCTCCTGCTCTCTCTGCTCCTCCTCCCCCTTTCTTTTGTGTATATACATGGGTGTGTGTGTGCACGTGTGGGTTCAAATACTTATGTGTAACTGAATTAGCTAGCCAGGCAGGCCAGTGAGCTCTAGGGATTCTCCAGGCCCAGCTTTTTATTAGAGGTGCTGGGGATCTGAACTTAGGTCTTAGAAGGCTTGCACGGGACGCACTTTTCAGTCGGTGCCTATTCCTGTTTTGTTTTTGTTTGAAGACAGTTTTGTTGTTTTGTTTTTCCTGTGTAGCTTTGGCTGTCCTGGAACTTGCTCTGTAGACCAGGCTGGCCTTGAACTCATAGAGATTCTCCTGCCTCCCGCATATGTCACCACGGCCCATCTGTTTCTGTTTTATACAGTGTAGGTTGTGATTCTTGCTCGCAGGTGAGGCAAGGAGTCTTTCAAGTGACTTTCATGAAGACACTACCATGGTACCCACAAAAGCCTGTGTTTTGGGCCTCATTCTTACATTGTTCATTCAGTAGGGTACATTTGAGTTTCATGTAAGTATACTGTTTACACCACTACAGAGCTGCTGACACATTCTCATGTCTGATTCTGACCATAGCAAATTTTATACCATTTTCCCCCTGAAACTAAAAGGAATTAAAGTCAATGACAGCAGTGAGTAGAAAATTCTTGGTATAGTTTTCTGTTGTGCCTACAATCGAAGTTATTTATGTTTAAAATTATATACTTCAAAATATTTCTACACTATCCAAAGACTTTATAAAGACCCAGTATTTCTTTTCTAAAAGTGTTCTGATTTTGTTTATTGAAATGGTGAAATTATAATCAAGGAACATTGAAGGGAAAATAATTCGCTATTCAAGACTGTCAGCTGAGCTTACTCTTTCCAGCACTCTTTCTGCCCTGTACATATCCTCAGGCTAACAGGAGGGTTTTCATCTGTAGTCCTCACTCAGCCCCAGCAAGTGTGACCCTAAGAGAGGAGCTTAGCTTGGACAGGTACCCATCTCACCGCATCACTGTGTGCTGTGGAACTGGGAGCCACACCGTATGGAGAGCATCTCAAATACCAAAGGGCCATAATATCGACAGGAAGCTCTCATTTCAACCCCAAGTTTTATGCCACACTAGAAGCCATGAGCATCTGTTTTTAGGGAATGACAAAAAGAAAACAACAGGAAGAGAAAGAAGAATATGCAAATACTGAGAGTACTTGGCCCAAAGAAGAAGCCTAGAAACTCCTTACTTACTATCTTTCAGGATCTCAAGGCCTGTGGTAAAGAAAGTGTGGGAGGCAGCTGTTAGCTTTCACCCTTTTGTAAATAAAAAAGTTACGGTTACAATTGAAGAGGAGAAGGTGTGTGTGTGTGTGTGTGTGTGTGTGTGTGTGTGTGTGTAGGTCAGGTTGGTGTCGGTTATCTTCCTTTGTTGCTCTCTGCCTTATTAGATTATTTTTTTTTCCCCACCGTATGTTTTGAGACAGGGTGTCCCACTGAACCTGGAGCTTGCCAATTAGGCTAGGTTGGCTGGCCAGCAAGCCCTAGTGACCCTCCCTCCTGCCTCTACCTCTCCAGCTCTGGGGCTATAGATATTTGGGCCATAATTAGCTCTGAGCTCAGGTTCTTGTCCTTATGCAGCGTTTACACACTGAGCCTCCTCAGCATCTGGATTTAGGCATGTGGAGACTGCTATTTAGGAGGGGCTAGGATGTAGGGAACAGACGAAGCCCTGTGTGATGTATTTTGACATAGACGTGGCCCTTCAAGGACTCCAAGACCAACAAATACATGGTAAACTGTCAGACTCATTACCCACATGGGCCAGGCTCAAGCAGGGTGGCTACACTTTCCTTGTGAGTCAGAGTGAGCGTTTGTGAACAGTTGATAAGTGTCTACAAAGACGAGCAGTGGCAGATTCCTCCTCAGGGACGTTCACAGCCCAAGGCTGCTCAAGTACAGAGACTTCCTTCTGGGACTAGCTAACCCTTCTCACTGTACTGTGCCCAATAAACACGCTGAGGTTCCAGGTGGCAGGGACAGTGGCAGCAGGGGACTCTACCTAACACAGTTTCATTGCATGCATGTTTGTGTGTTTGTCTTTTCTTCATTCTCTTGCTACCAGTAGCCAGTGTTGCAGGACCCCAGCTGTGCTGGACACAGCACTGGACGGTGCAGCCTGTTCTGCCTTGGGTCTTAAAGAATGTGGGGTTTGTCCACTGTTGTTGATTATTCCCAAACCTTGTAGGGTGTCTCTACTGTCTTCTACCCATGAATTCTGAGCTCTGGAGCTCAGGCGGTATGGCAGGAATGCCTTCTCTTAGCTCCTCCAGACTGCTCCCAGTTGGGATGACTCAACAAGCAGGTTTAATACCCTCAAGCTATATAGCAGGGCTGGGATCATAAGCTGATTTCTTCACCTATGAGTCACATGCCTGGGCATCTCTGCAGTGCTCACACATCTTTGTACATCTGACTTTGTGCTAATGATTTCAAGATCAAATGTAAAAGCCACATAGCCTTTGTTTTCCTTCCTTCCTTCCCTTTGGTGTGTACATCTTTGTATATGTGTATTCATGTGTGTGCATACCTATGTGAGTTTGCAATGAAGGACAGAGCTCACTCTTAGGTATAATTCTTCACCTATATTTGAGACAGGGTATGTCACTGGCCAGGAACTCACCAAGTCAGCTAGACTGGCTAGCCATCAATCCCTACGCATACCTATGTCAACCCCAACCCCCAAGTCAGCCGTGTAAGCATGCATCTCCACACCTGTCTTTTTACAATGGTCCTGGGTATTGAGATAGGATCCTCTTGGTTTGGATAAATAAAAGCCCTCACCTTGTTTTTTAGTTTTTAAGTAGCATATGATTACTTTTGGCTTGTCTTATCTCTAACAACTTCACGGAAATATAATGGATGCACAAAGCTGCATGTATCTAACATGAACAATTTGGTGAGATTGACTGACTACAAGTACCAGCAATGCCACTGTCACAGTCAAGGTGACATATTCAGCTCCTCCATGAGTTTGCTTTGCTCCTTTGTGTCCCCATACCTTGGTGGTGACATTGCCTGCCCTCTTGACAGATTTTGAAAGCACAGAACATTGCTTCTTACTGGACATACGTTGTACCCGTGTACTAGAATTTGCTCGCCATATCCCCATCAGATCACAAGGCTCTAGTTTCTCTACATAGATACAAATGGCCAAGAAGTATATGAAAATATGCTCTGCATGAGATCTGGGGTAATTGCTCAGTTGGTAAAGTGCTTGCCTTGCAAGCATGGGGATCTCAATTCAATCCTCAAAACCCACTTAAAAAGTTAGACGTGGTGGCACACACTTGTAATCCCAGAGCCAAGACTGTAGAGTTAAACAGATCCCTGGTGTTCACTGGCCACCTAGTCTAGCCTATTCAGTGAGGTCCAGGCCAGTCAGAGACCCCGTCATAACACAAAACAACAAGGTGTATGGTGTCTGGAAAATGACACCCAAGGTTGACATCATGAGGTATACCTCTTCCCCACAGACACCAAAACAACAACAAAACCCAGTCAAACACCTAAACACTGCGGAAACTCACAGATCCATCGGGTCATGGTGCAGAGTTCATCCTACATTCCAAAATTCTGACACCAGGCTCCATTCTGGGGAACTGAGAAGAATCCAGCATGTCTATGCTTGCTACCAGGAAATTACCATAGTGTGAGGAAGGTAGCCCAGAGGCAAGGTGGTACCTGAGGGGAGCGTCCCTGGAGGCCCATCAGGTACTCTGCCCTCCCCTGTAGGACTGGACATTCTACCAAGACAGTTTTAGGCCTTCTGAGTCCACTGAGCCACTTAGCTACAAGTGGCCTTTCATTTGGTTTTCATTTCTGCCCTTCGGCTTGTGCTTTCTGGGCCATGGGCACTGGGATTTCTAATCTTGGCAGCGACTGCCTTTCCAAATGTAAACAGATGGACAAAGTGCCAGCTGCGTGTAATACATCCCACTGTAGTAGCGCTCTGGTGCTGGCTGGGTAAGCATAGCTGTATTGAACAGTAGTGCTTGCTCAGCCCTTTCAACACGGGCAGAGAAAATGTACAGCTCAGGCCCCTGTGGGCGCACCCAGAGTGAAGTGCCTCCAGTTAGCTCAGCAGACATTGGGCAGACCTGCTTGCTTATGCACTTTCAGGGGACCGTGCCAGGTGAGCCATGGGGACTTGAACATTTATTTATCCAGATTCTGTATTTGGAGGAGGTTTGTGAGCAGGGAGGGCAACATAATTGAACAACCTCAAACCAACCTTCTGCTATTGCCACCTAAAATAACTTCAGAGCTGAACTAGGCCCCCTTGCCAGGTTGGCCACATCTGGCTCAGAGGTAATCTTGTGTTTTCTCTGCTGCACTCTGATTGCCTCCCTTGGTACGGTAAGGGGCTGTATGAACTTAGCCACTCTGCTGGGCAGTGGCAACATTTTCTCTTCTCTTCTCTTCCTCTCTCTCTCTCTCTCTCTCTCTCTCTGTCCTCCTCCTCATCTTCATCCTTCTCGTCCTTGTCTTCCTCCTCTTCTCCTTTTTCTTCTCCTTCTTCTCCTTCTTCTCCTTCTCCTCCTTGTCCTTGTCCTTGTCCTTGTCCTTGTCCTTCTCCTTCTCCTTCTCCTTCTCCTTCTCCTTCTCCTTCTCCTTCTCCTTCTCCTTCTCCTTCTTCTTCTTCTTCTTCTTCTTCTTCTTCTTCTTCTTCTTCTTCCTCCCTTGGTCATGGTCAGAGGAGGTAACTTTCCACTGCTGGCCCTGGAATCTTTCTAGAGGGCCACTTGTCCAAACACCTTTTCCTTTAGCCTTAGAAAAACCATAAAACACTGTTTTGACAGTCTTGTGGCACCATTTCTGGAAGTTTCAGTCAACTCCAAATTCTTTCTGCATCAGTGTATTGACTTAGGATAATACTGACTAGTATTGTGGGGTGATTACCATGTGTCACCTACTGTACTGATCTTGCAATAGTGTGTGTGTGTGTGTGTGTGTGTCCACTGTTTTTGTGAGACAGGGTCTTTCCCTGGCCTGGGACTTGTTGATTGGACTACGCTGACTGTCTAGCGAACCTCGGGGATCTCCCGGTGCCTGTCTCCCCAGATCTGGCATCATGGGCACACATTACCAGTCTTTTTCTTCTTCCTTTTTAAAACTATGGTTCTTGGGTTCAAACTCAGGTCAACTGCACTATCTGCCTAGGCCTTCTTGCAATGTCTTATAACATCACAGTTTTAATAGTTACCACCAGTATATCACCAACAATAATAACTAATACTTGCTAGGTATTTATGGTGCTGGCTAGTTTTATGTCAGCTTGACACAGGCTAGAGTCATCAGAGGAAGGGAGCTTCACTTGAGGAAAAAGCTTCCATGAGATCCAGCTGTAGGCAGGCATGTCGGGCATTTTCTTAATTAGTGACTAGTTAAGAAAGATTGGGGGAGGGCCCAGCCCACTGTGAGTGGTGCCGTCTCTGGGCTAGTGATCCTGAGTGCCATAAGAAAGCAGGCTGAGCAAGCCATAGGGAGCAAGTTACAAGCAGCACCCCTCCATGGCCTCTGCACCAGCTCTGGCCTCCAGGTTCCTGCCCTGTTTGAGTTCCTCTCTTGACTTTCTTCAGTGATGAACAGTGAGGGGGAATTGTATACCGAATAAACCCTTTCCTCACCAAGTTGCTTTTGGTTCTTGTGTTTTATTACGATGATGATGATGATCCCAACTCAGACTCTTCCCAAGTGCTGGGCCCTGTGTAAGTGTTCCAGATATTGTGTGCAATCTTCCTAGGGCCCTGGGGTAGTGACTGCTAGCATCGTCTCTAACACAGCCTGGGAGGCTTTAGACATGTTCAATCTAAGATCCACAGTCCACATGTGGACCAGGGTAACTATGAATGCTGGAACAACACAACATTGTGAATTTACTACAAACACAATGTTTTGGGTGGTTTAGTTTTCTCTGTAACTCACGTGTGCAGTTATTAAGCTTGAACTTTGTAGGTGCTAGTGTCATATCTCAATGTCAAAAGTCTAACACCGTGTGAGTGCGGAATCTTTCTGTCATTTGATGTCGCACACCTTACGTCATCCCTAGTGCTGCTTTCTGCTTCTATATCTATGATTTTGGAGGAATCGCAATGCTGAATTTTGGGATTACTGAAGAGAGACGAGCAAGTGGTTGGTAGAAATCACTTTGGAGAGACAGAGGAAAATCCACCTTAGTGCAACTGGCAAGCCTTACAAGCAGCAATCTGGAAGATGCAGTCCTCCTGCGACTACTGAGTGGGGCAGTCAGCACTGTAGAGGCCACACTATTCTGAGTACCTGTGTGGACTTTCCATACCAGCTTCATCCTCGATCACCTGAATGTGGCTCCTGCAGGCTCTGAGGAGACCTTAAGATGTGCAGTTCAGGTGGTACAGTGCTTGCCCAAATGCATGAAGCCCTGGAGTCAATCCCCAGTGCCTTCTAAAGCTGGTATGATGGTACAAGTTTATAATCTAAGTCCTCAGAAAGTAAAGTCAGGAAGACCAGGAGTTCAAGAACATTCTCAGCTCCATAATGAGTTTGAAGGCAGCCTGGGCTACTTAAGACCATATCTCAAAAACTAACTAACACACCGTAACCAAATCAAACTCTAGATTTCCAAGCAGCAAGACCCTTCTGTAAGGTGACTGCTGGGGTTCAGAGACCCATGACAGCCTCACCTGTACATCAGGGCTTTGCTGCTTGCCCAGAGGACAGGAAACAGCTGGGCTCCTTGGTGTTGTCATCTCTTGCCTGTCCCTGATGGACAGAAAGTGCTTTTCTCAAAGTGTACGCTTAGTGCAGCTGAGAATCGATGGGAAAGAGGGGGCTCAGAAGTGCCTGAGCAGTCATAAATATTTCATGCTGTTGAATCAAATGGAAAAGGCAAGGCTGTTGCTTTTTCAAATGGAAGTGGCAGAGACTTCATCCCATCTGAGAGTAATAGGCACACTGCCCAGTGATCAGAGCGTGGAGACAAAGAAGGGAACAGCTAAGCCTGTGCAGCACAGAAATGGAAGGTTCCAGGCTGGAGGCGGTATTCAGTGTGAACTCCATAGGCCAAGGCATTGGCCAGGCTGCAAATAGGTCTGTCTCCCTTTATGCTTTCCTGGAAAGTAGCTAAAGTGAGGCATTGTTCTCAAAGTCCCAGGAGAGTTGAGGTAACACCCATGAAATTTCTAGAATCACATGAATAATAATGTGCAGTCTTATGAGCACATGCAGGAAGGAGGAATTAGGCAGCGTGGCCTTGCACTACTTGCCCTCTGTCAGAGACCATCACACTCTAGATCATTCTACATGGCTGAGTAGATGGGCTGTTGGTAAAGAGTGACAGGGACAGATGTGTTCCTTCCTTGCTTTGGGAACTCTTTTTCATGTGTCTCAGTCTCTGAAGGCACAAGGAGATTTTCCAAGCCATTTCCCCTGCTTGACCTACTTCCAAAAATGATGTTTCCCCCCTGCTTCCTGCCTATTTCAGGGATGGGAGAACGTGGCCATATTTCTCTTTGAGATGAGAGTGTTGTTAGAGTCAACTCAAAATTTATATTCAGGGCAAGAGGTGGGCTGTCCAGGCAACTTCACCAAGTGAACCAATTCCCGACCTCCTTCCTCCTCAAGCCTCCTCCCAAGTCCCCACCCCCCCCCCCAGCAGAGGCAGGTAGAATATCTGGCTTTCTAGCTTTCTTTGTTTTGACCTTTGAAAAAGTCCTTTGATGCCTTGGGACTCACTTGTTAATGGATTGAAGCAATAAGTCTGACTACGTTTAAGAACAGGCCGTTAGAGATGATCTAGTTGAAATGATGACCTGGGCCTGGGACCTTCTCTAGATATCCTGCCAACCCGTAAAGGGTGGCTCCCAGGGACTCCAGAGACATCAGACCCTGGTGATGTAAGTCATCTATTATCAGGGCATGTGTTACAGACCCCAGCTGACGTATCAGACACAGCAGACCCTGCATAAGCAGACTTTCTACTTAGAGTCATGTCACTGTAATGAAGTTTTAATTCTGTATTGTATCTTCATGAACTTTTTCACCCAAGGAAACATTCTTTTGTCTGACTTTAGCATGTCCAAATGTCAGCATCTTTGCTCTTGCACTAAGCATCATTATTAAGTAAAAATAATGTTATAGGATGCAAGAATTGCAGTGGCTTCACTGATACAGTGTGGAGATACTGGGGAGAGAGATGATTATCCTCACAGACAAGAAAGAACAGGACCGTGTAAGTTTTCATCATGCCCCCGAGAATAGTATGTATCTTAAAACAAATGATTGTGGGCTAGCAAGATGGCTTAGTGGGTAAAGGTGCTTGGTGCTAAGCCTCGAGGCCTGACTTTGATCCCTCAAACCCTTACGGTAGAAGAAGAGAAGTAGCTCTGTACAGATGCCATGGAAAGCTCCCTTTGCCCCTACATAAATACATAAATGTAAAACAGACAAACGTATTAACTAGAACATTTCTGTTGATATTTTTATACTGCTGTTGATTGGGTCACCGAAGCTGCAGAAAACAAAACTGTGGACAGGGATGGCTCCATATTTCTGTTTTCTTGCCCACACCTGGCCCTGTGGCCATAGCAGGGAAATGGGCTGTATTCACATCTAGCCCCTATCTCTTGGCACTTAGGGTATGCCATCCTCCCAGAGGACATCTTTGCCAGCTCCTCCTCTACCATCACATATGAGCAAGGCCAAATGGAAACTCAAGTGTGGGGATCCATGGAGCCCTGTCTGCAGAAGTTTGATAGATCTTTGCGTTTCCAAGGCATTTTATTTTTTAAAACTAGAATGAAAATTTCCCTTTCTAAATATAAGTTGAGGGTGTTGGGATTGAGTCTACAATCCTGAGGACGGGACAAAATACAATCGTTGCAAATATGTATCAACATTTCCCTCTCAGTCTCTACATAGATCTTGAAATGGTCCTCAAGTATTCTCTCTCTCTCTCTCTCTCTCTCTCTCTCTCTCTCTCTCTCTGTGTGTGTGTGTGTGTGTGTGTGTGTGTGTGTGTTACATTTGTGGGGGCCAGAAATTGACACCAGATGTCTGTGTCAGTCGTTCTCCATCTAATTTTTAAGACATGGTCTCTCACTGGCCTAGGCCTCATCGATTTGGTCAAGTATCTGGCTAATGAGCTCTGGGGATCCATCTTTCTCTAGCTTCTTGGACCTAGGATTACAGGGGTGCAGTGCTGGGGATCAGAACTCAGGTGGTTATGCTCACACAGCAAACAGTTTACTGACTGAGCCATCTCCTAGCCTCTCTCTAATACATTTTAAAAATATGTTCTAGGTTCATGACCTCTGCTTCCGGGAATCATTACGTCCTCATCACTTGACAGCACCAGTAATCCATCAGCCCTGAGAGCTCGTGCGCTTCAGAGACTGAAGCCCCAGTGGACATAGCGGTAGGCTGCAGGCTGGCTCCATGAGGGATGTCCGGAGACTGGGTGAGTTCTTCAAGGCAGGGCTGGGATGATGGCATAGCTCTCAAGATTAATCTCCACATGTGAGGCAAGAGACGGACATGGAGTCTCCACAGGCTGCTTGGGCCAGAGATTCTTAGTTCTAAAGGGAATTTGAGATGCAAATCCTGTCAGGAGTATTTGCTGTCAGAACTGTGACCTCATCCTATTGATTTCCTTTTAATGTCTTTAACTCTGGAATCCCTGGAAATGAGACAGATTTCAGAAATGGGCATCCCAAAGCATCCATAAGGCTTCAGGCCATTGGATGTGTTTCTCCTGGGTTGAATGCTGCTCCATCAGGGGTGACGTGAGACATGCCTGGACTCACAGTCCCAAGCCTCTACATGACCTACAGCACACACTAAGAATTCCTAGGACAAGGGCCTCAGGTAAAGCAGCTGCTCATGAGTAGACTGAACCCTCTGGAACTGCCAGAAGCCAGCCATATTACCTGTGAATGTGGCTGCTTTGTGTGGTTTGCCTAATGATTTTTTTCCCCATTATCTTTTCTCTACTCCATTTTTCCTCCCCTCACTCCACCTTTCATTCTCTGTGAGAGTCTTGAACTCCTGATAATTCTGCCTCCCGAGTGTTAGGATTCCAGCCTTTCACACCACCCCTGTTTTAGGCAGTACTGGGAATCAAAGCCAGGCCTCTCTGTACACATGCGGCAAGCACTTTACTAAGCCCCAGCCCTTGACGGATCCTTTTATTTCACAGGGACAAAGGACCCAAATGGGATTTAGAATGAAGTCCTACTCATCCTCTCAAGTGCAGTTGGTTAGTTACATTTATGTCATTGTCATAAAAAAATCACAGACAGAAGCGATGTAAGGGAGGGAGGGTTTGTTTGGCTGAAGGGCACAGAGCGATTTCAGGCTGTCGTAGTGGGATAGAGCAACTCTGTCCTGACAGCAGGAGCATTTGGCAGAGGACATAAATCGAATCAGGACTCAGAGAGAGCAGCCCTGGAAACAGGGACCAGAGAAAACCTTAGTGACATAATTTTGCCATTTCTCTACAGCCTTCAAAATAGCACCCCAAGGTGGAGAGTGACTGTTTAAAAGGTGAGCCTTAGTTTTTGAGACAGGATCTCGTGCTTGCCTCGAGTTCACAGATTAGGCTAGGCTGGCTGGTCAGCAAGCTCCAGAGATCTGCCTGTCTCTGACCCACCCCTCACCCCCTCGCCCAGAGCTGGGACAACCAGCATGCACCAACACACCTGGCCTTTTAAACATGGGTTCTG
Source organism: Acomys russatus (assembly GCF_903995435.1). Taxonomy (NCBI): domain Eukaryota; kingdom Metazoa; phylum Chordata; class Mammalia; order Rodentia; family Muridae; genus Acomys; species Acomys russatus. The sequence goes on along the minus strand of NC_067162.1, from coordinate 52,919,374 downwards.
GGTATTGAATTCAGGTTATTGCTGGCAAGGTGAGCAGTATACTGCTGACTGAGGCCTTCGGCACCAAATGGTTCTTAGAGCAAAGCAGACTGGTTTTCCTGTTCTCACACTGAGGTTATCTAAAGTTTGCCCTGCTGTAACCCCATTGATGCGGTGGCACTGAGGAGAGCCACACGGGGCATAGACAGTTTCCAGGACTTAAACACATGCAGATCAGTTTGGTGGGAAAGCGAGGAACCAGGAAGCTTCCAGTGAGCATGTGCAGAAGAGTAACCTCACCCTTTCCGCCCTGTGCCAGCCAGTCTCTTTACTGTGTGCCACGCCACGGTTACCAGCTGAGTGGAGGCCAAGCCTACCCACCTCTCAGCTGCTCCTTTCATTACCACCTCTGCTGGGCTTGTATCCCTGATTGCACGGCTGCCCTGCCAAAACAGTCCCATAAGCCACCTAAGCCCTTGCCACTCACACTCTAAAGCCCTGGTTCACCATCTCTCCCAGCTCCTTTTGTTCTGTTTGGACATTGCTCCTTCTGACTAGCGATGTTGGCTCAGCTCCACCCTTCACTCAACTGTGCTGTGTTGCCTAGCCCTGCCTGATTCTCAGGGCTCACGTCTAGCAGAAAACAGAGAGACATCTCCCTGGCAGCTGCTCCTCTCGGTCCGGGACCAAATGTGTGGTCTCTGTGCAGCCTCCTTTGCTGTGCTTTTATGATGTTAAATGTGATTTGCAGATCTGTGGTCTGTGTCTAGTCAGCCATTTGCTTGTTTGGACTAGAAATTGATGAAGAAGATTAAGCTCAAGTTCATATTCTCTCTCCCTCTGTCTTCTCTCTCTCTCTCTCTCATGTGTGTGATATACATGTGTGTATATACACAGTTTGCGTGTAAGGGCATGCATCTTGTGTGTGTGGGCATGCATATGTGTGCATGTGGAGGCTCAAAGGTGATATCAGAGAAGTAATTTTCAATCACTTATTAGCCACACCTTATTCATTGATGGCACTTAAACCAAATCCAGAGCACGCCAAGAGAGTAGCTGAGTTTACACGGGCTCTAGGGATCTGAACTCTGGTCCTCATGCTTGCCAGGCAAGCATTTAACTACTGTGCCATCTTTAAAACCTCACTTAAGTTTTAAGACAGGGTCTCTTATTGGGCCATAGTTCACCAAGTTAGGGTGGCCAGTGAGTGCCAGGGAATCTTGTCTCTGCCTCCACAGCACTGGAATGTCAACTGTGCCACCATGCCTGCCTTTTTAGTATGTGTTTTCAGGAATCAAACTCAAGTCCTTGTGCTTGTACATTAAAGGCTTTACTGACCTAATTATCTCACTAGTCCCAAGTTCAAGTTCTTGACAGGCTGCCTCTGCACTTTGAATATTTCTTTCCATGGGCATGAATTTATGGTGACAGAGGCAGGCATAGAGCCTTGAGCTCGTTAAATCATAACAGGTCACACTGGTATTACCGAGTATCCTCCCTCCCTGAAAATATACAGAGAAGAGATAGGATGCCATGTGGGCTACAGAGAGTAGGTCACTGTAGGTTTCAAAGGAAGACTCTAGTGACCAAATAAGAAAAGGAATAAACAGACTGGCCCAATGTGCCTCAAATGTGAACAAAAGGCAAAGCGCATGTCTTTTGGTGGGCATTGCTTTCTATCCTCAGTTTGGCCGACTTCTCCCTGAGGGAGGCAGAGGGGCTTTGAAGGTTAGAGTCCTATTTGAGGCAGGTTTGACCCTTGGGCAGGATATCAAAAGCCTAAACCTGGGGCCTGGAGGCCGGCAGGAGCCAAGAGTCAGCCTACTTTTGAGAACTTAGTCATTTCAAGACCCAGAGGTGCCAGCTCGACATCCAGTAATAGTTTCCAGTCACTGAGCACGAACAAACAGTAGGTAACAGTCATCTCTAGATTCTGCTGGGAGCCCCCTGCTTGGAGGGACCTGAGGTAGCTGTGCTCTTTACTTCTAACACTCCTGCCAGCTCACGTACACCCCAGGCTCAATGAGCCTCATGCACTGCACTGTCCTTGGGGACTTTCTTTTTTAAAAAAAATTTAAAATTTATTTATTTATTTGTTTATTTATTTATTTATTTATTTATTTATTTTATGTATGAGTGTTCTGTCTGCATGTACACCTGCAGGCCAGAAGAGGGCATCAGATCCCAGTATAGATGGTTGTGAGCCACCATGTGGTTGCTGGAAATTGAACTCAAAAAGCAGACAGTGCTCTTAACTGCTGAACCATCTCTCCAGCTCCCCTTGGGGACTTTTTGAAAGTGTATGTTTCAGAGTTTAAAGACTGACACCTGATTAAAGCTGCCTGCTCGACACCCACACAACTTGGCTCTACTTGGAGGGGCTAAACTTAGAGAAAACCAAGTAAATTACCAGTTAGGAGCCTTGGAAGAGCACCCGGGATTTTGCAGGTAGCTTATGTCAGAGATGGCCAGGCTCAGCCCAGCCAAGCAAGCCATTTAATCACAGACAGACAACTTCCTCTGCCTCCCATTAAAGGGGGATGAAACATTATCATTGGAACTTTGAAATAAGAATCATGTTTCCTGAGCTAGAGAGACAGCCTTGTCTGTAAAGTGTTTGCTGCTCAAGCATAAAGACCCGAGTTTTATCCTCAGCAAAAATGCCCAGTGTGGTACCGTTTGCTTGATATTCCAGTGCTGGGGAGTTGGAGACAGGTGGGTGTAGTGATGATTTTGTAATTTTGGTTTCTTTTAAAAACCCAGAGATATTATAAGAATATGTTTTCGTTTTAATCCCAGGTGTGGGGAGATGGAGTGTTTTGAAGCAGCTGACTATGATTTGCCTTGTGCCCTGGCAAGGGTGTGGCTTTGCCAGCTGCAGATAGTTTCTGTGAGTGTGTGACGTTTGGAATTCGGGAACTTCCCTAATAGGCGTGGCTGGTTGGTGGTTGGATGCTGTCGGTTGTTTTTTGTTAAGTAGTTGTGCGCAAAGAAGAAAACAGAAAAAATTAGATATCCTGATTGCAAAGGTCAAACTTGCCCCCAAGGTAATTGACACCCCTAATCAGCAGGAAGCGGCTATCAATAACAACACTACCTTTCCCCTCTATCCTTTGTTTTCTCCTATCTAGTGTTTGGAGGTTGAAAGGAAAGAAGTAAACAGGTGGAAAAGGGTGGAAAAGAGAAAGGAGCCCACAAAGTAGTAAATACAGGCTACAGGTGGATTCCTAAGGCCAGCCAGAAAAGCCTAAACAGTGCATATCAAGGCCAATGAGAGACCTTGTCTCAAAACACAAGGAGGATGGCTCCTGAGGGAGTGCACACCCATGAACACACATGCTCGTGTATGCACACATACACATACTCACTTTCAGCAGAGGGGAGAGACAGAGACAGACAGACAGAGACAGACAGACAGAGACAGAGACAGAGACAGACAGACAGAGACAGAGAATGAGAGCAAATGTTTCTTATTCTGCCTTTCAGGGCAGTGGCAGGGTGGCAGAAAGGGAAGGAAGAGAGGTTCGTTTTTCAGCCAGTGCCCTCTGGAATGGCTGAATGGGGAGGCTGCAGCAGCCAGGCAGGCCTTTCAGAGTCCCTGCTCAGAGCTTGGCACAGCCACTGTGGAGAAGTCCATGCTACAGATTCAGTTGCTGCTGCTGGGGCATGGCAGCAAGGCAGGGCACGAGAGGTCTCGCTGCGAATTGATTTAGTCTAAACCCAAGTCTAGCCTCCCTTGGCAGACACTGTCATTCCTAGTAAGAGAGACGAAAATGAATCACCGCTATTTCAGTGGATGTGCCCAGCTGCAGAGACAGTACAATGGTGTGCATGGACACAAAGGGTCTGAAGCAAACCTGCTGCACAAGAGGGGGTCACGCAGTAGCAAGGATGGGGGTTTCAGAGAAAGCCTAGTAGCCTGAAGTGAAGCACTGATGCACCGTGACAGATGGCAGGTGGGTGGGCAGGACACAGCGTCTCTATGGAAACTGGAAGACAGGCAGGCTGACAACACAATGTGCAGCTTTCTCAGACAGCCTGCCCAGACCCAAACAGATGCAACCTCCTCAGCCTTCCACAAAGCAGCAAGGAAGGCAGGGAAATTCTGGTTAAGCTTTCAACTAGTGAGAGAGACACACTTCTGTGCTCATTGCCTCCTCACACACACATAAGTGTGTGTGCCTGCGTGTGTATGTCTGTGTAAAGGTGTACATGTGTGTATGTATGGAGACTGAAGTTGATGCCCAATGTTTTCCTGTATTGCTCACCTGTTTTTAAAGACAAGATAGCCTCTCTATGGGTGCTGGAAAGGTTTCTTTCACCAAACCCGAAGCCCCCTCATTAGGCTAAGGTGCTGCACCAGCACGCCCTGGACCTTCCTGTCTCTTCCTCCCGAGTGCTGGGATTACAGGTTCATGCTGCTGCCCCTGGTCTCTTAACATGGATTCTGGGGGTGGAGAAGATCAATCCCACCTTTTTTCTGGAGGTTGGACAGTGGGTGGTATCCCCAGACCAAGCCTGAAATTCCCATGTTAACACACACACACACACACACACACACACACACACACACACACACACACACAAACTTGTACATACACCACACAAAAATGGAATAAATTGGTGCTTTCCAGGTGTTATTTTTTTTTCAGAGAACTTTTATTTCTTTTGATTTTACCTATGCTCTGGAAAGAATATTTCTTGTTAAAGCTTATCAAGCACATATGTTTGGGGGAGGAGGCTTGGTAGGCATGTGCATATATCCATGTCCCCCTTCCCAACTGTGTCATGTGCTTGAGAGAGAAGAGGCTCCTGGGGAAATACCACTTTCGTGAGGCCCATTGTCTCCATAGTCTGTCAGATGAAGGAAGGGCATTCATTTGTGTCTCTCTTTAGGACGTTTTCCCTCCTGCCAGGATGGTCAGAGTCTTTTATCAGGGAGCTTCAAGGACAGGGCAGGTGCAAAAAGGTTTCCGACATTGACAGAGCACTTAAACTCGCAAAGCTGTTGGGGCCTGGTGAGAGATGAGGAGGGTAAAAAGGAGAAAGTGGCTTTTGGCACCTCTGAGCGCCCTCATCCAGGTCTCTGGTCAGCCCTGAGAAGTAGAGCCAACAGGGGAGAAGAGGCTGGAAGGGCAGTTGAAGGGAGGAGGAATAAGAGAAGGTAGTGGAGAATGAGGAGGAGGAGGAGAAAGCAGAGGAGGAGGCAGAGGAGGAGGAAGCAGAGGAGGAGGCAGAGGAGGAGGCAGAGGAGGAGGAAGAGGAGGAGAAAGAGGCAGAGGAGGATGCAGAGGAGGAGGAGGCAGAGAAGGAGGCAGAGGAGGAGGAAGAGGAGGAGGAAGAGGCAGAGGAGGATGCAGAGGAGGAGGAGGCAGAGAAGGAGGCAGAGGAGGAGGAGGAAGAGGAGGAGGAAGAGGAGGCAGCCTCTCACAGAACCTAGGCCAAGCTGCTCCCAGGGGCCAGAGCTCTGGAAAACAGAAGTGGAAACATTATCCGACAAGACATTAAGCCCAGAGTGGGCTCCATTGAGGAGAGGAGGTTGGGGTGCTAGGGGCTCAGCTCCTTGCAAGGGGAATCAGAATACCATGAGCCCTAGGCTCATGATGAGATAAGGGATTAGACTTGCTGGAAAGTCTGGGAAACCTAGGGAGTCCCTAACATTCTTGAGTTCCCATAGAAATGGGCCTTGTGCAGCTTAAGAACAGGCTGGGAAAAGCTGATTTCTACCCCAGGGTGTCTGATGAGATATATATATATATATATAAAACAAAACAAAAAATCCAAATTCCCTCCACAGGCCAGTGGAGGAAAACCTCTTGTGATCCAGTTCCAGGCCCTCTCCAGTGCAGGAAATTGTGTGTGGTGAGACCACTAGGAGTGGGGCCACTGAGCAGACAAGTTCTTTTTGAAAATTTAAAACAAAGTGAATGCCAATGCCAGGTGTTTGTATTGTGGGTTTCTCTTTGGTGGTGAAGTGGGTTACTTGCATCTTGGATTAGATTCCATTTGTTCCTGGGAAGTTGCTATTCAACTTAAAAAAAAAAAAGAGTTGTGTGCTCTGTATTTGAAATTTTTCATTAATTGGTTGATTTATTCACCTTACAGCCCCTTCCTTCTTCTCCACCCAGTCCACCCTCATACCCTCTTCCCTTTATTCCCCTCTCCCATTCTCCCCTCAGAGAAGGGGAGGCCCCCCTGCTATGGGTACTAACCCACCCTGGTGCATCAAGTTGCAGCAGGGCTAAAAGCATCCTCTCCTATGGAGTTCAGACAAGGCAGTCCACCTATGGGGAAGGGACCCAAAGGCAGACTACAGAGTCAGAGACAGCCCCCACTCCAATTGTTAGGGGGCATACATGAAGAACGAGCTGCCCATCGGCTACATATATGTATGGGGTCTGGGTCCAGCCCACACATGCTCTCTGGTTGGTGGTTCAGTCTCTGTGAGGCCCCAGACCCAGAACAGTTGACTCTGTAGGTCCTCTTGTGGCTCCGTCAATCCTTCCTCCAAGTCTTCTACAAGACTCCCTATTGACTTCCACAAGCTCTGCCTACTGTTTGGCTGTGGGTCCCTGGGTCTGTTTTGTAATTAAGTAGAGGTTTTTAGGTGGGCCATAGAGTTTGTACTGAGGGTACCAGTCAGCTGGAAGATGCTATAGCTGAGGGCAGTTTCTTGGTGCCAGTCATGCTTCCAAAGCTAAAATGGACTGTATCCTTGAAATTTAGGTCAAAAGCAGTGTTTGCCAGGTGTTTGGCCATACCAGCAAGAAGAGGAACAAACACAATCTTGCAGCCTGGTGCCTATTTTTCAGCAGTTCAGGGTGACATGTGGCTCTTTGGCATTGCTAAAATCGGGACATCCTTGTGTGTGCCAACCTCAGGAAAGAAGGTTGACCAACATTCTACTTTCCTCTCCACTGTCACTGGAGTCCATGCTAATTGGGGATGGATCTGGTCCCTCCAAACTGCTTTTACAATGGCGATGCCTTGGATGTGGTCCGCTGCAAAGGGTTGCAAGCTGCAGGCTCTAGCTTTACTCTTCTAGGCGTTGATTGGGTGGAAGCCTGGTAGCCCTTCCACGTTAGGTCCACCCACTAGTCTTCAGCAAAACAATTAAGGGCCAAGAAAAGGAAGAAATGGAGGTTTACCCACTGTGGTCTCACCAAGAAGAGAAATGGTGGTCCAGTGGTCCCCTAAGTCCACCTTTCGGGTCCTGTCTAAATTCAGAGCAAGAGGTATGTACAGCTAAGCAGTCCTGGTCAGTGTGGTTCTGTCTATCACTGATTGATCCTTGTCTTGGCTCCAGTCTCTTTTGCAAGGTATTCTGACAAGTTGTCATAATTGCATGGAATCTCTTCCTTGAGACAAGCTCCTGTCTGTGGCACAGGCTTCAGCCCTATCCCCTTTCCAGCATGAGGTTCCTGAGGAAATTCCAATTTCAGGGAGCCCATTGTTTCAGCAGTCTGGCAGCTGAGAGGAAGCAGCACAGTGTCTCTTTAAAAATAGCTTCATTCCTGCCAGGATTCTACACAGGGAGGACCAGGTCTGCTTACTGATACTAGTGTCCTTCCTTCTCCTCTGTCCTTGCCAATGGTGCCCTGTCGCCGGGATGCTAGGGAGAGGCATTGTGTGAAAGTCTCTCTTCTGAGTAGACAGGGTGCCCTGTGCCCTCCCACTGTGGGTGAGAACAGCAGAGCAGAGACCCATAGCTGGTGTTGCTCAGACATTTGGGAGATGATAGGACAGAATGCTGAGACGATTTGGGTCAAATCAGAAAAGTCACTTGAATTAGGCAGGGTCGTCTTAGGTGCTACAGAAAGTGTAGATGCTAATCACATGGGCTTCCCGTGGTAGAACTGTGTTGCCATCCCTGAAAGGGTTTGAGGTGGGTATACTTGAGTGATGGATGATGTGTCACAGCACAGTCATCTTCATTTCGTTTTCTTTTGGTTTTGTGAGACAGGGTTTTTCTGTGCAGCCTTGGCTGTCCTGGATTCACATTGTAGACCAGGCTGGCCTCAAACTCACAGCGATCTGCCTGCCGCTGCCTCCTGAGTGCTGGGATTAAAGGCATGCGCCACCACGGCCGGCTCATCTCCATTCTTGTGTACTTCTATTTTGTGATATTCACAGGGACCGGGGCCGGTCACTGTGTGGAGACTTTGAATACCTTAGGCTGGAACAGACACGGATCTTGTCCACTCAGATGAGTGTTCTGATCCGTTGTTGATGATTAGAAAGTCATCCCAAGGGACTGGGATGCAGCTCAGTTGGTGGAATGCTAGCTTGCACACAGACCTGGGTTCCATCCCCAGAGCCTTATAAAGCTGAATGTGGTGGTAGTGTGTCTACAATCCCAGAGCTTAAGAGGCAAGAGAATTAGGAGTTTAAGGTCATATGGAACTGAGTATTGAGTTAGAGGTCACGCTAATATACATGAGACTGTCTCAAAAAGAAAATCATTACTCCAGATGCAGGCCTACAATAATATTGACATTGTTTCACCAATAATTTTTTCATTCAAGGAAGGCTCAGTGGGAGCAGCTGGTTTTCTGCTCCATGTGGTGCCTCCCCTGCCGTTCTTTAGGCTTGGGGCTGAGTTTTTTTGGGGGGTAGGGGAGAATGTTATGTCCCCCTTATCAGATGCTAGTGTCTGCTAATGCATACCTGGGGTTGGTAACAGCATACCTGGATTGACTGTGTGTCCCAGGATGCATCACAGCATGGGCCTGTGATCCTAGAGCAGTGTCCCCGGAAGACTAGCTAGAAGCTTCGTCCTCTTTCCTGATTTGGTATGGTAAGCCCCAGGACCTACCTAGATTAATGGGGAGAGCACCCAGCCTTGTTAGTCTGTGTCATTGCTGGGAGATAGTCATGGGGATGCCATGTTGATACAGAATAAGATAGAAAATACATCCCAAGTGAGGCAGTCATCACACAGCGACAGTGGTGGCAAGGAACCCCACATACAATAAGGAGCATTTTCATCTAATAAATCAGTGCATAGTAATTCTCACAGGTCAAATGGAGACATTTCATAAGGTGTTGGCAGAGGAAGCAGCACCATGCTGTGAGAGTGAGTGAGGGGACCAGGTGGCACAGCAGCTTCACATGCCTGCCTTGTCTCAATCCAACTGTAGGAGTGCAGCAAGATGGGATGTTCAGCCTGGGTGCTAGGCTCCCTGACTAATCTGTCAGCACTTCCTCCAGGCCCCTCAGACACAGACTTCTGATTTTATAGGAAGACGCCGAGGAGATCAAAGTAAGAGCCTAAGTACCCATCAATTCATTTACTGACCAAACAGAGCAAATAGCGTCCATATTCAGGTGTCGGAGGCATCAGGAAATAGTAGGGAGCCAAAGGGGAGGGCAGCTGTGCAGCCAGCTCTCCGACTTCGCCTGCAGTCCAAGAGCATGCTGCTGTGCAGAGACAAGCTTGTCACGGGTGGCTCCCAGGGTATACAGTAAGCTACCTAACTGGTTAACCACTTGTTCCCCATGAAGTGTCAATCAAGGATGAGGGTGGAGTGATAGGGTTCTTCTTGCAGGATGCTTAGGTGGAGATGCATGTTCTGACAGCTCACGGTGGCATGCATGCCTTGGAACAGGAAGGCATCTGAAGGGATTATGTGTGTGCTTTTGCTACTAATTTGCATTTAATTGTAATCGGCATTCATTTAGGGTCCTGGCAGCTGAGCTGTGCTGTGTGTCAGCCAGACACTCTAGCAGATCACGATGTTACCCAGGAGGGTTTCAGAGGGACACTCAGTGCATTTGTAACAAGTGGCATTTTGCCACACAAGAAGCCTCTTTCTTCAGAAAAGAGACAAACCATGAAAAAGACGTCAGGATCAGAAATGAAGAAAATCATGGGGTGCCTGCAGAAAAGCATTTCCCCATCCACCCTTGAAAAACAAAATTCTAGTCCCCTTTTTATCCTTCTTTCAGCTGTAGCAGTGGCACTAAGGCATGTTTTTCTAAATTGGCAGGGAATGAGTGGTATTTGAACAAAGAACACATCAAATGTGGGACAACTTCATAGGAAGAGCCTAACAGAGAGAACAAAGAAAACAGAGCTCAGACCCTGGCTGGCTGGCTCACTAGTAGGGGAGAAGCTTTCATTGGTCATCTGGGGTACACGTATATAATTTTAAAAAGTTGAAGCCACTGTATGTGGTGTGTCTCATTTGTGTACATAAGATGTAGCCACAGAATCAAAAGACGTAAGAAATTACTTTGGGAGATGGCTCTGCTAGTGAAATGCCTCATATGTTCACATGAGAACACGTAAAAAGACAGATCTGGTAGCGCCTGTTTGTAATCCTGGGGCAGTGGGAGATAGGAGGTCTCTAGGAAAGATGATTTTTCAAATTGGTAAGCTCTAGGCTCAATGCAGACCTTGTCTAAAAACTAGGGTGTAGAAAAAGAGGAATACAGCCCACTTGAACCTCTGGCTTCCACATACATGTCTATAGATTTACTTACATATAAACTCATACCTCTCCCCCCACCTCCACACACACATGTGAGAGACTTGAAAAGTGTTCAAAGCCAGGGTTTCTGTATAAAGCTGTATTTCTTTGGGAATCTTCACTGTGGGTAGCTTGAGGTATAAACTGCTAAATAATTACTCAAAAAGTGATCGGGGTTCCTCTAAATAGACTGAAGAGAGTGCGTGTGTGTGTGTGTGTGTGTGTGTGTGTGTGTGTAATGTCTGCTATGGCTTTTAGGCTGGTTCGGGAGGAATTTCTTGAAGAGCATCACCAGTTTACGTGATACCAAATTGCAGGAAGATTCTGTGAACTAGTGCTTCTTTTGGTCATTTGCTCTCGAGAGTTGTCACCCTTTATTAGCAGCTCTGTAATCATGCTGATTAAAATAAAACTGGAAAATGTTAAATTGTGGCAATGCTGGAGACACTCAGGAAGATGGAGGATTTCTTCTGAGGTCCAGTAAACTGACCTCATATGTTTCTCTTTACCAACTCAGTGTGCAAGCAAGGTAGAAAGGAAATAAGCCCTCAAAGTCAGTGGAGGACAACAGCAGGCCAACAATTACTATGAGTTCCTGAGAAATAAGAGACCCTTGGACATGAAATGACTTAGGAAAGTAGAAGGAGATGAAGCAAGATTCCCAAACAGAGATTTTGTAGGGAAGATTTTGCCCCTCTGAAGCTAGGGGCACAAGACATGGCTTTGAATCACTCGTATGAACATACACCAAAGCACAGCAGCAATATTCACAAACAAACCAAATGTCCATTGGTGATGCCTAGGTTATAGAGTGGTTTATTTTTTAAGCAATTGCTTTTAGAAAACAATGAAAATGACTGTGCATGTTGTAAACTGAATTAACCTTGAAAGCACGCAACTTAAAATAAGCCAGATCCAAAGGAGAAAGCTCACATGAGTCCATTGACATGAAGTCAGCAGAGGAGTCAGGGTTAGAGACAGACTGCAGAGTGGGTGGTGCTCAATGGCGCAGGTTCCATACACGGTGAACAGCTGGGAATGATGGGTGCACACTATCGTGAATGTATTGGATGCCAGTGCACAGCACACTTAAAAATGGTTCAAGGGGCAAATTTATGAGTGTTTTTTATCATAATTTTTAAAAAGAAGGGTGTGGGTGGTGGTGGTAGAAGAAGGCTCAGAGGTTATGTGTACGGATTGCTCTTCCAGAAGGCCAGGACTCCGTTCCTACACCCACACAGCAGCTGACAGCAGCCTGTCACTCTAGCTCTGGAAGATCCAACGCCCTCTTCTGGCCTCCGAATGCAGTACATGGACACGGCACACAAACACCTACACATAATGTCCATACACATAAAACGAAAATAAGTATATCTTTAAAAAGAAAAGCAAATAGCCAGAAAAACAAAGCAATCACAGAGATGACAGGGATGTCCCTCTTCCAACCCTTTAAACACAAAACTTTTAATTTTATTACTATTACTACTACTACTACTACTGCTGCTGCTGCTGGTGGTTGTGTGTGTGTGTGTGTGTGTGTGTGTGTGTGTGTGTGTGTAGAAGCATATATGGGTATATGTGTCAAGGTCAGAGGACAGCTGGTTCTCTTTCCACTGTGTGGGTTCTAGGGCTTGTGAGACAAACACTTTTATCTGCTGTACTATCTTGCCAGCTCTCTTTCAATGTTTTATTAGCAAAGTCAGGGGAGAAGATGAAAGAATAGGTCATTAAAAGTCTTTTAAAATCTGGGCACGGTGGGCACATCTGCATGAGTCTTGGGTGGCTGAGAGCTGAAACAGAATGATGTGAGTTCAAGGCTAGCCTGGGCTACACAGGTGCAGAGGCTCTGTCCCAAAAAAGCCAAATAAGCAAATGAACGTACAAGGCATAAAGGGAGAAACAGAAATAAAGGGTGAGAGATCCATCATCACCGGGTGAGAGAGTCCAAGATTTGGCTTGTGGGAGATCCAGAATCAGAGAGTGAAAGAAATAGAAGATGATGTCAGAATTATCACAGGATCAATACAAAGGAAAAAAATGCAAGCCAGAGGGCACAGTCCTAAATTGAAAAGGCCCATCACATGCTCAGAACAACACACTGAAAACTGAAAAACGGTCTCCATGGGAGAGTAGCATTGCTCCTTGTGATATAAAATGGCCCCCATAGGTTACCTATGTCAGGTCACACACAAAGAATGAAGAGAGAAAATGACACAGGACTCCTCAGTTGTAAGGCTGTAAGCTAGAAGACAAAGGGTCAGTGCCTTCAATATGCCAAGGGAAGATGAGTCCCCACCTAAAACCTTATCTTCAGCCGGACAATCAATAAGAACATACTTCGTAATCTTGTCTGCAGGGAATTCACTTGGGCTTACTGGTTCCCAAAGGCCCTGCTCTGTAGGCCAGTCAGAATGAGAAAGAATCTTTGCAACCAAACTTCTTTCTAAACGTGTTTCTGATCATCTTTCTTTGGCACAGAACTTAGTGAGGTCTCCTATTGCCAGAGAGCAAATGGAGCTTGGGGGATTGGTTAGTCTTTTTAAAGTTTTTATTTAATTAATTTATTTATTGCCACTTCCCTACAAGGAGCCCCTGCATCCTAGAGTGGATCACTTCCTGTTTGCTAATTTCCTTTCTCATTTGACAAGATGATATTCTCCAAGAGCTTTGAGGAAATAGAAAAATTTGAGCATCTGCACATTTACAAAAGACTCCATTTTGCCTATAACCTTGTAGGTAAATAATCTAAAGAAAGAGAGAAAGAGAAGCCTGGGAATGCCTGCCACCCTGTCTTGTCTTTATCAGTCAGTTTGCTCTGTCAGGGATTTTATAGCGGAAGACTGTGGGCAGTGAGACAGGGGACCTCCTAGGGCAGTGATTCTCAACCTGTGGGTCATGGTCACTTTCGGGGCTCCAACAGCCCTTTCACAGGGGTTACCTAAGACCATGGGAAAACACAGATTTTACACTAAGATTCATAACAGTAGCAAAATTACAGTTATGAAGTAGCAACAAAAATAATTTTAGTGGCTAGGGATCCCCACAACATGAGTAACTGTATTAAAGGGTTGCATCATAAGGAATGTTGAGGGCCACTGTCCTAGGACATGGGGTGAGATGGGACAGACACTAAGGGATGTATTCCCCTTCTGTCACCAACTGTTGGAGAAGGAGATCAAGCAATGGCAGGATGATGTGCACCAGACCCCCTACTCTGCATCTTAGCAGAAAGTCTGGGTGATGAAGACTGTCTGTGAGAATGGGACAGCAAAGACAGGCCTTTGCAATCAGGTATGCTTCTCTTCCTGCCCCCCAGCTGACCACACCCAGCAAATGAACTGCCATAAACAGCTCAGCTTGTAAGCATTAGCAGCTCTGACTGTTGTTCAGGAAGCAGAAGACTTGGCTTGTTTCTTATTGTTTTTGTTTTTCTGGTTTAAATATAGTGAAAAAATCTCTCAAATGGGTGTGGTGGCTCACACCCATAATCCTAGCACGTAGCAGAAGGATTGCGATGAGTTAGAGACTAGTTTTGGCTACACAGTGAGTCTCTGAGTAACGTGGTTTACCTGCAAAGCCTCGAAAACAAAACACCTCCTGACAGATGAGTTATGAGGCTCTGTGGCACCCTGAGTTGGCACCCAGTAATTGCTAGTGGCATGGTCAAGTGAAGGAACATTGAGTATTAACACATTCTTGTGAATTTATTTGACTCTGGGACTGTGCAGAAAACAGCAATAAAACCCCAAACACATTTACAAAACAAGCCAGTTACTCCACAAGACTCACTATTTTAAACGTCAGCATGCATAGCACCTCACAAAGAACTTATGGAAATTATACTTTCGATTTCCAGTACCAGTTTCCAGATAAGCCCATCAGGATGGACAAAGGAATTATTTCTTCTTTCTTTCTTTCTTTCTTTCTTTCTTTCTTTCTTTCTTTCTTTCTTTCTTTCTTTCTTTCTTTTTCTTTCTTTTTCTGAGACCGGGTTCCTCTGTGTAGCCTTGGTTGTCTTGGACTCGCTTTATAGACCAGGCTGGCCTTGAACTCACATCTACCTGCCTCTGCCTCCTGAGTGCTGGGATTAAAGGTGTGTGCTTCCACTCCTGGTTGAATTTCACATTTCTAAATAAGATTTTGTTGTGTGGGTCTTTTACCTTCATCTACGTGCGCTACATGCATGCAGTGCCGTCAGAGACCAGAAGATGGAGCCAGAGCCCTTGGAACTGCAGTTAGCGAAGGTTGTAAATTGCCATGTGGGTGCTGGAAACTCAGGTTCTTTGTTGAGAACAGCACATGCTCTGACGGGCTGAGACGTCTCTTCCGTCCTGCAATTTCAGCTTTTTAAAGGGAACATTTCAAGTAATTGTAGAGCAAGTGGCTGTGTACCTCCTTAGGAGCAGGCCTGACTACAAGGCTGAGTGTTGTGTTTACTTGTGCAAAGACCACAGCTAGGCCTTGCAAGCCATGGAATTCTTTTTCTTTCTAGCTCTGCCATGCTGTGGAAAAATATTTTCTTCTTTCTTTAAATTTTAGTTTGCTATTTGTGCGCCCCCACCCCCCTCATGAATTTGATGCCAAGGGAGGCCAGACCCTTCAGTTTCCCTGAAGGCTAGGGCCACAGGCAATTGTGAGTCACCCAACATAAGGGACGGGAACTGGAAGAGCAGTGCAATTTCTTAACCACTGAGCCATCTACAGAAGAAGAAACAGAATAAACAGCAATAATAATAACAATACCACCAAATACCGTACAAGTGCATACAGTGATTACCTAAGCAGTGTCTACCGAGAATTGTCAAAGTCCTAATTCACCAGTCTCCGTTCGCCAACATTTCACAGGCATTTACTGGGCACTTACCAGGGCTAGCGTTATAAATGCTAATCTAAGTTCAGAGGGCACCCGGTTCTAGACCCTTACATCTCAGGACAAAAGGCTGCAGCAGGGACACATAGAATTAGAGATAGAAATAGAAATAGCTCTGCTCCTAGAAGCATTGCAGATGTGCCTACTGTGTCATGTGTGCATCAGTAGGTGGCAGAGAAGAGAGAGGCTCTGTCTATGCACAGTGTTCTGACCTGATCTCATTGCCTAATGCTCACTGAAAAGGGTGAGCCTGAGATGACCACCAGTCGGGGGTCAGGGGCTCTGACAGGGATCTAGCCTGAGATGACTGCCAGTCAGGCACTGTGCAAGCCCTGATGGCTCCCAGGGTGGGGAGCAAGCCAGAGACTAGAAGAACCCAACCTGGGACCACGGGACAGATGGCATGTCTGGGACCTTGCAGGCCTGGGGGTCAGGGGAGATGGTACCAGGGATGACCCCTGCCCTGAGCCATAAAACACAGGTGGGGACATGGCACTCCTGAGACCACTAATGAGAAGACACCAGACCCTCAGAGACCACAGGTGCCACCAAGAGGAGCACGCAAGTGGTGGAGAAAGGGAAGAGAAAGAGAAACAGAAGGATGTGGGCACAACGAGGAGAGGCAGAAGCAGAGACTTGAGGGTACTGAGGAACGGCCTGGTGTGAATATCCTGTAGTGTCACCTGGGACCATTGTGGGGGGGGGGGGGGCAGGGGAGGCAGTGGAGAGGTGGGGTGTCCTGGCCTGGGCTGCCACCTAGGGATGTGTCAATGCCTAAATGCTGTGCAGATCTGGCCCTACCCCTTATCTGGACATTGTGGGAGAGCTGGCCCTGCCACTCATCTCAGGGAGGGGGGACAGTCCAGACCCTTCTAGATACCCTGTGTTGCCCTGGGTCATGGAGATCCTGCACTTTGGGATGTGTAGGACTGGCCCCTGCAGGCACTCTAGCAGTTCACTGAGGGATAAGTAGAAGTGTAGACAAAGGGTATCACACTGAGATTTTTCCCCCTCCGTTGGGGCTGGGGGAGGTGGCAGGGGGAGGTGGCAAGGGTTCAGGGCAGGTATGGAGGGGAGAGGGGCAGGTAAGTGGGATTGGGGTGAATGGTGTAAAATTCACAAAGAACCAAAAAAGTTTTATTTTTAATTTTTAAGAAATAGAGACAGCTTGTTAAGTGATAAAATGAGGGCTAGAGATATAGGTCTGTAGTTGAAAGCACTTGCTGCTCTTGAAGAGGAAGACCCAGGTTTAGTTCCCAGGACTAACATTACGGCTAACCATTATCTGTAATTCCAGTTCTAGAGGGTTCAACACACTCTTCTGGCCTCGTAGGGCACTGAATGCACATGGTATACAGACAAACATGCAGGAAAAACACCTATACACACAAAATAAAAATCTTGAGCTGGTGTGTTAGCACATGCCTTTAATTCCAGTACTCAGGAGGCAGAGGCAGTCAAATCTTTCTGAGTTTGAGGCCAGCTTGGTCATGTAATGAGTCCCAGGTTAGCCAGGTGTAGACAATGTACCATATTCCATATGGTAAGGGATATGGTAAGCAGTGAAAACTGGCAGGTGTGATTCTAGAAAAACAGCCTTTGTTCATTGCTGTCAGTGAAACTCAGAGAATAGGCCTCCTTAGAGCCAACACTACGAGACACTAGGACTGTCTGATTTGCTTGGGTGAGAATGGATGTCCCAATCTTGCCAGAGGACCTGAGCCTCCTGGGCCACTTTGACATGGAGAAGAGGGTTCAGCTTCCAAAGCAGGCAATGCAGGATTTGTACAAGGCTTTTCACAGTTGGCTTCACTGTGCAGCTTCCAAGGAAACAGGACTCCAAGTCCCTCCTTAGACCTACCCGCTGGTAATCAGGCTGTGATGTTCCTGGAAATTAAAAGGCTTCTGATGGGATATGGCCAAGGCAGTAAACACTCTGTCTTCCAGTGTCACACCATGGCTAAAATGGTGGCTACCTACGCCCTGTTGTGTGGTTCTTGCTTTCCTTCCTAATGGCAACTTCTTTCCCAATGACTCCCTGCAGCACACTTTACTATTCTTCCACTTGTGTAATGATCCGTGTGTGTGTGTGTGTGTGTGTGTGTTGAATACAGACTCTGAATGTGGAACCCAATAATTAGGTTGGAAATCCCCAGTGGCCCTCCATCTCTACCTCTCCACTTCTCCAGATCTAGTATTATGGGTAATTGCCACCTCAATCAGCTTTTTACACAGGTCCTAGGCTCTGGCTCATGGCCTTATGGTTTCAGGGCAAGCATTTTACAGGCTGAGCACTCTCCCCAGTCCCCCGCCCTCTCTTAAACAACCCTGTTTACTTCCAAGCATCATCACTACTTGCCTGACTCTTAGTGAGGTGCCCTGCAATGCCTGTGGCTCCCAAAGTCCTTTACAGAAGCAAGCTGGTAAATATAATGTTTGGGGTCAAAGATGTCAAAGAAGGGTTCGTCCCCTTTTGGTGGTTGCACTGGTACGCTTTGTACAACTAGGCTCTGGGAAGAAGTGACGGTAAAAAAACATCATTTCTGGGGATCATAATGTCTGTGTAGTAAAAATTTCCATCTCAGTAGGCTTAAGTCCAGAGCGTGGCTTCATACAGCCAGCCCTCAGAAGGGACCCACAGTAGCTTTCACAGGTCAGGACAAATTGGCCGAGTGCATCCTTTCTCCAACTCATCCACCTCTGACAAACATCTTTTTGCTTCTTGGGTTTTCCAGCATTTCTTTTCCTTGTAGTGTATGACTGCCTCTCCTTGAATCTGTGCAGGCACTGGGTGCCTCGCTGATACAGGAGCAAGCTATGTAAAATGTGGTGACAACAACAGAAACTTTCACAGACAGGCTTCAAACAGTAACTGGCTAATGGCAGAGAGCTTAGAGCTTCAGAGACCAACAAATTCTGAGAGTGACTGCCACTGGCTTCCCGGCTTTGCCTGGGGAGTAGGCTGTCTGGTTTTAGCAGAGAAGAGAAATGCCTCCTCTTGGCTATCAGCCCTAGCTCATCTTGTCGTGGCCTGGACTTAATCTACAAAGCTCTCAGCACCCTGACTTTGCTAGTTTCCAAAGCAAATTATCATTGTAGAATACCTGTGAAGTAATTATAGATAATGGTCCATGGTCTGGCAGCTTCAACTTCAGCCTTTTCACTGAGAAATGAATTCCCTATCTGCAGCTACAAGACCTCATTATGTGTTGGACTGGCGAATTGATAATGTAAGACTTGAAACACGTTTGATAGCAGAGAAACCCCTTTCTTAGCCTGCTGAGCCTCCAGATCAGGGACCCTGGAGACAGACATCTGAACTTAATGCAAATTTCAAAGGAGATTACAGTGGCTTCTAGTCATCCCCTGGGAACTCTGAGAATGCAGAAAGCAAAGAAAGACACAAACATGTAGTTGGTGCGGGAGGGATTTAAACTGATGGAGGATGAAAGAAAATGCCTATGGTAGCCTGGGACGGTTGGTCTTGTTTTTCGATGAAAACATAAGCTCCTTTGGCCAATGATACAGAGAAACCGGATCTCACCCTGCCACCGCTCAACAAATGTATGCAGTTTATCTGAGGTGCTGGAAGTGACAGGACAGAAGATGTGTGCTTGTTTCTTTGTTCTTAGACCAAATCTGCCCTAAATCTTTCTGCTAAGCTGTATTTTCTATGTTCCCTAAACAGCTTGCCTCAGTCTATGTTTAAGGCATGGAGAATATGGCTGGAGATTGGAGACTTGGCATCAGAAAGAGGCCCAAACATTCTCTATCCCTCTCTGCCTCCCTTGGTTGGTAGCCTACGTGGTCCCAGCTTCCATGGACCATTTGTAGCATTCTGGACTCCTGCTGACCGAGTGTGCCTGCGCTCTCTTCTAGCCCTGTGCCTAGAGCAGCTTACTGGCGTATTGCAGGTCTGAGCCACTGTGTTGTTGTTGTTTGACTTATCAACCCCCAGCACCTTTGAGAGCGCCTAGTGCTTCATATAATTAGACAAGGCCTTCTTTTGTTAGCTGTAGGCTGGTTAATTTAGAAAGCAAATAGTTCAAAAGTTTACATGGTGCTTCTCTGAGCAGTCTGTGCAAAGCCTTCTGCAGACACAGATGGTAGCTCTTGATCACCTGCGGACACGGAAAGTAGCCCTCACAGGTGATAGCCATCTCTCACCAACAGACGCAGGTGATAGCCTTCTCTTACCTGCAGAGACAAGAAAGGCTCACACTGAGCAAGCAGTTGGGCTGTATATCCAAGAGTGAGCAGACAATTCTAGGAACTAACAAGAAGGAAGCAGGAAAGGAGAGAGTAAGCCAGGTGTTGCTCAAAAGCACGACACAGTAAAAGTAACAATAGGAACTTCAGGGGTGAGTCAAGTTGCCAGATGACACTGATGGAGAAATCCAAAACCCAGCGCGCTACTCTGTAACTTACCACAAAGAGAAAGAAGAAAAACAAACAAACAAACTGAATTGTCTACTGATTCTGGACACTTTATCCCCTGTAGGGATGACTACTTTTGTCAGAATACTTGAGGCATCTCCCTAGACAGAAACAAAAATGTCAGGATCACCTCCCTCACACACATACTGGACTTGTACCATTTCTTTCATAGGTGAAATTTAGGGAATCCTGTTGAGGGACCTTCAGCTCAAGCTGATACCTCCAGGACTTCCTCTTGTCACTATCTGCCTCCTAACCCCAGGGGAAACGCCCTTGTGACCCCTACTGGCGATGCTGAGTAAGCACCACAGAGCTCTTGAGAACAGACTTCAGCGCATTCCAGCCCTGACCCGATGGAAGCTTAAACACAGAGCGGTAGCTCACCCTGGCTAACCAGCCTGGAGAGGCAAAAATAATCACCATGTGTGTGCCAATAATGGTGCAGCAGAGTCCACGGGAAGGGAGAAGCCTGCTATCAGGGTTTAACTCAGGGTTAGCATACAGAGGATGCCGTACTGAGAACAGGAAGGAGACCAGAGAGGCAGAAGCTCCATGGTGACACACTGCCACAGCCTGCGGGGAGAGCAGAGCTGGCTGCATGTGGGCACATCAGGTTATGGTATACAAGACAATCCAGGTGAGGAGGAAGGAGAGGATGAGGAGCAGTCATGCCAGGATGACTTGCAGAGAGGTTGTTGGAAGGGACAGAGACCAGGTGCAGAGTGGAGTCAGGGTCTTGTCTCAGCTCTCTATGCACTTTACACAGGGCTAGGCTGTTCCAGACTTTAACATCAGCTTGACAAACTGCACTGACAGTGACTCGTCTGAAAAATCTATTTATTTTTATTTTCTTTCTTCTTTCCTTCCTTCCTTCCTTCCTTTCTTGGAATTCACTCTAAAATCTCCTCTTTCTAATAGGAACTGTTTCAGAAGTGGGTGTAGGTGACTTCCCCTTTGGGAAGTCTTTCTTTTCTAGGTACTTTCTCCAAGTGTCTGGAATTCTTTCCGCTGACATCTTCCTGGCCGGCTCCCTGAGTCCCTTACTGGTCCAATGTCCTGTTCCCTGGAAGCCACGCTGTACAGCTGTGGCCATGGGTAGGACCAGGACAACGACGTGGACCTCACCTGCCAATGCTCTGATCAGCTAATGAATAAACTTCCTGGTAAAACAACTGCTTCCAAGGAAAAGTAGATACACAGAAGTTAAACTCACAAAAGTGCCCTTAAATGTTTTAAAAAAGGAAACTCAACTTAGTTAGGAAAAAAATATTGATTGGAATTTTGCTTTCAAATTCCCCCAAAATTTGCTTTCAAAATTTTCTACCCTCTGGGCATAAGAAATCCTGGCCAATAGATCTCCCATTTTTAGTTCCTGCCTTGGGGGCTATTCAGAATGGGGCCTGACCGATGAAATCTTTAATCTCATCATTCTTTGTCCTACAAGCCTATCTCTTCTTCTCACTCACTATGAGATACTTAACATTGATTTTTTTCAATGGATTTATGCTTTTATGGAGTTAACTTCACCTACTGTCATATAGCAAATGCTGGAGGCAAGGAATTACAAAACTGGTTGCTGCTTAAAATGAGGGGAAAGGGAAAATTAAGAATAAAATACACAGAGATACTGGATCAATCGTCTTGGGACATTTGCTTTCCCATCAGCCAGAGAGCAGTTTCTTTCTTGTTTTACTGTAAATGTCTTAAAGTATAGGAAAATAAACTAAAAAGGCTCATCAATATCCCTACTATTATAGTGGTAAAGGTGTAATACAGGTTGATTGGTGAATGGATAGATGTCTGATTTATTTTTATATAATCAGGATTATTGATGCAATTTTAATGAAAACTATTAAGTTTTTAATTTTACTTAAAAAACTGAAGTAAAACAAGAGAGATACTGAACCTTTAAAAGTGATTTTCCATGATTTTTATTAGCATATATTAATTGTACATAATTGGTCTCATTGTGACATTTCATGTATGTATACAGTGTATCTTAGTTGTATTTACTCCCCTTTGCCTTGTCTCTTCTTCCTGCCTTTCTTCCAATTCCCTTCCTCTTCTGAACTGTCCCCTCCTATTTTCATGTCTTTATTTTTAATTTTTTGCTGACCAAACACATTTCACTAGGGTCCTTACAAGAGCAGGGGTGAAAATTTATTAAGAGGAGTAAGGACAACTCGCCAGTGGCTACCCTGCTAAAGAAAATGTCCCACCTTGCTTTAGCTGCCAGAGCTCCCAGATCCTCTAGGAAGGGTAGGCCCTTGTGAGCCTCTCTCTCCTCCATGACAGAACGTTATCTAAGTTTTTTCAGTTAATCTCAGCTGCCTAGAGTTCAAGACTTCAGTGCTTAGGCCCACGGCTCAGGTTCTCAGCCACTTTTAGTAATGCCAAGTACGGGCTTCCATCTCATGGAGTAGGCCATAAGTCCAATTTTTTTGTCAATTTTTTTCTTTTATTATAAAAATATTTTTTCCACACAAAATGTTAGTTTCCCTTCCTCTACTCTTCCCACTGTCCTCCCATCTCCCCTTCCATCCGGATCCACCCCTTTCTGTCTCTCATTAGAAAACAAACAGGCTTCTAATGGATAATAATAAAACAAAATTCAATAATTTAAAATAAAAAACACAATGAAATAGAATAAAACAAACAAAAACAGAAGAAAGAGAGCCCAAGAAAAGGCACAAGAACAGATGTAGACCCACTTGTTTGTGGCTCGCTTAGGAATCCCAGAAAAACATTAAATTGGAAGCCATAATATATATAGGACATATAGGGTACATACATACATATACATGTACACATATAGATATATTTAAATAAAATGAAGATTTTTTCAAAAAGCCCTGACAAATAACCCCAAAAGACGGCATTGAGTTCTTTTTCTGTTGGCCATCTACTGCTAATTGTGCTGCTTACTCATAGAATGGCTTGTTTTCCCAGTGAGACTTCCCTGGAGAAACTAAGATTTCACTTGCAAGTAGCTATCAATTGGAGATGGCTTCTTGGTTAGCGATGGGGGCGTGTACTTTTCCTTTCAGCTCTAGGACTCCATCTGCTGCAGATCCGTGCAGGCCCTGTGCACGCTGCCTCAGCCTCTGTGAGTCCCCAGATGTGCCAGCCCCGTTGTGTCTAAAGAAGCCCTGATTCCTTGGTGCCCTTCATCCCCTCTGGCCTTCCCAGTCTTTCTAGCTCCTCTTTCATGGGGTTCCCTGAGTCCTGAGGTGACAGATTTGATAGATAGCGCTTTTAGGGCTGAGTGTTCTAAGATGTCTCACTCTCTGCACATTGTCTGGCTGTGGGTCTCTGTGTTTGTTCAGATCTTCTGCAGGAGAAAGCTTCTTTGATGATAGTTGAGGAAGGCGCAGACCTATGAGTATAGCAAAATGTCATTAGGAGCCATCTTGTTGGCATGTCCCTTTAGCAGAACAGTAGTATTTGGTTTTTCCCTAGGTCCCTGACCTAGCTACTCTCAGGTTCTTGGCCACCCAAGCTATGTTGGGAACAGGTCCCCTTCCATGGAGCAGGCCCTTAACTCAAATCCGATATCGGTTGGTTACTTCCATAAGCTTGTGACACTATTGCATCAGCATATCTTGTAGGCAGGACACCATTGTAGATCAAGGGTGGTGGTTAGGTTGGTGTCTATGGTTTTCCTCTGACAGCGTGCAGAGTGCCTTCTAGTACCATGAACACTACTAGACTGTGGGGATGCAGGCTCTGCATAGGCACCAGCTTGACTTCTCCATGTTCAGTGAGTTGTTGTGGAAGTGTTTTCTTCCACAATGGGCCTTGCTGTCAGTGTGTGAACAACCTGCAGTCTTGGCAACAGTCTGGGTTTTGGGGGTTCTCAGGGGACCCCCTTTGGCCAACAACTCATCTTCCCCATTACTTGGCAATTTCATTTAGATTATCTTTGTACGTGTATATATTCTAGACATTTTCTACTGTATTAGGTCTCCATACGTTCCCCTTAATTTTAGCTGTGTCTCCCTGTTATTTCTTCCCTTGTTCCCTCTTCCTCCCCCTCCCCCTTTGTCAGTCATTTCCAGTTCCCTGTATCCATCCATAACTATTTTATTTCCATTTCCTAACAAGATCTATCTGTCCTTCAAATCTTCTTTGGTTCAACAGATCGTAGCTTGGAAATCATTGATTTAACAACTAATAGCCACATGTAAGTGAATATATACTAATTTGTCTTTCTGAGTCTGGCTTACCTCACTCAGGATGATTTTTTTTCTAGTTCCATCCCATTACTTGTGAATTTCATAGTTTCATAGTTTTTAATGGCTGGGTAATATTCCATTGTATAAATGTAATGCATTTTGTCTTTCATTTGACTTCTTCTTCTCCTATTTGTATCCCCTTGATTTCCGTCAGTTGTCTTCTTGGTATAGTTGACTTCAAGTACTTTACTGAGTAGACATGGAAACAGTAGACACCCTTGTCCCTGATTTTAGTGGAATTGCTTTGAGCTTCTCTTTGTTTAGGTTGATGTTGGCTGTGGGATTACTGTAAAGTGCCTTATGATGTTGAAGCTTGTCCCTTGTGTCCCTAGTCTCTTCAGGATTTTTATCATAAAAAGATTGTATCAGAGGCTTTTTCTGTATCTAATGAGATAATTATGTGTTTTTTGTCTTTCAGTCTGTCTACACGGTGGGTTAGGTTTATTGGTTTATGGATGTTGAGATATCTCTGCATTTCTGGGATGAAAACACTTTATCATGGTGGATAATCTTTTGGGTGTGTTCTTAGATTTAGTTTGCAATATTTTATTGAGAACATTTGCTTATGTGTTTATAAAGGATATTTATCTCTGATTTTCTTTTTTGTTGGGCCTTTGCATGGTTTGGTATCAGGGTATTAGTTGCTTCATAAAAAGAATGAGAAATGTACTTTTACTTTCTATTTTGTGGAATAAAATTCTGTGCTGAATCAATCTGGTCTGGGATTTGGGGGGGGGGGTAGGAGATGTTTGATTATTGCTTCTATTTCACTAGGGGTTATATGTCTATTTACATTGTGTATTTGATCTTGATTTAACTTTGGTTTTCCAGTTTGGTGGATTGCAAATTGTTAAAGTATATCCTTATTTTTTGAATTTCCTCAGTGTCTGTTATAATGTCTCCCTTTTCATCTCTAATTTTATTAATTTGAATATTCTTTGTCTAAGGATTTATTAGTCTTGTGCATTTTCTCAAGGAACTCTTTGTTTAATTGATTTTTTTTTTGTAAGTTGTTGTTGTCTGTTTCTTTTTCATCGGTTTTGGCCTTGAATCTGGCAGTTTTTTCCATCTACTCTTTGGGGTTTTACTCCTTCTTGTTCTTCTAGAGCTCTCAGATGCATCTCTAAGTTACTAATATGAAAGCTCTTTGTTTTGTTTTTGTTTTTTATGTAGGCACTGAGTACTATGAATTTCTTCTTAGAAATATCTTCATTTTGTCCCACAAGCTTAAGTATTTTCATTTTATTCAACACTAAAATGTTTTAAGTTTACTTCTTTATTCCTGTCTTGGCTCATTTCTCATTCAGTCATGGGTTGTTTAATTTCCATGAGTTTATTTACTTTCGTCTGTCTCTGTTGTAGTTGATATCCAGTTTTCATCCATGGTGGTCAGATAGGACTGGACATTGTTTCAATTTTTCTGTATCTGTGAAGATCTTTTTTGTCCTGTATTTGCTCAGTTTTGGAGAAAGTTCTGTGAGATGCTGAAAAGAAAGTCTATTCTTTGTGTTTGGGTGGAATGTTTTTGTCAATGTCTTCTAGGTGTGCTTGACTTATGACATCCTTGATTATGATTCCAGCATTTTTCTGTTTAGTTTTTTGTCTATTGATGCATTTGGGATATCAAAGTGGCCTAATATTACTGTATGAATGTGATTTTAGCTTTAGTAGAGTTTCTTTTATGAATTTGGGTGTTCCCTTATGTTTGATGCATAAATGTTAAGATTTGAAATATCCTCTTGGTAGGTTTTTTTTTCATTAATGAGTATATAATTTCCTTTCCTATCTCTGATTAATTTTGGTTTGAAATCTATTTTGTCAGATATTAAAATAGCTGTGCTTGCTTGCTTCTTGTTTCTATTTCCTTGAAATAACTTCTTCTACCCTTTAACCTGAGGTGATATCTATCCTTGATGGTAAGTTTTTCTCAGATGCAACAAGTGTTTGTTCATTGCTGTTTTTTGTTTTTTTTTTTAATTTTATTTTATTAATTTATTCTTATTACATCTCAATGGTTATTCCCATACCTTGTATCCTCCCATTCCTCCCTCCCTCCCATTTTCCCCTTACTCCCCTCCCCTATGACTGTGACTGAGGGGGACTTCCTCCCCCTTTATATGCTCATAGAGTATTAAGTCTCTTCTTGGTAGCCTGCTATCCTTCCTCTGAGTGCCACCAGGTCTCCCCATCCAGGGGACGTGGTCAAATATGAGGCACCAGACTACATGTGAAAGTCATACCCCACTCTCCACTCAACTGTGGAGAATGTCCTGTCCATTGGCTAGATCTGGGTAGGGGTTTGAAGTTTACGGCCTGTATTGTCCTTGGCTGGAGCCATAGTTTGAGCGGGACCCCTGGGCCCAAATCTGCCTATTATAATGTTCTTCTTGTAGGTTTCTAGGACCCTCTGGATCCTTCTACTTTGCTATTCTCCCATGCTTCTCTCATCTAGAGTACCAATAGGATGTCCTCCCCTCTGTCCCAGTTTCCTGGTAAGTGAAGATTTTCATGGGACATGCCCCTTGGGCTAGTATGCAGATATAAGTGAGTATATACCATTTGACTTTCTGCTTCTGGGTTAACTCACTCATTATGATCATTTCTAGTTCAATCCATTTATCCACAAATTTCAGGAAATCCTTGTTTTTAATAGCTGACTAGTATTCCATAGCGTAAATGTACCACAGTTTATTTATCCATTCTTCTACTGAGGGACACTTAGGCTGTTTCCATGTTCTGGCTATTATGAATAAGGCTGCTATGAACATGATTGAGCAAATTTTCTTGTTTTGTGCTGGAGCATCTTCTGGGTATATTCCAAGGAGTGGAATAGCTGGGTCTTGAGGAAGCCCCATTCCCAGTTTTCTGAGATATCACCAGATAGATTTCCAAAGTGGCTGTACTAGTTTGCATTCCCACCAGCAATGAAGGAGTGTTTCTCTCTCCCCACATCCTCACCAGCATGTGGTGTCGCTTGAGTTTTTTATCTTAGCCATTCTGATGGGTGTAAGATGGAATCTCAGAGTTGTTTTGATTTGCATTTCCCTGATGACTAAGGAGGTTGAGCATTTCTTTAAGTGTTTCTCAGCCATTTGATATTCCTCTGTTGAGAATTTTCTGTTTAATTCTGAGCCCCATTTCTCAATTGGCTTATTTGGTTTGGTGGTGTTTAATTTCTTGAGTTCTTTATATATTTTGGATATTAGACCTTTGTCAGATGTAGGGTTGGTGAAGATCTTTTCCCAGTGTAGGCTGTCACTTTGTTCTCTTGACAGTGTCTCCTGCCTTACAGAAGCTTCTCAGCCTCATAAGGTCTCATTTATTAATTGTTGAACTTAAAGCCTGGGCTGTTGATGTTCTGTTTAGGAAGTTGTCTCCTGTGCCAATGTGTTCCAGGCTCTTCCCTAGTTTTTCTTCTAAGTGACTTGGTGTCTCTGGTTTTATATTGAGGTCTTTAATCCACTTGGATTTGAGTTTTGTGCAAGGTGACAAATATGGGTCCAGTTGCATTTTTTTACACATAGACATCCAGTTAGACCAGCACCATTTGTTGAAGATGCCATCCTTTTTCCATTGAATGGATTTGGCTTCTTTGTCATAAATCAAGTGACCATATGTGTGTGGATTCATATCTGGGTCTTCAATTCGATTCCACTGATCAACCAGCCTGTTGCTGTGCCAGTACCATGCTGTTTTAATTACTATTGCTTTATAGTACAGTTTGAGATCAGGTATGGAGATTCCTCCGGAGCACCTTTTATTGTACAAGATTGTTTTAGCTATTCTGGGTTTTTTGTTTTTCCATATGAAGTTCAGAATTGAACTTTCAATGTCTTTAAAAAATTGTGTAGGTATTTTGATAGGGATTGCATTGAATCTGTAGATTGCTTTTGGTAGGATGGCCATTTTTACTATGTTAATTCTCCCGATCCATGAGCAAGGAAGATCATGCCATCTTCTCAGGTCATCTTCAATCTCTTTCTTCAGAGTTTTGAAATTTTTTTCAAACAAGTCCTTCACTTGCTTGGTTAGAGTAACTCCTAAATATTTTATATTGCTTGTGGCTAATGTGAAGGGTGTGGTTTTCCTAATTTCTTCCTCTGCAAGCTTGTCATTTGTGTATAGGAAGGCTACAGACTTTTTGAGTTAATTTTGTATCCAGCCAATTTGCTGAAGGTGTTTATCAGTTGTAGTAGTTCTCTGGTGGAATTTTAAGGGTCACTTATGTACACTATCATATCATCTGCAAATAGGGATAATTTGACTTTCTCCTTTCCCATTTGGATACCCTTGATCTCCTTTTGTTGTCTTATTGCTCTGGCTAGAACTTCGAGTACTATATTGAAGAGATATGGAGAGAGTGGGCAGCCTTGCCTTGTTCCCAATTTTAGAGAAATTTCCTTGAGTATCTCACCATTTAATTTGATTTTGGCTATTGGCTTGCTATATATAGCCTTTATTATGTTGAGGAAAGTGGCTTGTATCCCCGATCTCTCTAAAACTTTAAACATGAATGGGTGTTAAATTTTATCAAATGCTTTCTCTGCATCTAAGGAGATGATCATGTGGTTTTTTATTTTCAGTTTGTTTATATAGTAGATTGCATTGATAGATTTCCGTATATTAAACCATCCCTGCATGCCTGGAATGAAGCCTACTTGGTCATGGTTGATGATATCTTTGATGTGTTCTTGTATTCATTTTGCAATTTTTAGGGTGTGGCTTGCTCTCAATCCCCTGCTTGGACTTAATGTTCTGAGATCCCTGTGTCTTCTTGGGTGGAAGTAATATCTTCAGACAGAATTTCTGAAGACACTGTCTTCAGTAGAGCTAAATTGGTAGGAAGGAATTGCTTAAATATGGCTTTATTATGAAATCTTTTGCTTCATCCATAGATTGCACTTCGTAGTTTTGCTGGGAATAGTAGTCTGGATTGGCATCTGTGGTCTCTCAGAGCCTTTCTGCTTCCCTTGTTTCTATTGGTAAGTCAGGTGCTAGTCTAATGGGTCTGTCTTTATAGATGGCTTGATCTTTTTTCCTTGCAGGTTTTAATTCAACTTTTTGTTCTGTACAGTTAGTGTTTTGGTTATTGTATGTTGTGGGGAATTTCTTTTCTTGTCATATAAGTCTGAGATTCTGTATGCCTCTTGTACTTGGCAGGCAGCCCCTTCTTTAGGTTGAGGGGAATTTTTTTCCATGATATTGTTGAAAATATATTTCTTGCTTTTAACCTGTGTTTCTTCTCCTTCCTCTATACTTAATATTTGTAGGTTTGGTCTTTTCATAATTTCCAAGATGTTCTGAGCCTGGATCTTTTTAGATTTAACACGTTTGACTGAGCTATCTGTTTCTTCTACATTGTATTTAGGACCTGAAATTCCCTTTTCCATGTCTTATGATCTGTTGGTGAGGTTTACCTCTAAGGTTTTTGTTTGACATCCTACATTTTCCTATTTCTAGTTTTATTTTTAATTTAGATTTTCTTAAGTGATTTTATTTCTACTTTCATATCTTGAAATGTTTTCATTATTTCATTCAACTGTGGTTTTCACAGATTTCTTTAAAAGATTTATTCATATCTTCTTTAAAGTCCATGAACATATTCATAATTCATATTTTGATGTTCTTGTCCTGTGCTTCCACTAAGTTGCATTTCTCATACCCTGTTGCAATAAGGTTACTGGCTTCTGTAGGAAGTAGACTGTCTTGGATGTTCCTGTTTGTATTATTTGTAATGAAATCCAGGTATGATGTTTGGGGTGTTTCTTGGTATAGATATCTGGCCTTGTCTTTGTTGGGTGGGTGTTCTATTCTTTGGTAGCTGCTGCCTGCTCTGGGTCCTAGGCAAGTGTGACAGCTGTGGGGCCCTTGGTAGACAGTGCTTCTGCCGGTCAGTGTGTGACACAAATGAAAGGAGATGGGCTAGGAGGGGCAGCAGGTAAGAGCCAGGAGGACTGTAGTCCACACCATAAATCAGAGTCCCCGGGGAACAGGGGTGGGTGATAGGCAGGACTGCCACAGGCAGGCCGCTAGAGAACTGAGAGCAATTCAGCAAAGAACAGAGGGAGGGACAGGAAGGGCAGTAGAAACTGCCTACCTGAGTCACCTGTGGGGTTCCTGGCTAAAAAAAAAAATGTTTCTATGAACTGGGGTACAAAGCAAGAAGGTTGGGTGTGGGTGTTGGTTTCCTAGAGATGATCTTTGCGACAGGAGCAGCGTTCGCTGAGGAGAGGTCTGAAGTGTGGCTGTGCTAATCTGGCCACTCCGTGAGGTAAATGCCTGCTGACACAAAGGAATGGAGATGGGCTGGAAGGGAAGGCTGATAAGGGGTGGGGAGAGAAACAGCTAGAGGGACCCTTCGTTCAGACCAAAATGTGGAGTTCCCAGAGAACGGGGCCAGGGTAGGAGGAAGGGTGCCCGGAGGCAGGCTGCCGTAGGGACAAGAGTCTGGAGAGACAGAAAGTTAGGGATCAGCACCAAGGGCTTAATCTAATTTTTTTGAGACAACGCCTCGTGTGTACCTTGCTGGCCTTGAACTTGGTCTGTAGCTGAAGATGACTTTGAGTTCTTGCTTGTTCTGCTGCCACTTTCCAGGGGCTGGGATTATAGCTGTCCATCTCCTCGATCAGTTTGTGCAGTTCTGGAGACCACACCCAGTGCTCCCCAACAGAGCTCAGCTCCAGTCGCCCCCTTTTAGTCTTCAATTATCATAATTACCTCATACCATTCCCATTTCATCAACAATTCTATTTTCAGCACTATTTTGCTTGTTTTCAAGTTATTTGTTAAACCTGTAATAATGCTAGTCTGTTCCTTAAATTTATCTCAAGCATGCAAGCCTATTTTTGCCATATCCTGTTACTTTGTTGTCTAATTTTAAATTTTTGTTTATCATGTGCGTCTTGATTTATGTGTTCTTTAAAAAAAGATTTATTTATTTACTTATGTATGAGTGTCTTGTCTGCATATGTGCATGCGCACCATGTACATGCCTGGTGTTGAGGAGTTCAGGAAAGGAAATCAGATCCCTGGAGCTGGAGTTACTGGTAGCTGTGAGTCAAACAGGGTCTTCTGGAAGAGGAGTGCCTTAGACAGCGCTCTACTGCTGTGAAGAGACCTCATGGCCAAAGCAATTCTAATAAAGGAAAACATTTAATTGGGCACTTGCTTACAGTTTCAGAGGCTTAGTCCATTATCATCATGGCCGGGGGCATGGAGTACAGAGGCAGACACCATTCAGAAGTAGCTGAGAGTCACACCCTGATCTATAGGCAAAGAGAGACACAGGGCCTGGTGTAGAAAGCCCATGATGGCAGGCATTGAATCCTCAAGATCCACCCCCTCCCCCAAGTGACACACTTCCTCCAACAAGGGCCACCTCCGGATGACTAAACATTCAAATGTATGAGCCTATGGGGGCCATTCTTTGTTTGTTTTTTGAGACAGGGTTTCTGTGTTAGGCTTGCCTGTCCTGGACTCGCTTTGTAGACCAGGCTGACCTGGAACTCACAGCGATCCACCTGCCTCTGCCTCCCGAGTGCTGGGATTAAAGGTGTACGCCACCACGCCTGGCCCATGGGGGTCATTCTTACTCAAACCACTACAAGCAGGAAGTATTCAGCCACCAAGCCATCCCTGCAGCCCTATGCCATCCGCTTGGTCACTCTGCTTTCTTAAGAGTCTGTGTTTGCTGATGCCTCCTGCCTGAATACACAGGAGCTTCTTCGCCATACTCTTCCCGCTCTCCTCACTTAAAGTGTGAGGAAGTGAGAAAGGGCAGGAGGTGCGGCATGGTTGACGGCAGCGTTGTTAGATCGCCTGGGCTCCGTTCTCTCTTCAGAGATTTTCTAGACCGCCTTTCGTTTGGTAGCCATTTAGGTATCAGATGTGATTTTTGAGTTGGGCCCAGAGACACAATCGCGGTGACGTAAATGGCACAGATTTTCTCTGGCTAATTTTTGTGGCAGCTCCAACCTGCTGGCTGCTTTGCAGTGCTGAGGCTCTTGTGTGGCTATCTAAGGGCCTGCCCAGATTCCTCAGCTCTACACCATGCTCATCTCTAATTGCATAGCCACACCAGTGAGAACAAATGGGAAAGTCAGGGCAGTTTGACCTAGGCCAACTTCAGCTGATGTTTTCAGGCATCATCCACTTTGGTGTTTGAGACACAGTCTCTCACAAACAGCTCTGATCTCCACAACCGTACATTTCAAATATTACCTTGTCATGTGCCTAGTACTTAATGAAGCAGCTGCCTTCTGAAGTGAGTGTGTGCGTGTGTGCATGTGTGTGTGTGTGCATATGTGTGCGTGTGTGTTTGTGTGCACACGCGTGTTGAGA
This sequence comes from Acomys russatus, assembly GCF_903995435.1. Lineage (NCBI taxonomy): Eukaryota > Metazoa > Chordata > Mammalia > Rodentia > Muridae > Acomys > Acomys russatus. The sequence continues at coordinate 52,887,041 of NC_067162.1, read as the reverse complement.
AATGTATTCAGTATTCTGGGTAGTCACATTTTAAGGTGCCATTACATTTGGGAAGTGTATTCTAGGAAGAAATGTGAAAGTGTGGACTCACCAAGGCTCCCCTCTAATGCTCATTCCCAAGGTAGGAGAAATTAAGTTCAAACTATACTTCAAATTGGCTCCTGCAACGGAGAGCACTTCATGGAACCCTCCTCCTCCATCCCTCTGGTTGTTCCAGGAGCTCCCTACCTCTCCACTGTGAAAGAAGCTCTCTTTCTGGCATGTGTCACTCTGAGTATGACGTGGTCAGTGAGGAGTCCTCCCTTCCTTACATTCATGTGTACATGCATGAGTCCAGGGGCCAGCGTAAGCTGCTGCTGTGTGGGCAGCCTCTACTTAGGGTTTTTGAGACACAGTCTCTCATTGGCCTGGAACTTGCAGATTGGGCCAGCTGGCCATCAAGTACTAGGGACCTTCCAGTCTCTCTCTACTTTCCTAAAGCTGGACTGTAAATACACACAACCAGACACAGCTTTTTCCCATGTGTTCTCGGATTTGAACTCAGGTGCTCAGTTTTGTACAGCAAGCACTTTACCAGTTGAGCTATGTTAAAGTTCCCAAGGGCTTGTTCTTGGAGAGGGTGTGGGAAATCCTGATTTTACCAGCTAGGTCCATGCTACATGCTCCTACCATGATGTCCTGTGTTTCCTCAGGCCACACAGGCCATTGTTTGAAATCCCCGAAGCTATGGGCCATATCTGAACTTTCCTTTTTAAGACGATCATATCACATATTTGTTGGTGAAAAAAATCTGACTACCAGATGTCTTGAAGATGAAATCAAAGTATAATACTGAATTTATTTGTGTTTTATATACACATTATAAACATGGTATGACAGTAATGTTATACAGTTTCTGCATTGTGTTTAGTATGGCCCATCACAGGATGATAGGTGTATAATTTTTTAACTTATGTTCCATATGGGCACTCAAATAATTTCAGACTTCACAGCTCTGTCAGTCAGCTTTCTGTTGCTCTGGCAATGTACCCTGAGATAATCAACTTATAAGGACAAAATATTTACTTGACTCACAGTATTCAGTTTATGATCATTTGGTGCTATCACTGTGGGATTGTAGTTACACAGAACATCAGGGCAGGGAACACATGGCAGAACTGAACCGATCACTTTGTAGTGACCAGGAATCGAGAAGGGGGGAGCGGGAGGGGGAAAGGGAGCCGGGGAGGACAGGGGAGGGGGAGAGGGGGAGAGGGGGAGGGGGAGAAGGGGAGGGGGAGGGAGAGGAGACCCTGGGATAAAATGTAGCCTTCAAGATACAGCCTCAGTGACGTACTTCCTCCAACTAGGTCCTAGTTCCCACTAACCCATTAGGCTCTAAATCCAAAACCAGAGGTACCCATCTATGGGGTCATGGCCTTCCTGATCCAAGGCTCTCAAAGGCCCTACCTCTGAACACTGATGTACTGGAGATCCAGCCTCCCCACACAAAGCCTCCCATCTCTCCATCCCCACCTCCTGCTCCCCCAGATCCACTCACGTTTTCCTTCAACATATGAGCAGGCTTCCCAGTGATATCAACTGAATATGGCCTAACAAGATACAGTAAGACTGGGCACAATCCCTCATATCAACGCCAGACAAGAAAACCCACTAGAGGGGTTCTAAGAGCAGGCAAAAGGGTTAGAGACACCATCTGCTCCCACAAAGAATCCCACAGGAGCACCCAGCTACACAACTGTAAAGTTTATACAGAAGACCTAGCTCAGACCCACATGGGGTCTGTGATTGCGTTTTAGTCTTTTATGAGAACTGCAGGTTTTGAAACAGGGTCTCTCATTTATTCCAGACTGGGCTGGAGCTCACCATGTATGTGAGGTGACCTTGAACCTCTGATCCTCCAATTTTAACATCTTGAGTGTTGGGATCATAGGGGTACACCCCTTCATCTTTATTTTTTAGTTCTCAGGATTGAATTGGGCTTCATGGGTGCTAGAGAAACAATATATCAACTGAATTACACCCTCACCTCTTCGGTGGTTTAAATATAGATAAAACTGAGAGTCTAACAAAGCAATGTTATTTAAGACCCTAAAAATAAGTTTGTTTGTTTTTTTTTTAAGCTGGAGGGCTTGAGTCATGGCAGAATTCCAAGAAATTTGAGGAGAGTGATGGAGTCTGCTTCAAATAATCATGCCCATCACATTAAGACATAATTTAGTCAACAATGAGAAACTTCCTAAGTTGGCAGAATTGGAGCACTGATGGCTCTCACAGGGGATGGTGGTTTCTCACAGGATCACCTCAGGACCAGCAGCCCTGCGGCTTACACTTCTGATGAGGTGACAAGGCCTCAAGAAAGGGAGTGTAGCTGGCTCTGGTTCAAACGAGGGGCAGAGATGCCAAGCCACTGGAAGGGCATAAGGGGTAGGCAAGTTGCTGTCTATCCCAGTGACTCATTTTCTTGTTGAAGCTGCCAGAAGGCAGCATGTGTATGTTCCCAACCTAGAGGCCGTGAGGTGCTGGCTGTTTTACCCGTCTCCCAGGCATTGTTTCATTACCATGTGGAGATGAGATCTTATTTTTAGCTTATGAAACTTGGTCCCTTCTATTCCATTGTTGACCTTGAACTTGTTTGTAGCCGAGGATGATCTTGAAGTCCTGATCTTCTTACCTCCCCCTTATTGGAATTATAAATGGGCACAACCAGGCCTGGCTAGAGGCCCTCTTTATTGAGAAAAAACCAACCCAACAACTTGTGGGTGTTCGTACCTGACCACGAAATTCTATTACCTGATATAACCTCATCTACTTGTAAGAAAGACTCCCAAACAACAAAATTAGAAATTAGGAAACAAACGAACAAAAAAACATTAAGCAGAAACCAGTCTCATTTTACCACTTAGTGCTTTGACATCTTCAGCGCTCAGTTACTTGTGCAGTGTGTAAGTTAACTAGAGAAACTGGCTCTTTAGAACTCAGGTTCCTCTTGCCGGACGAGCTCTGCCGAGTGCCAGGACTTGCTACGCTTCTGCAGTGCTTCAGCAGCCTCTACGCCAGTAGCAGATACCACACCAGCTACTCTTTCTCTTGAAATGGCCCATTTAGGCCTCTCACAGGTTATGGGGGCAAAATGGCCACAAAACTCACCTGAGATTTTATTTACTCTGTATTTATTCATTTAGTCAGGGTCTCATGCAGCCCAGCCGGCCTTGAACTTATTATATAGCTGAGGACAGGTTTGGACTCTACAGGAGTGAGCCATCGCCTTTAGCTTGGAGTGAGGTTTAGGACTTGTTAATCTTCTAGGCTGCTCTGTGATCAGTTTGGAATGTTTACAAACATGGCAGGGATGCGTTTCCTTACTTTTGAAGGTTTAGAAGTGACCAGAACATGAAATGCCAAGACAAATGGTTCAGTGTGGTGTCAGATTAACACAGACGGGCTCAAGTCAGCAAACATCTTGTTAACCCTGACTGGATCATGACACATGTACATGTGGGTTCAAATATCAGATCATGTCATCAAAATATGTACAAATTACCATCTGCCATCAAACACGAAGTCCAAGTGACAGCTCCCACCGTCCACACAGGCTGTTAAGCAGCAGTACCATTTGTGGAGGCCGTGGCAGACAATGCTCTGGAAAGAAGTGGTAGGAGTCATGGAAGGAAGGAAGACCAAATGCATGCTGGATGTATTCTGTGACCTCTCTGAACCTTGGGGTTCTCATTTGTAAGAGGAAATTAGGAGACTGTGAAAACTTGATGTCATAATTTTGCTATAGAAATGGACACTGCTAAAGGTAGGGCTTGGAGCACTGGGAAGGCAGAGGAAGATTACAAGTTCACTGCCATTCTTGGTTATATCGCTAGTTTAAAGCCAGTCAGGGATACATGAGGCCTTGCCACAAACAAACAAACAAACAGACAGACAGACAGACAAACCCCAATGCCTAGTGTTCTCAATAAAAAAGAAACTTAGGGGAGGTTCCTCCACTCCTTCCCACAAGAGCAGAGTCTCTCACGGGGCCGTCGGCTCCATGTTTTCCTGTGTGCCACTGGGTGGTGAGGGGCCTCCTGGGCACACATGCCTCAGTGCCAATTTTGACTTTTTTGGAGGGTTCTTTCATTCTGGTTTCTCAGTTGCTGAGTTACTTAAATTCCTAAGTACATATAGTTTAGGAGGGGGTAAAAAAAAAAAAGCTAATTCTTGACAGTACTGCTCTTTCAAGAAGCACAATGCCTTATACTTTTGGCCAGGAAGCAAAATAATTACAAAACGGAAACATAGGCAATAGATGTCTTTGATTTGCACAGATAGTTCGTTCAGCCTCAGTGGCAGTTAAGTTATCAAGACACACAGGAGGCAGGACAGTAAATAATTTTCATGTTTAGATTAAATGTTCCAATCCTCACAATGTTTTTAACTCACAAATCTTGGGAGTTTTATACAATGATAGAGGTTAGACAGAAAGAAATGCTTAGCTAAACTACCAACCACAGAGAAGAAAGGAGCGAGAAGCGTCCATGTTTAAAGCCTCAAAGGAAAGAGACAGAAGCTTCATGGCCCTTGCACTGATTGCTCTAGACCCCTGTCTAGGGAGCTGGGGATGAGATTCAGTTGGCAGAGTGCTTACCTAGTGTGCCTGTCCCATGGTCCATACTTAGCATTGTATAAACTTGGTATGTACCTCTCATCACTTCAGGGGTGGAGGCAGGAGGATTAGGCATTCAAGGCTCCATAGTGAAGCTAGCCTGGGCTACTTGACCTCAAAAACAAAACAAAACCAAGCCACCATAACAAAGTAAAATAAATAAAATATATCTAGGTTAACCCTGATAAACAGCTTGTTTGCATATTATCATGTTTTCTGGAAATGTCCTTCCTTGAATGTCAGTAGAATTTAATTTCAGTAAAATGACTACCTGGTTTTACCTGGTCTTTCTAGGAAAAGACCTAAAAAGCACACACAGTAGGGAGCCTTTTGCATCCTTGGTTAAGTCCTGGGAGATGGTTTCAGTATCCAGGAAAGCTGGAAGTAGAGGAAACATGACCACATCTTCCAGTGCTTCTTGGGCTGTAGTTTTCTGCCACTAGAGGTGGGCAGACAAGTAACCCCTTGTCTGTGGCGTGGGGGTGGAGTTCTGCTAGCCCTGTTGTGACAAGCTTTCTAAGGATCTATTTTGGCTCAACACATTTTGTCCTCCTGGGGGATGGGAAGGATAGCATGCCATTATTCTTCTGTTTTGGCCCCCGAAGGGACAGGCATTTCATTTCCTCAAGGCTTACCAAATAGACCATTGTAACACCATGCTCAGCTTTCCCCTCTCCCTAAATTTAGTATCTAATCAGTATGTAAATTTTTACATTCCCTACCTGTTTTTTACAGAAGCAAAACTCACCAATAGTAATCTGTTAATATCATAAAACCAACTTCACCATGTGGATATAAAAACCAATATAATTTGGGTGGGAAGAAAATGCCCACTTAAGAGACCAATTCTACCTCACTCAGCGCTGAAGCCACGGTGTCAGGGTCCCGTCTTGGAAAGGGTCTCCTTGCTCTCTGCCCACTGTGAGATTATTTTGAAAAGATAACTTAAATCCTGGAAAGTACGAGGAAGTGGGAGGACCCCAAGATCTCTTAAAAAGAGCAGAGCTAATGGAATAACAGTCATCAGGTTTGGGATTTTTATGAAAATGTTTAATTCAGCTGCTTCTTTGGAATGTGTAGTTTGGAGCTTAAGTTACAGTTCATCCTAGGTGATTTTGATGCTACTCAGAATACAAATGTCATTTCAAGTTAAGGCTTCGCTGTTCAATTTGAAACAACAATTTACAAGTGTCATACATATCATCATAGAAAATAAAAATTTCTGTAAAAAAAATTTGCACAAAATTTTATGAGGGTACAAAACATGAAGCAATAATATACCAGAAAATGAGACATCTTACTACAGAAAGTCTTATAGATTTCAATAAAGAAAAAATATGTTATTTTACACCTTTAAAAATTACTAAAGAATCTAAAACAATATAAACTGAACATTTTGTAACACTGCCTTTACAAATTAATAACTTTATAAACATATAACTTTTAAATATATTTATCAGTGCAAGGTACTTTAAAATTTAAAGTTGCAGTATCATTTTTCCTTGGCTGAGGACACTGGTCAAGTCTGTTGCCTTAGAAATAAAGTCTTAATGCTTCCTCCCAGTATGATTATAACAAGTGAATAGATGCCCCTGGGAATAAAAACGTATTCTTTTAAAAAAATGATCAATACTTTCCTGGAAAAAAGTCATTCTTAATCCCATTAAACCAGGGTGTATGAACCGTTTGTTCAGGAAGCAAATGTGATCTTGAAGAAACACAGCTGAGCGAGCCCTACAGCCACACGAGGAAAGAAAGAGACTAAGGTTCCTGTGTACAGCTCAGCATGGAAGAGACCACTAGCCGCAAGCTGCTTTGGGTTAGGGCGCTTTCCTCTCTGTGCAGTTGAGGGTTATGTCTCGCCAGCCCTAAGGCAGGCTTTTTTTTTTTTTTTTTTTTCTTTACGAGCCATTGGAAGTTTCTAGAAGAATTCATTAAAATTTATTTTAAGGAGGAGAGGAGGGAGGGGGTTACGATCTGGATGTAAAGTGAAAATATAAATTAAAAATAAGTTTAAAAACGAGCTAGATGAACATTGCTTTTTAAAACTGAGACAATGTGGTTACTTATTGTGCAGAACCTTCTGCAGTTGACTGCATTTCATAGTGTAATAATGTGATTTTGTTTTCTTAAGAACTTAATAATTTAAAAAAATATTCTCCCCCTGCTCAAAATTATTTTTTCAGGGTTTCTGATGAATAGATTGTTCTAAACATTTGTTTTGATTTTATGTACCCCTTCTGTCTGGTTTTAACATAGTTTCACCTCAGGCATCAGGTTTACTGTTTATTTCTTAAATGACCTGTTCTTTTTACTCCCGTCCTCTGACCAATAACAGAACAAGAAGGTTCTTGGAGTTCACTTTGTAGGTTTGGATGTAAAGTTTTCACGTCGTTTTAGACTTGGGGATTTTATTCAGTGCTTCCTGTGGGTCTCATCTGAAAGCCAGTTTCACTCTTTTCTCTTTCAATTTATGACTCTGATTAAATGCAATCTGATCACAACGGATGGGCACATGGCTTAGGAAAAAAGATACTGTCACTTTAACCAGTTAACAAGAAACCCAAAGTCAGACTTTGGAGGACAAAGTTAGGAATTCCCCTTACTTGATTATCTTAAAACATAAAGTCTAGTAAAATTGTTCGCCGTCACCAGCAGTTTAAAGCTGCAAGGTCCCTTCTCGACAGTGGCAAATGCTTCGGTTCTAAGAGTGGGAAAGGGACAGAGGGAGGAGAGAAAGAGCCAAGAGTTTACATCTGAAAATACATTCCATAGGAAAGAACAAGGAGAGAGAACATTGCAGCTTTATACAAAGGGTCAAGAGACAGGACACTGAACTCCAGAAAAAAGCAGAACGATTAAGCCACGTTGTTGCCAGGTCTTCAGAGCCCTTGCCCTCCCGGGGTTGGCGCAGCACACTAAAATATACTTTCTTCTTAGTCAGTGGGCCACCATGTCTGATTGAAGAGAAGGGTTTTTCACCAGAAACAGAGTGGGTCATCCACGGGACACAAGGAACCAGTACAAACAAAAAGGCACTTGAGAGGACGAAGACTAGCCAGTGCCGAAGACTTTAGTGGTGGTCATCAGCGGGACACCCGGGTGCCAGCGGTTTGGTGGCTGCATGGGATGGTATTCTGAATGGAGGTCACAAACACGAGATTCAGTACAACACTGGAAAAACATCAAGAAAATCTGTCGATATTGCTTGGTAAACAGAGCTGACACGCTATATGGGTACTGAGGCCACAGTACTTTGCAAATAAAATAGTCTAATTCTGTTTTTTTTTTTTTTTCTCCCTATGCTCGCTGCAGGTAGCGATGCAAAGGTGGATGTTGGCGTCCCCTGAAACGTGGTTATGCTAATATGCTCTGGGCACTGGGCTACGGGTCACATGTCCATCAAAAGGGCCCACTGAACAACGCCTGGTGCCAGCATCTTGGATTTTGCCATTTCTGAGAAGAATCCACCACAGGGTAAGGAGGGGGGAGTTAAGGGAGTAAGAGGGTGAACCCTAAGGTCAGTCACACTTGGTTTCAACTGGCTTCTGATTACCCAAATGAAACCAAGAGAAGAAAGTGGGCTGTCCACGATTCCTGTTGTCACCAGTCACCTGCTTGTGTTTGTAGGCGACGCCCATTTGAAGCTCCTGAGAAAAGCCTGGTATGGCGTCACAGACGCCCTTCCCAGCTTACAGTGAAAGCAGAGCAACAGTCCCCGCACCTCCACTGACCTCCCACCTCAGTCTTCCCGTGTTCCTTCCAGCTCCGTGCCTTCATGCCTCCGAGTAATTACTCTGTGGGTTCAGTTTATCTTTTTTCAACTTCACGCCATCCACAAGTTCAAAGTTGTAGTTCTCCAGGGCAGACAGGTTTCTCTCCGACATCCCGTTGTGCCAACAGGCGCAGTACAGCACAACTCCACAGACTGCACCCAGGAGCACCCCCAGGGCACTCATGGCTATGATGGTGATCAGGATGGGGTCCAGGGTCTTTAGCACGTTGCCTGGCTTCCGGGAGATGTTCTTGTCGTGTTCCCCTTCCCCTTCATATCCTGGGGTGCTCCCTAAGGGAGGAGACAAGGTTACTCATGAACGCTGAAAGGCTACATGGAAGTAGACAGAAAGTCAGGAAAAAGGGAAGATATAGGAGGCACCGTATGCTCTGGTGCACGGGGAGGGGAGGGGTGGGAGGTGATAGTGGTGGGATGTGGCGATGGACACCAAGGTTGTCACAACCTTGACTGAATCACTCTAGACTGACAGATGTGTTTATAACTCTCATCTACATAGTCACAATGAGACCTCAACAGCCCAGGCTGGCCTTGAACTCTCCATAGAGCAGGGGATGACCTTGCATTGTGGATCCTCAATGCCTCGATGTCCAGATTGTAGGCACGCACCACCACGCCTAATACATATGTTGCTGTAGAGTAAACCCAAAGCTTGTGCATGCCAGGCAAGCATCCCACCAGCTGAGCTACATCCTCAGCCTTGGATGTGCAGGCATGGAGTTTTGTCAAATCTTGGTCACACAGGTAACTAGTGCGTTCAATGAGTGGATTTAAACATTCTCTTGACATCTGCCTGACCTCCCAGGCAGGCCCAATAGGATGCTATTATGGGATGCTGTTCCTAGTGTCCCCATGGGGTTCATACACAGAAAACCATGAACACCTCTTAACCCCAAGATTATGCTAGTAACACTGAAAGAGACTTTTTCCCTGAGTAAGTTAATGCCCACCCCTGTCATGCAGAAAGGGCAGCCGGCATGGATGGAGAAACAGTGTTGTGTTGTGCCAAACAGAAGACATTTAATAATCAGTGTCTTCACCACCCTGGTAGTGTTACTGGAGACCGTCACGCTGCTCTGCAAAGGAGTCACTGGGGATGTGTTTGCTTTAGAGTGGAACATGAGAAGTTATTAGCATGGGAGCATTGAGCCTAATTACCTGGTGCTAGGAGCAGGGCTGAAATGCTAATGGGCAGCTTGTGTGGTGTTTACTTAATGGTGCTCTGATCAACTGAGATTCCAATCAGCAAAAACTAAAACTATGAGACGGGAGTCCCTAAACAGGGGGAAACAAGCCTTGGGGGCACATTAATACTCCATCCCTTGATGAAAGATTGTTTTGAAACAACTTCTAATAAAGTTTACAGCTTTGTGGACTTGGCAATATGTTAATATCTGCAACAGCACAGAGCTGTGTTTATTATTTTTGTCAGCTCGTGACCGACTCTGCTTAGAGTAGGGTCATATTTCCAGTGGCAATGTTGCCCCATGCTCGCTGTCAGCAATGCTGGCCAGAAGGTTTGGAAGCTTCCAGAATTTAGCTCTGATGCCATGTCTTACATCCCAGCACCGAGAAGTGCTAACCCAAACCATGCATTTTAGAGCTAATCAAACATAGCAGGCTACCCTGATGTGAGATTGCTACTTATGTTTCAGTCCCAAAGCCTGTCAAGTGGGAGTAAAGTAGTTCCTTACTAAGTCCTGTCCTCAATGTCATCCCAGACTTTATGATTTTGTTTCTTTGACATAGCTCAGGCATGGAAAAACAGGGCATACCCACTCCCGGGAGTGCAGGCTCAGTGTCACCCCCAACTCCCCTAGGCAGCTAGGGACAGATGGAGACCCAATCCACACCCACTCGCTTAAGCTCAGGGACTCATTTTATCTGAACTGCCTGGATACACTAGTGTACTAGGATTCCAGAGACATTTCTTTACAACAACAAAAACCATAAGAAATTAAAAGACATTGATCAGTAAGATGACTTTACCTGTCTCATCAATTTTAATTTCTGTGTTCTTTTTATCCAGGTCTGTTGGTTCTGCCCGGGGCAAATAAAACGAAAAGAGATGGTTAAACTACGAATGAAATAGGACAGATTTGGCACACACAGTGTATAGAAACCTCCAACCCCACACACACAGTGTATAGAAACCTCCAACCCCACACACACAGTGTATAGAAACCTCCAACCCCCTGCTGGGCTTCCATAGTTCGGACTGCAGAGCGTTCCTTTCCTTGGCTTGGAAAAGCTGCTAAGTCACTGTGAAGGGCAGAGGGACACGTTTCCACATGTGGAATGCGGACTGCTGATGAAAACAAGGATCTCAAGTGGGAACGGACCCATTACCGAGGCCGTAGCACGCTAATAGCTGCTCTCTACTATTGGTGCTAAATTGGCTTTTGAAACAGCACAATGGCTCTTTGAGCCAGGAAACTTCTTCTCGTGCCTTATCAGAAATAAAATAACATTCAATGGAAAAAGTGGAGCCTCAAGATTGGGTAGAGTCCTAAGTCCTGTATCCCAGAATTTAAAATCTCGTGTAACACATAATAAGCACTTTGGTAAACTTGTACAAATGAATGGTTCATCTGTAGCAGGTACTAGTAGCATCTAAGGCTAGATTGTTCAATAATATATATTTAGTGAATAACTATATAATTGTGCAAATATGCATGCAAAGGCCATCAAGTGTCATTTCTCAGTTTCTTTTCATCTAAGTTTTTTGAGATGCGATCTCTTCTTGAACTTGATTCAGGTAGATTGGCAGGGGTCCTCCTGTGACCGCCTCCCCAGTGCTGAGATTACTTATGTTCCTGTGCCTGAGTCCTAGCTTGCTATCTCACCAGCCCTTTTAGACCACCTTTTATTGGTACATATAAGTAGGCAAAAGCATTAACGAAGAAGTTTACAAGACCAACGTCCACTAATGCAATGGACTAGGTGGCACATTGCTCTGCATACAGTACATAGCCAGAAGAACTTATTGGCCTGAACTGAGTTTATTTCTTTGTTTTCATTCATGAGATTTGCTTTTCTAACCCTGAAACATCCCCCTTCTTAGTCTCTATTTGGGACAGAAATACAGTATTGCACATACTGTGTTAACTCTAGGAAATACCCATTCAAAGCCAGATAACCACAGCAATGAGAAATTTGCAAAAACAATGTCATCTGAACTATTAAACTGGGTAGGATGGCATTGAAGAGGTTTTCTAACATAGAATGAAAAACCAGACCATTATTTACTGTTGTTCTTTTTTCAGTTTCTTCAAATGATGGTATCAAATCATTTCCCCTTTAAGGATTACATATATTCAATGTCTTATATAATAAAAGACTTGTAAGTTGTGGAAATGACCAAACCCTATTGCCGCTAACAGGCCGCCTTTGTCTTTGATTTGCCCAGCAGGCTCTTCCTGTTCTGTTATAATTAACAGCCTATTATGTAATGACGTGTAACAAAAGTTTCAGTGTAGCAACTGGAGCCTAAGACTAATTACTGTGCTATTACATTGTCATTAGTGATGATATTTGTAATTATGGATTAAGAACTGGGGAATATGAATCAGATTTCTGTGTCTGACTTTCATGTGTGGACAACACAAGGCCATCATGACAACCTGTTAGGCAGATGGATGAGCAGCCATTACCTGCCATGCCAGCCGGTGGCAGAGCCAGAAGCATCGACTTCTTTATACTACCATAACAAATGTGTCTGTGACTTCACTGACAACGTAATCGTAATTAAATTCTCTGTGCTCCACATGTTTGAAGGCCCGCTGTTTTGTTTCCACACTCTGATACGTCTGTGTGTTCTACCCCCCATCAGAATGTCTCCCTATGCCAGATATGACGACTTCTAAGCTACAGTCTTTAGACTCTGGAGGCATCAATCAGACTTTCTAAGTGACTAGGTTAAAGGAGGAAGTAAATGAAGATGAACTGCCCCACTTTTATGCCCTGCCTGCATGCGAATTTAATCTAAATGACAAGGCAAAGTCCATCCACAGGCTAAGAATCCTGCCAGTGCAAAGGATTTTATTCATTCCCAGCCAAAGCCCATCCTTACTTGCACAATCCTCCTGAGAAATGTGTTTGTTAATACTGATGTCATCCACAGCGATCCCACCAAGGTTTCCCTTTCCAATTTCACCTTCAAAAATAACCTGAAAAAAAGGAGGTGGTTTCCACAATATGTTTAAGTTCTGTCTTCAACACACCAATGTTTATAAACACTCTCTCAGTTGAAGCTTTGGCATAAACTCATGAGACTGCTTGCAAATTACATTCATGACATTGCACAAAGTTAAGCAAATGAGATTGCATATAGACACACGGAGTTAACCATTCTTCCTATCAGTGGCAGAGATGATTCAAACCTCTCCCCACATTCATTTTTCATAAGAAACTTTAGAAAATATTTGAATGAGAGGGACAGTATCTGTGCCATCTTAGAAATGGGTTATAATGGAGAATTTTCCCTTTGTCCTGCTGTCATCTAAGAGACAGTGAGATATGTCACCAAGACAAATACCACAGAGGCAGCTGTTCAGGGTGGTGAACAACCCCACACATTATCCCAGCGTCCCGAAGCCTCAGCCCTCCATTTGTGGAAGGGTTCTTACCTGATACAGTTTCAGAGATTTGTGCAGCAAGACACGTCCTTCCTTCCAGTGGTCTCCTTGGTGCCCAACCACCATCCAGACCAGCTGGTCGTATTCCTCTGGCTTCTGGTAGCGCAGTTTGACCCTCAGCGTTCCAACATGAGAGCCGGACATGTGGTACCAGAAGGTCATGCAGTGGGCAGAACCCTGGGAATAGACCACGGGGCTCACCAGGCGGGCTACTTTGCCCTTCTGATTTTCATCAGCTTGGGAATAAATGAAGTTGCCATCTCCTGCTGAGGCAAAACTCTGTGTCAGGGAGATCAGCCAAATCCACAGCTCTCTTTTCTCTCTCTCCTGTGAGGTACTATCCATAAAAACATTCTCCTGGGTTGGGGCCAAAAACCCAAGCAGCCAGTGGGAAGAGCAGATGTAGTCATTGGGAACTGCATAGGCACTGGTAGCTCTCCTCTAAGAGGCTTTGAATGGACTCTGGGTACTGTTTATCAGGATCATAGTATCACAGGGATCCAGGCTACAAATTATATCTGTCTTCATATTATCAAAAGTAGACTTTAAGCATCGTCTGTCTCCAGCCTTTGAGGAAAGTGTCTGGCTTTAAAAGGTTTCAGCACATCCATGGATGCTCAGATACCCTGGGTATCAGCTGAGATGTTGATCACTGTCCTCTTGTTGCAAACCTGTTGGCTGTTTAATGTGGCTTGTTGCTATTTCACTTTTCCAAGTGATTTTGTGTGTGTGTGTGTGTGTGAGAGAGAGAGAAAGAGAGAGAGAGAGAGAGAGAGAGAGAGAGAGAGAGAGAGAGAGAGAGAGAGAGAGAGACAGAGAGACAAAGAGACAGAGAGACGGGGGGCTGTGTCTGTGCATGTATGCACATGTGTATTTGTGTGTACACACACGCATGTGTGCACACACTTCTATAGTTGAATGCATGCCCGTGTGTGGGACCTCATACTGTGCATGTAGAAGGCAGAGGGCAGCTTTGGGCATTATTCTTCAGGTACTAATCACTTTGGTTTTTGAGACAGAGTCTCAACAGCTTACAACTCCACAAATAGTACAGTCTGGCTGGCCAGCAAGCTTCCAGGAAACACCTGTCTCTATGCTAGGAAAATATGTCCATGCCACCTCACCTTTAAAAAAAAAAACATGGATTTGAGGGATTGAATTTATAACCTTGGGTTTACAAAGCAAGCACTCCCACCCCCCCTTGACTGAGCCATTTCATCAATCCTTAAATATCTTTAGAAATTGTTATTTTCCCTTTGGTTTAGGTTTAATGGTCTATCGATTTCTCAACTTTGGCCAAGAGTTTGATTCTCACCTGCAAGCTGCTTCTGTTTGCTTCTGGCCCAAGGAGAAGCAAGTCTGCATTTCTGAGGCTCATTTGAACATGCTGTTTTGGCAATGGCGACATTTGTGGTGCCATGAGGACTTGCAGTTGGCTCTGCTTTAATCACCCCCAGTGGGAACATTTGTTCTTGCTTCCACCTGGTCTAAACACACAACTTGTGGGCCACACTTCACCTGATGTAACTGGAAATGTAATGTGATGCTCAGGTCACAGAGGGCAGCTGGGTGCTTCCTTTGCTGGCCCACAGGCTTGTAAATTGTGAGGTGGCTTTCCACTGTGCATGTGTGGGCATGCCCTCATGCTTGGTCTCAGTAGTGTCTAAGTGTCTCTGTAGGCGGCTCTTATTAAGTCAGTGAGTGGATCCATAAGGATCACTGCTCCAGATGTGTGCGAGAGGCTGCAGGACATCTCTCGCTATCCCTGGGAGTGTACCCTCAGTGCCTGCTGACTCTGTAGTGCTGGGTGTCTATAATCCTGCCGGGCTGCCAAGACCCGGTGCCTGTCTTTGTGACAATATCATTGCCTCAGTGAGTGGCAGGTTGGCCCACTGAGATCCACAGGGAAAACCCACTTCTCTCCCGTGCCTGCTTCTTGATTGACCCTTTGGGAAAAGACCAAAGTGAGAATGCTGAAGGGAAGAAACGGAATTATGGGGCCCACACTTCTGCCACTAGTCTAACTGCTGCACACGAAGCCTTCATCCCAACTATGCACTGGTTCTATCTCTCAGAGAAATTTCCTCTGACCTCCTGAGTTATAATTACATATGAGTCTATGTGTGTGCATGGGCGGGTGTGCGTGTGTGTGTGTGTGTGTGTGTGTGTGTGTAGGCATAAGTGAATACTGGGCATTCTTCAATCATTTCTCCATCTTGTTTTAAGATAGGGTCTCTCAATGAAGCCTGAGTCTCTGCTGATTTGGTTGGAGGCTGACCATCAGCCCCAAAGACCCTCTAGTCCCCTAACAGTGGGATTACAGGTGCACAAGGCCATGCCTGGCTTTTATGTGGGTGCTGGAGTTCTGAATTTAGGTCCTTACGTTTGTATGACAGGCACTTGACTGTAGAACCATCTCTCTGGTCTCCACGGGTTCTCTTTGCCCTTACTGCATGCCTCTGACACTGGCCACCCATCCAGCCATACTGTGATGGTTTCCACCTGAGAATGGACACCAGGCCCTCCTCCTTAGCCTCCCTCAGCATTATGGGTTAAAAAAAAAAGTCCATGCTCAAGTCCTTTGGACAAGATGATGCAGTCAATGTACCATCTGTGTTGGTAAGTTTCAAGCTTTCAAATCCCACCAGTTTCAGATGGAAAACAATCCAAATTATGTCCATCTGAAAAAGTACCAAAATTAGGTAGTATAATTAAAATGGAAATCTTTTGTCTAGAGGTGAATGTAGGTAGGCTTTATGCAAATGTTGTGCCATTTAATATGGGAGCCAATTGTACCTATATTTCCAGTGCTGAGCACAGCAGCTGCTGGGTAAATAACCTGCTCAAACAACATTTGCTCAGTGAACAAAGGGAAGAAACTGGAATTGCTTACAAAGAGGTATGCACATCCATTCCTACAGTCAAGGGCATAACACCCAGTGGGGGTTCCTTTACATTCAAAATTAGGAATTTTAATGAAGCATTAATAATTTTAAAATGCTTTAACATCCAATTTGCAGAGTACCAAATATCATTATCATTGTTTTTAAGACGGGTTCACTATGCCGCCTGGACTGGCCTTGAACTTGTGTTCTCACGCTGACGACTGGGATTCCAGTAAGCACCATTGTGCCTAGCTTCCAAATACTACCAGAAAGCTCAGGGTTGGGGCTATAGTTCAGTTTGTACAGTGCTTGCCTGCACAAAGCCCTGGGTCCATTCTCCAGCACCATATAAACTTGGGTGTGGTATTGCATGCCTGTAACCGTAGCACTTCAAGGTAGAGGCAGGAAGATTAGAAATTCAAAGTTATCATCAGCTAAAAGTGCGAAGTTAAGGCCAGCTCTGGCTTGAGTGAGTCCTTGTCTTAAAAAAAAAAAAAAAAAAAAAAAAAAAAAAAAAAAAAAAAGAAAGAAAGAAAGAAAAAAAAGAAAAGAAAGTGAATATCCGGCGAGTACCCAAGTTCACGAGAGTTAGCAGGCGGGAGCTCTTTTCATCTAGACAGTCCCTTGTTAACACGTTCTTGGCTTTTCCACGCCGGCCATGACTACCTCTCCCAGATGACCCCGTTTCTCTTGTGTAGTGGGAGGCTCTTTCTAGTTAAGGCCGAGCCAGCTGCCAGTCAGCCTCAGCGGCTGGGAGAACAAAGGAGCCGCATAGTCTGAAGGAATCACACTTCTTTATCTACTGTGCATCCAAGAAATGTACTCCTGGTCCTCCAAGGCAAAAAGCGTCAGTGTTTCCCCTTTCAGACATCCTATCAGACTCTGGGTCGGGAACTATCTCTTCATTTTCTCAATTAGCACTCTACTTCTGCGAGCCTTTTAGCTTTTGTTTCTGGCTAACATAGCTTTTCACCCTCTTTGAATGTCAGGCCCTACTGAGCCATTTCACTTCACTTTGCATCCATTTTCCCACCATTACTGCCTTCATCTCAGCTAATTGCATTTAGTTAATCTGATGCCATCTATGTGTACAGTGCCAGTTACAGTCAAAGTATTTTAAGTTTTCTAAAACCGCTTGTCTTAAGATTCAATGGAAAGTGTCTCGGAATTGAAGGAGTCCAATTTTATCCAATTTCCTTGTCACTCTCATTAGGAAAGGAGTAGCCGTGGCAGAAAGGGGCCTCTTCGGCTTACTTTGTGATTACATTCACCACAGAGAAGCGAAGGGCTGAATTGGAAAGGGGTGGGGTGCCTTCTACCCATCTGGAAGCCCAGAAGCCAGGTACCCACCAAGGCTGGCATGTGACAACTTAGGGTCCTTCTGCACCCTAAATACTCAACTTAGGAGTCTTTTGATGGGCCAGTACTGAATATAGTCAGGAGTGTGGTGAGGTGCGGTGTGGTGTGGTGGTGGTGGTGTGTGTACACACCTGTGTGCATGGGCGCGTGTGTGTGTATGTGTGTGTGTACATGCCTGTGTGCATGCGTGTGTGTGTGCCTGTGTGCGTGCATGTGTGTGTACATGCCTGTGTGCATGCGTGTGTGTGTGTGTGTGTGTGTGTGTGTACGCGCCTGTGTGCATGCGTGTGTGTGTGCCTGTGTGCGTGCATGTGTGTGTACATGCCTGTGTGCATGCGTGTGTGTGTGTGTGTGTGTACGCGCCTGTGTGCATGCGTGTGTGTGTGTGTGTGCGCCTGTGTGCATGTGTGTGCGCACGCTTGCGCTCGAGTCAGAATGTTGCTGGCTCTGTGTAAGAACCTCCTACAGGATAAAGAAACCAGGATGTGGTGGGAAGGAACACACTGAATCAGCCCTCTGCACTCATTCTCCTTGCAGCAGCACCTCACAGAAGGAGGATATGGGTTTGAGAGCTGGAGTTTGGAGCGTAGAGGAAATGGTACAGGTTGCAAGACGTCTCCTGAAAGGGTCTCACCCCACATTGTTCTGTCTCTGCTTCAGGGGGAGAGAGAGCAAGCACCAGCATGATGGAGTGGGCCTGGTCATGCCCTGGTGCAGAGCCTGGGGTGCAGAGATCCCTGGGGAGCATGCTCGTGCAGAGTGCTGCCTGTGCACCGCTAGCCTGGAACTCATTAAACTCATTACATAGTCATGATGACCTTGAACTTCTGATCCTCCTGTTTGCCCCTCCGGAGTGCTAGGGTTGCAGGCGCATGCCATGCCTGGTTTTTAAGATGTTTTGTTCCCTTCTACTGAAAAATGGTTAAAGTTGTCCTGTGTAGAAGTTTAGGTAAACTATGAGCTTGAGTTCATTGAATATGTCTAACGTTGACCTTGGTTAAACTAAGCATGGCTTTCCCATCCTTGCTCATTTTGGTTTTGAGGGAGGCCAAACCAGTAGCCAGACTCAATACGGATTCCTATTCCTGCTCCAAGCTGCTCTCCACTAAGGGGAAAAAACAAAACAACAACAACAAAAAAAAAACAAAACAACAACAAAAAAAACAACAACCTTGAAAATTCCAGAAACAGAAACACCAATAAATGCCTCCAGTATTACTTATCACCCATAAAGCAACAGCTGTCAGGAGCTGTCCCTGGTAACTGAAGATGTGCCCAGCGTAGAGCCGTGGTGGCACTCTTACCTGTGTGGTCCTGAATGGGCCCTGTCTTGCTCGTCAGCACACTCCACTTGAGCTGTGCACGGCTGTCGTGTTCCCAATGGCAGAATGTCTTGTGAGAGCCCCAGCCAAACTCGCAGTTAAATCCGTACGTCGAGAAATCTTTAGTGGAGAAGGACAGACAGACACTGGGTCAGAAAGCCCATTAATACTCTCTTGGGAAATTAAAAAAAAAAAAGATAATTCCGTATTTGTTCTAAAACTATGGGAAATCCACAAGATCCAGGATTACCAAGAAACTAACAGATGCACGAACAAGTTACAATGTTTGCAAAGCCACATTTACTATTACCATATTCTTGGTCCATCTTTTAAAAGATTATGGATTGCCCATCAGACTGGGTTTATGTAAGATTTCCAGGAAGGCTACTTTCCAAGGTATACAGGACAACAGTGGCATTTTCTCTGTCTGCACAGTAGTCAATATGAAAGGTAATCTTATTGAGGATGAACCAAAAAACTTGATATCCATCAATGAAAGGAAGCTTATTAGAGATTCTCTGTTAGCCTCCGAAGCCGAGATGTGGCTTGGCAGCAAGCCTGGCCCTGGAACTCCCTTCACACCACACCAGCTGATGGTCCGAGCCTCGTGTCAGGAAGGAGCAACTGAAGTGTTTAGCTGAGATTAGTTTCCTTCTTCCGTGCTTTCCAGGAGTTCAACTTCAGAATACGTCTTTTTATTCTTTTTGTGAATTTCTAAATTTGTATATAAATTGTTCATTCCACTTAAAACCTCGATTTGAGGTCACATAAAGCCCAAACTCATTTAAACATCCACCCTTTAGAAATACTTAAAAAAATTTTTTTCCAGCCGGGGGCGTGGTGGTGCACGCCTTTACTCCCAGCACTCGGGAGGCAGAGGCAGGCGGATCGCTATGAGTTCGAGGCCAGCCTGGTCTACAAAGTGAGTCCAGGATGGCCAAGGCTACACAGAGAAACCCTGTCTCGAAAAACCAAAAAAAAAAAAAAAAAAAAAAAAATTTTTTTTTCCAACTGCTTCCTTTGGAAGCTGAAAGCATAAATGTGTTTGTAGGGAGGTGTCTGGCCTTGACCCCGAAGCCTTTTTTTTTTTTTTTTTTACTCTGCCCAGTTGTCTGAAGGGGCCTCCAGTTTGGAAGTACTGAACAGAAAAAAAATCAGTGATAGTGGGGTTTTGTTTGGGGAGGCTTCAGCAGAGGCTCAAGACAATTCCAAAGTTGAGGTCTTTGAGCGTCCCTGTGCCCACGTAGAGCAAGCCTGAGATTAGCAGTCCACAAGATGGCAGTATTGAGTCAGATAGAGCCGCATCAAGGGTGTCTGCCCAACTGAAGTGGAGTCTCAAGTCTCTCAAAAGACTTGTGTAAAATACAGGAAAGCCTGCTATTATGGGCTGTCTTAGGGTCAGGCAAAGACCACGTCTCCTTTTGAGCATTTATTTAATTTGCCCAAGTGTTTAACACAAAGTCTTTCAATTGCTCTTCCTGTCCTCTCCAGTGCCCATCCTCCCATTAACAATAGAGGGAGGGATTTTAATAGGAAGATTTATTAAATAGATAAGGATGATTTACTTTGCATGTTTTGGTTTTCAATGAATTCTTTTCAAGTGCTAATGTCATATTTTGGAAGGAACTAACCATATTAATAATAATAAAGAGGTAACGTGACCACCCAAAGGGTGGGCAGAGCTGGTTCCAACAGAGAAGTTGGTCATGTGACATGTGTATTGTGCACATGCTCAGCTAGTGCAAAAGGTCAGTTCAAGTGTCAAAGGAGAGGAGTTTTTCATGTGCAAGATATTGAAGCATTAAGTGGGACTTTATAAGGCTCAAAAATCTCTCCTGAAGTTACGGCCCTTGGGGAGCAAAACTGACTTTTGCAGATGGCATGGTCAACAGCCTTGCCCTGGAATGTACTGTTGTGTAACTTCATGGTAGGAAATGTTGATGTGAAAGTGTGAGGTTTGGACGTTTTTTTTCTTTTTGCTTTAGTCTGCTTTGTAAAATATGCAAGAGGGCAGAAAGCCTTCATAACACATGGCTTTGGTTCCATCTACTTTGCCAACACATAAAATTTGTTCTCTAGTCCAGAAAAATCCCACTGCGCATTATGTTGGCTAACATTTTGATGACATCATAAAGCGTATGAACGTGGTGTTTTGGCAATGACTAGGACAAAGAGAAAGATGTTCTTCATACTTGTCTTCTCCTCAGCGGGTAGCAGCCCACTTTTATCCCCCAGTGGCCTGGCCAGCCCTAGAATTTAATTAGGGGACCCACCTTTACACTGTATTATCCCCTTGTCTTCTTGTCTTGCTTTAATAATTTATCACCATCTAATTCATTTTTTAAAAAATCAATGCATTTTAGAAGGGCAGGGATCTGGATTGCAGAGTGTGTAGCTCAGTGCAGACAATTCAAACCTGGATACAAAGGTGACTGAACATTCAAAGTATCAACAGACATTTATGGAGGGAAAAAGAAAACTGCAGAGGGATCAGGAAAGAAGCAGCAAAGAGGGAGGGAGGGAGAGAAGGAAGTCAAGTGCAGGAAAGATGCAAAGATATAGGGACACTGACAGCTAAGTTTTAAAATTATTACCTAGACCCTGGAGTTGTGCACAGTTCTCATTAAATGCAATGGTAATAATTGGACTAAATCCCTTCTTAAAAATAGCAGGAAACAATATTCTGAACTTAAAACAATTTATGGTCTCTGTGAGCAAGTGCCAGCTGTGCTGCCGAAACGGTCTTGCCCGCAGTTGAGTCATTAAGCACAGGATGTAAGCAAGGACCTAATTTTCAAGTCAAGGCCCCTGTCTAGCATGATCACCGCTTAGTCATCAGCTGGTCCTAAAGTCCAAATAAGGACAGAAGCCCACAGGACCGTAAGTCACCAACATACTGTGAGCTGCTGCTGGGATGTGAAAAGACCCTCAGAGGGTGAAAGTCCTTTGCAAAGAGAACTGCATTAAACAGAGGTCTTGGAACTTTCTGCCCAAGCGTCAATGGCCTTTTATGCCTCTGATGACAACCTAGGCAGTCTATGGATATTGCATTCTTGCTGAGTTTATTATATGGATTAAAACCCTCAAGATGAAATCTCCCCATCCTCTTGTCTGTTTTTGTGTGCATGTGTGCATATATATGTTTGTGTGTGTGTGCGTGCGTGCATGTGTGTGTGTGTGTGGGACAATCTCAGATGTCATTCTTCAGGCAACATACATCTTGTTTCTTGTGATAGGCTCTCACTGGGGCTGGAAACTGGCCAAGTAGGCTAGGCCTACTAGCCAGAGAGCCACTTGGATCTGCCTGTCTCCACCCTCTCTCATGCTCCATATAACCTGTTTTCTATGTGTTCCTCAAGCTTGCATTTACTCACTGTGATATCCCTTCAGCCCTTAAGATGGAATCTTAAGATTCTGCTTAGTTTGTAACTGCTCAGGAAAATAGAATTTTCTGGAGTCTGCTGTCACCTGTGAAGTGTGTGCATCAAGGTTTAGGTGTGGCCAGCTTAACCTTCAGCTGAACTTTTCTCTGGAAGTCCCTGTGAGGTCCATGTAGTGAGCTAACCAGAAGGTCACACAGTTCATGACCCTCCAGTGAGGAGGTGGAGACAGACTCATAACTCAGACAATGGAATAAACAAGCAGCCATATGCCCATTGTCTACCTCTATGATCGGTCGGCCTGTTTGAACTAGTCACGTCTAGATGGTGACAGCAACAGTCCTACTGACTCATGCTCTGTACACCTGCCCTGACTTCCGCAGACCCCGAGAGAGGGCTGACAGGCCCCTGTTTATAAGACCTTCGCAAGAATGACCCAGAGGTCCTGTGGAAAACAAGCGCACCACCATGACCTTCACTCTCATTCTTTTCAAGGATACCTATGCTCTTTTAATAGCTGAGAAGAGGGATGAGTGAAACAAGGGTGCTCACTGCTTCAGGGTGGTTCTAGCCCCTCTCACAAGAGAACCAGAAGATCAGTTGAAACACACTTGACGTCATCAGAACTTCACTTATTCACTTTGTCCTCTTCCTGAATCTAGGGGGAATACTGGGAGCCACAGTCCCACAGTGCCATTCCAGAGAAGCCCCACTCAGGATACAACCAGGGCTTTCCTCCTTGTAATACCCTGGTAAAATACTTGCAAGGAGACACATGTGCCCTTCCCTTTGCATCAGACTTTTAAGGCTAGGTTGGAAGTTCCCCATGACTCTCATCCTGGGAGGAGGAAGGCTGCAGCCTGTGCCAGCCAGAGGGAGAACTTGGTCTCTGGGAAGACTTCACACAGTGCTGATGGCAAACTTCTTGCCCTCTATTTAAACATAAATCCCATGTTAGAATGTCTAAGATGGAGTTCAGGGTCTCTGGACTTCTTCACCGTATATCTACATTGAATACATTGTTTTTCTCTGCTTGTCACCATTACCTGTTTGTTTGAATGACCTGTTGAGGATAGCTTCTAGGGCCTGGGCTCACAGCCTAGAAACATGTCAGGCTACAGCCCCCAAAATCAAGTTATAACCTAGAAAGGTATAAGCAGGAACACAGCATTTGGGGGATTTAGCTGACTGTTCCTCTGCCTAATGTCTGAGGAGTTTTAGGCTACGTGGGAACAAGCATTTTGTCAGCTGAGCTCCAGAAAACTGGGGTAAAGTTCCACAGAAGTTTGCCTTTCAGTTTAACCAGGTCAATGGTGACAGGGCCTTTAAGGAAGCATGCTAATTAGGACAGCCCTTTCTAGTCCTCTCTGAGGCAGTCACAGTGTGGAGGAAACATTGATACACGCCACACGGTCCATTAATAAATGACTTCAGAGGCCAAGGCTGGGTGAACTTCAATAAAGGAAATGGAAGAATCTGGAAAGCTGACCCTCTCACCTTCCTCTAATGATTAACTCCAAAGTATTTATAAAAAAACCCTCTGGTTGCTTATACAACTGCTTCCCTTCATGTGAGTCTTTGGGGGAGACAGTTACAGAGTACTAACAGAAAACAAAAGAGGGCAGCCTTTGATAACCCGCACTGTTGGGCATACAGAGTTCTTGGGTTTCCTCTGAGCTAGAGGATAAGGGGATGGGGGGAGACTGCTCCCAGGGTGCTTCTCTGCCCAGGCACAGTGTAAACCTTGGTTTCCTGAGCCAGTCTCATGGCACACTCACTGTAAGCGTTGTACAACTGCCAACTCTGTGGCAGGCGCAACAGACAAACTTTGCGCCTCTTGGTTTTGCAGAATGGTGATGAAAATAAATAGTTAGGCTGTGGCTTGTGAGATTTCCTCCTTCTAGTTTGCAAACACAGGCCACATCAGAGCTGTGCTGCAATTAAACAAAGTATGTCTCTCAGTTCCCGGGGGGGGGGGGTAGCTGGGACTTGTCATTCAGCAATGACTGATGAGGAAGGGAACCTTGTTCACTGGGACTTACTGGGGATCAAAAGCATGTGGCTTTCACAGCTTTCCTGCTCTCCTCCGTCTCTAGAGCAACCGAAGCCGGAAAGCTCAGTGATGCCACTTTGGGAGTGGGGTTGGAAGGGGTGCATGGGATCTAGACACCTTAGATTTTGATACCTGATTGGATGGTGCTGTCTACAACGGTTGGCTTCTCTGTGGCCAGGACAGTGGTGCCTCCTGAAAAATAAGAGCAGTGGCATATGGAAATAAGGAAACAGAGGCGACGTGACAAGCACGCGTATTTACACACTCCCCACAGAAGACTCTTACTTTAGTTCCTGCCAGGACCAATCACATTTGACTGATTCTTGGTCTACCACAATATCAAATTCAAACAACATTACTATAAAATTGTTTTAATTTTAATGAACATTTTGTGTCTGTTTACATGTGTGTGCAGATTCACAAGCCTCAGTGTGTAGGGGCATGTGCACGCGGATGCCAGGGGACAATCTGACGTGTCGTGCTCAGGGATATTACTTACCTCCTTTGAAACAGGGTGACACAGTAGACTGGCTGGCTGGTTGGCTATTGCATCCCAGGGACACCCTCCTCTAACACTGGACTACAAGCTTGTTGCTCCTATGCTCAGCTTTTTTTGTGTGTGGGTTCTAGGAGCTGACTTCAGGTCCTCAAGGTTTGTGAGGAAGCCCTTTACCAACCGACCCAAAGTCCCAGCTCTAACTATATCACTTAAAATAAAAACCAAGTCATACATTTATTTAGATTTTTAAATGAACAAATAAACATTGTCTCTGTCTACAGTGCACAGTATCACACACACGCACACACACACACAGTAGTGAAATTGGGCTAACTAGTAAATGCATTGCCTTGCATTTCTTTTTTTAGTGGTGGTGGTAATGAAAACTCTTGTATCATTTAAATTTTTTATGTATCTTTATTTTATGTGCATTGGTATTTTACCTGCATGTATGTCTATGTGCGAATGTCAAATCTTGGAGTTACAGACAGTTGTGAGCTGCCATGAGGGAGCTGGGATTTGAACCCGGGTCCTCTGGAAGAGCAGTCAGTGCCCTTTACTGCTGAGCCATCTCTCCAGCCCTTCCTATAGCAACTTTTTAAGTGTACCACATATCCTGTCACACTTCCTCATAAAATATCCAGAAGGCATGGTGGTGGTGGTGTGTGGTGGGTCAAGGACTTTGTTCTAAGGCTATAAAGCAGCATTCAGTGTCAACAGTGAAAGGCTAGGGCGTCTACCCTTCCTCACTGACTTAAGTATTAAACTTGACCTACACCTTGAAGCTTCCAACAATTTCCAGTGTTGAGAAATGTGCCTTCAGGGAAGTCATGAGGTCAGGCCCCACAAGGTTTTTTGTTTTTTTAACTATAGGCTTAAAGTGGATGGCTGTGGTCCTTCCTTTTTCATTCTTTCCTCTGGCACAGCTGTTTTTTTTTTTTTTTTTTCCCAAGATCAAATGTATGGTTTGTAGAAGTGTGGAAGGTATGTGAAGGCTAAAGAGAAAAACGCTTCTTCAGAAGAGAGCTGAGAGTTGGACAGTAGTTAGGTGAGTGCTGGCTGATTTCATTCAGGCCGGGACTTCCTTGGAAAGTCTGCTTTTTGCAGACTTTAACTTCTCTTCTGCATGGATTCTCTTTCATCATCACTGTAGGCTGCTATAGGTAGTGCTCTCTCACTCGTGTGTGTGTGTGTGTGTGTGTGTGTGTGTGTGTGTGTGTGTGTGTGTGCACGTGTCTGTCATGCATATGAAGGTACATACACATGTACACATGCGTGTGCTCCAGTGTACAGAAGCCAGAGGTTAATCTCAGATGTCACTCCTACCTTGGGTTACTGAGAGAGGGTCTGTCACTGAGACCCAGGGCTTGCTGCTTAGGCCGTACTGGCTGGCCATCAAGCCGGAGCGAGGGACCCTCCCATCTCTGCCTCGCCAGTGCTGGGCTCACATGCCACGATACCTCATTCTCCTGTAGCAGTAACTCTACTGAGTCATCCCCAGGCCCCTAAATAGTGTTCTCAAACTTGCCCCACCATAAGAATAGCCCTGATTACTCACTGCAGTTTCCTCTCTTTTTATCCCCTCTGGGACCTCAGTGGGAACAGAATCTCTGCAAGGAAAGGCCTTGAAATAAATTATTTTCCAGAGCTTTTCAGATGACTCTTTGACTTACTGGGTCTGGGAAACAGTGGTGTGCTGCTTTTTACTCAGGGGCTTAAGGAAACCACTCTCCTTCAGTGTATTTGCCACACAGACTCTGGTTGCAGAGACCGGATCTTCTGTGTTACTGTGCACATAGGTATAGATATGGTGCGGGAGCCAGAGGCAAACACTGAGTGTCTTTTTCAATTGAGCTCCACTTTATTTTAAATTATGTGTATTTTAAATGCCAGGACACTTTGTGTGTGCATGCGCTTGCTTGCTTGTGGGAGCCAGAGGGCATGGCATGGGGTCCCCTAGAGCTACGTTACAGGCCATTGTAAGTTGCCAGACACGGGTGCTGGGACCCAAACTCAGATTTTATACAAGCTCTTAGCCCCTGAGCCGTCTCTAGAACTGTCCATTTTATTTCTGAGATAGAGCCTCTTCCTGATCCTAGAGCGCATGCTTTGGCCGAGTTGACTGGCCAGTGAGCACAGGGGTCCCTGCCTCTGCCTCTGCAGCACTGGGGTTACAGGTCACACACTGCCAGGTCTGACTTTCTGAGTGGACTCTAGGAGCTGAGCTCAGTTCTTCATGACTGTGTAGTAAGCACATTGTCTGCTAAGTCATCTCTCTAGCCCCAAGGAACTGATCGTTATCCCAGAGTACAAACTCTGGCCTACTCAGGGTAGGGGCATGGGTGGGCTGCGCCTTATTGTAGGGGTGCTGCCCACGACCCTAAGGTGCCGCAGTTGAGTTCTGCCCAGCAGCCCCACTTCATGCAAATTTGTGACGTCCTTTCCTACAGCTCCACAGACCAGAGCTAACATTAAATGTGCTGACGCGCATTAGAGAGCTGCAACATTTTGGAACATCTAGAGGTTTCTGAGCTAACCCTTTATGCTAACTACGATGTCCCACTAGCTGAAGGAGGGTTGCACGTGCATGGCCTCAGTGAGATGGGCACTAGAAAGAAGGGACTACGCACACTGAGACTTAAGAAGGTGAGTTTCTGATGGAGGGGTTGGAGCGAGGCCAGAGTACATTAGCACACTGTCGCTAGCCGTCTGAGGGGAGAAAGATTCAAGGTGAACACTCGCTTCCATATCTGATACGCACGATCAGTTTCATTACAAGCTGAATTCCACTGTTGGGTCCACACAACTCAAGGTGAAATTTCACCTCCCATTGCCTTTGAAAAGGTTTTGAGGTTGAGCAACTACAGGAGTGAATCTTAACTTTGGCCAGAAAGGATAAAGACACAAGCTCTCCAGCTCTACCACAGGCCACAGTTCACCTAAATAGCACCATCACTTGTGAGTGGTAGCATTCCCTGGAGTACTGGTGTCCCTCTGTGTCCAGACATGCCACCCGGGAGAATTTGAATAGACTCTCAATGTGCTGACTGGGACAAGCACTGCTCAAGAGAGAGCTGGCCTTCTTCCCACATGCCCTGCTCTCAGGGTTCAAGTGAGAAAGCTCCTGGACGCTCAAATTTGATCGTTCTGGCTATAAAGCCTGTCACAATTAGCCAAAAGGGTGACTCCAGATAACTGGCTATCAACCCTGCTAGTGCTGTGACCTTTCAATGTAGTTCCTCATGTTGTGGTGACCCCAGCCATAAATTAATTTTCGTTGCTACTTCATAACTGTTTTGAATTGTCATGTAAGTATTTTTGGAGATAGGATTGCCAAAGGGGTCACGGCCTACAGATTCGAGGGGTTTAGAGGTTCTTGCGCTAGGTAAGCTGAGGAAGTGTGTGTGTGTGTGTGTGTGTGTGTGTGTGTGTGTGTGTGTGTGTGTGTGTGTGTTTTTACATGTAGAATTCTACTTGGGTCAGGTGTGAGTTCAGGAGGCGTGTGTTTTGTGTGTAAAAAGTTGCTTGGGGCAAGGGTAAGCTTGGAGGGTGTGTTTTACAGATGAAAGGTACTTGTGTCAGTAGGCTTAATTGGATTTTCACAAATAATTTTATGTGGGCACTGCTTTTTCTAGGAAACAGTCGCCCGCACGCACGCGCGCGCGCGCGCGCGCGCGCACACACACACACACACACACACTTTAATTAACTAATGACACTGAAGAATGAGAATGAATAAGATTATGTGTTCTCAGTGGGCTGTGGGCATGACCAGCCCTTGAGGTTCTTAGTGTGGGCAGAGATTTTTAGAATTGTTGAGACATACTAGCCTAAGAAAATAACTATTTTCTTTCTTGCCATGGTAACTTATATAAAATTAAGAATTTTTTTCCCTTGCTGAAGAAAGCATTTCAGCACTGTAGGTCCTCTCAAGGGCTGGCACTGTTCCCACTCTGAATGACACATTTTCTGGGGTGCACAGCTCGCCTCATACGTGCTTTGCTCCAGGCTAACAGGCCTGCCCTATTCATTCGAAGGATCCAGTTTCAGTTGCCTCAGTCATGAACTAATGTAAAAAAAAAAAAGAACCAAGAAGGCCATTTGTTCGGATATGAGGAGTGAATCTGAGCCTTTGTTACTAATCAATATTAACCGACCACTCCAGGGCTCACAAGCAGAGGGGCTCTCTACAGAGGGCCATTCAAATGTGTGCTGTGACACTGAAATGCTTCCTTTTCACAACAGACTTCACTGATGCTGTGTTGGGCCCACAAAACCCTGAGCCTTGGGATAGTTGGCTTACGGGCAACTCTGGGAAGATGGTCTGGGACCTGGCTTGGGGATGGAACTCTGTTTTCTATATTGGCCACAGATCTTATCGTCTGATGTAAAAATGCCTCTGCATTAATTGGAATAAGTTTTTGTGGCTTGTGTCTACTTTGTTATGTTTAAGATTTGCATTGACAGCCCCAACAATGTAATAAGTGATTGTCTTGGAAATTTGGAGGGCCACAGTTCCAAGAGGGTGGGATTTAAATATAAAAATTCTAGTTAGCTGTGCTACATTTATGGGCTGATTTTTTTTTTTAATCCTTTTAACCTTGGACTTTACCCTGGAGCATGGAGCTCTTTCCCTCTTCCAGAGGAGAGATTTTTGAAGTAATTGGAAACGAATCAAGGGACATTCTCTAGATTTCAGCTGTAATGTGTAATGTGTAACGTGTAACACGTAACGCGTAACGTGTAACGTGTAACGTGTAATTAATGTGTAATATGTAATGTGCCATCAGTCTTGCAGTATCAGAAAATTACATGGTAACACCTTCAATTTTGCTCATGAAAATTCATTATGAGGGCTGTGGGTGAAGAGACTTGGGAAGACAATTCAGTAAATCACTTGCTCATTAGCCTAAGAACCTTGATCCCCAGTACCCACACAAAAAGTTAGGGGCGTGAAGCCCCAAAGAAAAGGCTGAAATGAGAAGAAAGAAAAGGAAGCTGGAGTGACAGGCCCAACCCACTGGTCACTTACTAGAAGGCCTGAGCATCTAGTGCAAGTCAGGCCCACGGGCATCTCTATTTTTGTAACGTCAGCCTGTGTCTGTATAAAGGACAACAGCAGAACCTGCTCTTGCTGTTCTGGCCTCTAGCAGCTAGGTACGCTGCTCACTGAGGACCAGACCCCTATCTATGTCAGTGCCAGCTTTTCTCCCCAGAGGGATCCCTATCCTCTGTGTTCCTGGGAAGCAGTGAACAACAGCAGCTGGCCAGGGCAAAGCTGAGTCGACTCCTGTCCATCCCTCTATGGCCACTATGCCCAAGCACAACTGTGTGTGTGTGTATGTGTTCTGAGATGGATACCAGGTCTAGCATGACTTCCTAGTCCCCAGCCAATGGCAGCCACCACAGGAGACTACCTGCTAGCTGCCTGCATCACAGACTCCCTGCACCACAACACTACAGGTACTCTCCTACTCTTTGCTATTGTCAGCAACACCTTCCCAGCAGGGTGGAGCACAAAGGCCCAGCACAGCTCTGAAGACCCGCCCCCTCCCCCAAACAAGCATGTTTCAGGCTCCACCCACATGTGTTAAACCACAACTGTCTAGGAATAGTATGGCCTCTCAAAGGGGCCAGGGAGGACTTTGGGTCCCCTCAGCCTCTGAATGCCCTCGTCTGTTTGAATTCAATGCAGTTGATTTTTATATGGTATGCAATAAAAAGTAAAGCAGGCTTTTTAAACACAAATTTGGGAGCTGAAGTACATGTTTTAACCATAGTGTTGGGCACATAGAGAGAGGCAGCCCCCTAGAGCTCAGTCAGCCAGTCTAGCCAAACTGGGGAGTCTCAAGTTTAGTGAGAGAACTCTGTCTCTAAAAATAAAAAGCAACAAATTGAGGAAGACATTAAATGCTAACCTCTGACTCTCACAAGCACACACATGTGCATGCATACACAAGCACATACATATACAAAATAAAACAAATATCATATTTTTCTGTCTAAATTAGTCCTAGTGATCCTGTTATACTTTTTGCAAAAACAGGGTATGAATTTTAGTGCCTGGACCAGTTTTCAAATAGGCAATCTCATTTCCCTATTTGCTTAATTTCCTATGATATCTGAGTGTATAGAAAGGTTTCTTCATAGCTTTTGTGGTTTTGAATGGTGTGGAAGCAACACCAGATAAGCCCCAAGGCACCGTGCAACCCCATCTGAGGCATCTGCCAGCCAGGGCTGATGTGAAGTCACAGGTAATTCTGTCTTAGTAAATTTCAATATAAAGCAATTTACAAAATCCTGTCTTAAAAGCTGCATTGAAATTAGAAGTCTAATTTAATCAATTTGTTGCATAAAGTCTCCACTCAAACAATTTTATCCTCATTAGGAAAGAAAAGTCAACACTTTACAGCCCGTGGGTGGGGATGGGTGGCATGAATGTTACCATGGAGGGGGTGCCTGAAGATGAACTGAACACAGCTGCAGCCTCTCGGCAGGACCTGTGGGTAGCATGAGGAAGTCACACGTAGGGTGGCTAGCTTCTATTCTCCAATGGCCCCGCCAGCACCCTGCCACCAACCACTATGAGTGACAAGCACATACACAGAACACGGACTGACGAGACACAATGGTGGGATGAGGTGGGCTCTGCACCTGTGAGCTGGAAGTCATCACCTGTGCCACTGTGGCAGTTGGCCTGGTCATCGTCACACTCGTCCACTGGGTTCCCGATGGGTGTGGTTGGTTCAGCTGTAGGGGCTGAAACAAGATGAAGTATTACTTCTCACATTTCTGAAAGGCATTCATGAAGCATCTGCCGTTGGGTCTGCTAAGTCTTGTGCAGACTCAACTCAGGGCAGCGTAGTTTGGAGGCCAGGGACATGCTCTGCCTCTCTCAGGAAAAAGCTAAGTACTTGTGAGTTTCTCTGATCTCTACCTGCTGAGTAGATTCTGGCTGCAGAAGCAATCAACACAGTTATCTATATTAACATTTCTTTCCTGCAAACCTCTTGAGTTCTCCCGGATATTTGTTCATGACCCTGGAGTCGAGAACCCTCGTGATAGAGATTAGACTGTTCCCTTTCATTCCTAATATACTAAGAAGTCACATCCATGGAGTCCATTGTACTCTCAGTATTGGCTAGTTTGCTGAGTTTACATCACTGTTTTTTTCTTCACAGAGGAGCATCAGCTTGTACTCAATATAGCACTGCCCTTTGTTCAGAGGCTGCTCTGTCTCTCTAAGTGGGTCTCTTCTACCTGGGGCCTCTGTCCCAGGCAGGTGTCTGTCCCAGGCTGAGCTGTCCCTGTGTCACAAGGTCAGCTTACCTGGTTTGGTCTCTAGTGGGATTGCATTCCACTGCTGGCTGGGCCTCCTGTATCTTTGAATTTGTGGTTGAAAAGTAGCCAACATTAATCAAAGACTGCTTTTGAAGTCCTTTACATTTGGTTCAGTCTATTTTTTTTTTCAGCCTGTTACTCATTTTTGCAATCTGTTTAATATTTTACAGTTTTGGGGATTGCATTCCACATTACAGGACAAGAGATAAGGGTCAAGGCCCTTGCTGTGAGGAAACTCTATGAGATGTTGGGAGTAGGGTGGGACTGTAGGGCTCCTCTCCAGCCCTGGGAAACCACAGCTGCTTTACTGGGAAGAACTCAACACTGTCACTATGCTTAAGGACAGTGTTAAGAGAAAGGTTTAGGGTAGAGCTGAGTTTCTACTGCTCAAAAATCCCTGAACCAAGAATAGTCAATAAATCACCATGGACAGATAGACACGTGTTATTTAGGCCTAACTCCTGGACTTTATGAAACCGGTTTGTTAGTGAGTTCCTGGGATCTGCCTGTCCCTGCCTCCCCAGTGCTGGGATCACAAGTACACACCACACCACTACACCCACATTTGTTTTATATGATTCTGGAAATTGAACCTGGGTCTTATTCTTGAAAGGCAAGGATTTTATCCTCTGTGCCATCAAACCAGCCCTTATTACTTCCCCCCCCATAATCAGTGCTTTTTACACACACACACACACACACACACACATCCATGCACACTCCTACCTGTTGTACACACACTCCTGGCTCTCTTCATCACCTCTCATTCATTCACTGGCTCAGCAGAACGTTCTGTCTATTTGTATAGTTATTGGCCCTCAGCTACCACAGTCTTTGATAACCTGACAATTTAAAGACTTTTAAGCTCTGCTTGCTCTGCTGACGTCTCATCATTGCTAATAGTGCTTACAAGGAGAGGCTGCATGTCAGAAGGTCCAAAGTGGTGCCGAGATTCCATTACAACAAGTATGAAACAACTCATTCTTAATGCCTCAGTTTCCCTATCAAAGCCTGGGGATCTTTAGCTGTTGTTAAAAGGGGGCTTGTGCTCAAAATAAGAGAAAGGGAGTCCTTCAACATTGGGTCAGACCTCACCATCCCTCCAATAGCCCTTCAGATGCCAAAAGGCTTGACTCTGGTGCTTACTTACTAAAGCCGGAGAATGGGTCTAAGGGGTAGAAGTGCATTAAGAAGTGGCAGAATTACTTTTCCTAGATGATTTTTTTTTAGCCTAGTTCAGGGGAGTGCTTGTAGATTTCTTGTCTTCCTCACTCCAGAACTGAACCTGGCAAACTGCCACAAGCCTCAGTGTTTTCAACCCTACATTCATTCCACCCCCTAAATCACAGCTCCTTCCAGGGTCAGGGTGAAGTCCCTGCCTCAGGGCCACCTCCGCTTTCCCAGAGGGCCATGCTTCTCAGTACACTGAATGAGTACATTTTACACTTGGTCAAGACTGATAACTGCCTCTTTGTCATTTGATTGATCCCCGCATGTGCTTACTGTTGGTCTGCACTGACAGTGTTGGAAGATTAAGACTACAGATTTGGAAGTCACAACCAAGGGAAGGGTGGGAGACAAAGCCTGATTTTAAATACGCATCGAAAAGTAGCCATGAATTACTCAGCAGTGTGGTGATTGATAGCCTAAAACCCTGTAGTGCATATGGAAAGTTCTATGGCATGTGCTCAGGAAGGCAATTATGTTTGGGTTAGCTCAACACGCACGTAATTCTGAAACCGGAGGAAGGTGATATTAAAAAGGCCTTCTTTGCAACAACTTTGAGCATGTGCTCAGTTGATTAACATCTGGGCACCAACAACAGCCTTTCTAGGTAACCCAGAGTAGGGCCCTGAGGTGGGAAAGCTGGTGTAAGGTTACTCATTTATAACCAGATCCAAGGCAGATGGGGATTCCAGGGCATCAAGCAACAAACAGTACAATAACCAGCTCAAATCAATCAGCACCTCCGTCCCAGGTAAGACTCTGGGTCTGAATTTTTTCATGTAACCTTTATACAAACGACTGAGAAATGAAAAAAAAAAAAAAGTCCTTCAGTAGATCCCACCATATTATCATACACTTTATTGCAGGCCAAAAACTTTTTTTCTTCCCAGCAGCCTAAGGAATTTGTTCAAGATGCCTTGATGTCTCTTGATCTACCAAATGCTGCTCCTGTTAGAGCAGGGTATTAGTCTGCACCACAGACACAAATTTGGATGGGATGGACCTCTTGACGTCTTTATTTTTATTTTAATCATTTTAGTGTGTGTGTGTATGTGTGTGTGTGTGTGTGTGTGTGTGTGTGTGTTTATGAGTGCAAATGAGTATGTGAGCTCCAGTGCACATATGGAGATCAGAGGTCAATTTTCATGGGTCAGTTCTCTTTTCTACAGAGGGATCCTGTGATTGAACTCTGGTTGCCAGTCTTGCAGAGAAAAAAAGCAATTTTCCTTCTAAGCCATCTTGGTGACACCTTTAACCCATGTCTCTGACAGCTAAAGGAGTGGGCCAGGGGTTTTGGAAAGTGGGCACAAGGAAAGGC